>NC_134361.1:25853286-26214762 GCF_048569485.1 Anomaloglossus baeobatrachus
GGGAGGTGCAGTTGTAGTAGGTGGTGCAGTTGTAGTTGGTGGTGCTGTTGTAGTAGGAGGTGCAGCTGTAGTAAGAGGTGCAGTTGTAGTGAGAGGAGCAGGTGTAGTGGGAGATGCAGTTGTGGTAGGAGGTGCAGTTGTAGTGGGAGTTGCAGTTGTAGTAGGAGGTGCAGTTGTAGTGGGAGGTGCAGTTGTAGTGGGAGGTGCAGTTGTAATGAGAGGTGCAGTAGTAGTTGACGGTAAAGTTGTAGTAGGTGGTGCAGTTGTAGTGAAAGGACCAGTTGTAGTGAGAGATGGAGTTGTAGTGGGAGGTACTGTTGTAGTGGGAGGTGCAGTTGTAGTGAGAGGTGCAGTAGTAGTTGGCAGTACAGTTGTAGTAGGAGGTGCAGTTGTAGTTGGAGATACAGTTATAGTGGGAGGTGCAGTTGTAATGAGAGGTGCAGTTGTAGTTGGAGGTACAGTTGTAGTAGGTGGTGCAGTTGTAGTGGGAGGTGCAGCTGTAGTGGGAGGTGCAGTTGTTGTGGGAGGTGCATTAGTAGTTGGAGGTGCTGTTGTAGTGGGAGGAGCAGTTGTAGTAAATGGTGCACTTGTAGTGGGAGGTGCAGTTGTAGTGGGAGGTGCAGTTGTAGTGTGAGGTGCAGTTGTAGTAGGAGGTGCAGTTGTAGTAGGAGGTGCAGTTGTAGTGAGAGGTGCAGTTGTAGTGAGAGGTGCAGTTGTAGTGGGAGGTGCAGTTGTAGTAAGGGGTGCAGTTGTAGTGGGAGGAGCAGTTGTAGTGGGAGGTGCAGTTGTAGTAAGAGGTGCAGTTGTAGTGGGAGGAGCAGTTGTAGTGGGAGGTGCAGTTGTAGTGGGAGGTGCAGTTGTAGTAGGAGGTGAAGTTGTGGTAAGAGGTGCAGTTGTGGTGGGAGGTGCTGTTGTGGGAGGTGCAGTAGTAGTAGGTGGTGCAGTTGTAGTGGGAGGAGCAGTTGTGGTGGGAGGAGCAGTTGTAGTGGCAGGAGCAGTTGTAGTGGGAGATGCAGTTGTAGTGGGAGGTGCAGTTGTAGTGGGAGATGCAGTTGTAGTGGGAGGTGCAGTTGTAGTGGGAGGTGCAGTTGTAGTAGGAGGTGCAGTTGTAGTAGGAGGTGCTGTTGTGGTAAGAGGTGCAGTTGTGGCAGTTACAGTAGTAGTAGGTGGTGCAGTTGTAGTGAGAGGTGCAGTTGTAGTGGGAGGTGCAGTTGTAGTAGGAGGTGCAGTTGTAGTGGGAGGAGCAGTTGTGGGAGGTGCAGTTGTAGTGGGAGGTGCAGTTGGAGTAGGAGGTGCAGTTGTAGTAGGAGGTGCAGTTGTGGTAAGAGGTGCAGTTGTGGTAAGAGGTGCAGTTGTAGTGGGATTAGCAGTTGTAGTGGGAGGTGCAGTAGTAGTAGGTGGTGCAGTTGTAGTGGGAGGTGCAGTTGTAGTTGGTGGTGCCGTTGTAGTGGGAGGAGCAGTTGTAGTAGGTGGTGCAGTTGTGGAAGGAGCAGTTGTAGTGAGAGGTGCAGTTGAAGTTGGAGGTACTGTTGTAGTGGGAGGTGCAGTTGTAGTGAGAGGTGCAGTAGTATTTGGAAGTACAGATGTAGTAGGTGGTGCAGTTGTAGTAGGAGGTGCAGTTGTAGTGGGCGGAGCAGTTGTAGTGGGAGGAGCAGTTGTAGTAGGAGGTGCAGTTGCAGTGGGAGGTGCAGTTGTAGTGAGAGATGCAGTTGTAGTGGGAAGTACTGTTGTAGTGGGAGGTGCAGTTGTAGTGAGAGGTGCAGTAGTAGTTGGAGGTACAGATGTAGTAGGTGGTGCAATTGTAGTGGGAGGTGCAGTTGTAGTGGGCGGAGCAGTTGTAGTGAGAGGAGCAGTTGTAGTAGGAGGTGCAGTTGTAGTGGGAGGTGCAGTTGTAGTAGGAGGTACAGTTGTGGTAGGAGGTGCAGTTGTAGTAGGAGGTGCAGTTGTAATGAGAGGTGCAATAGTAGTTGGAGGTACAGTTGTAGTAGGTGGTGCAGTTGTAGTGGGAGGTGCAGCTGTAGTGGGAGGTGCAGTTGTGGTGGGAGGTGCAGTTGTAGTGGGAGGTGCAGTTGTAGTGGGAGGTGCAGTTGTAGTGAGAGGTGCAGTAGTAGTTGGAGGTGATGTTGTAGTGGGAGGTGCAGTTGTAATTGGTGGTGCAGTTGTAGTGGGAGGAGCAGTTGTAGTAAGTTGTGCAGTTGTAGTTGGAGGTGCAGTTGTAGTGGGAAGAGCAGTTGTAGTAGGAGGTGCAGTTGTAGTAGGAGGTGCAGTTGTAGTAGGAGGTGCAGTTGTAGTAGGAGGTGCAGTAGTAGTGGGAGGTGCAGTTGTAGTGGGAGCAGCAGTTGTGGTGGGAGGTGCAGTTGTAATGGGAGGTGCAGTTGTAGTAGGAGGTGCAGTTGTAGTGAGAGGTGCAGTTGTAGTGGGAGGTGCAGTTGTAGTGGGAGGTGCAGTTGTAGTAAGGGGTGCAGTTGTAGTGGGAGGAGCAGTTGTAGTGGGAGGTGCAGTTGTAGTGGGAGGAGCAGTTCTAGTGGGAGGTGCAGTTGTAGTGGGAGCTGCAGTTGTAGTAGGAGGTGCAGTTGTAGTAGGAGGTGAAGTTGTGGTAACAGGTGCAGTTGTGGTAGGAGGTGCTGTTGTGGGAGGTGTAGTAGTAGGTGGTGCAGTTGTAGTGGGAGTAGCAGTTGTAGTAAGTGGTGCAGTTGTAGTGGGAGGTGCAGTAGTAGTTGGAGGTGCTGTTGTAGTGGGAGGTGCAGTTGTAATTGGTGGTGCAGTTGTAGTGGGAGGAGCAGTTGTAGTAAGTGGTGCAGTTGTAGTGGGCGGAGCAGTTGTAGTGGGAGGTGCAGTTGTAGTAGAAGGTGCAGTTGTAGTAGGAGGTGCAATTGTAGTAGGAGGTGCAGTAGTAGTGGGAGGTGCAGTAGTAGTGGGAGCAGCAGTTGTGGTGGGAGGTGCAGTTGTAGTGGGAGGTGTAGTTGTAGTAGGAGGTGCAGTAGTAGTGGGAGGTGCAGTTGTAGTGGGAGGAGCAGTTGTGGTGGAAGTTGCAGTTGTAGTGGCAGGTGCAAATGTAGTGGGAGGTGCAGTTGTAGTGGGAGGTGCAGCTGTAGTGGGAGGTGCAGTTGTGGTGGGAGGTGCAGTTGTAGTGGGAGGTGCAGTAGTAGTTGGAGGTGCTGTTGTAGTGGGAGGTGCAGTTGTAATTGGTGGTGCAGTTGTAGTGGGAGGAGCCGTTGTAGTAAGTGGTGCAGTTGTAGTGGGAGGTGCAGTTGTAGTGGGCGGAGCAGTTGTAGTGGGAGGTGCAGTTGTAGTAGGAGGTGCAGTTGTAGTAGGAGGTGCAGTAGTAGTGGGAGGTGCAGTTGTAGTGGGAGCAGCAGTTGTGGTGGGAGGTGCAGTTGTAGTGGGAGGTGCAGTTGTAGTAGGAGGTGCAGTTGTAGTGAGAGGTGCAGTTGTAGTGGGAAGTGCAGTTGTAGTGGGAGGTGCAGTTGTAGTAAGGGGTGTAGTAGTGGGAGGAGCAGTTGTAGTGGGAGGTGCAGTTGTATTAAGAGGTGCAGTTGTGGTGGGAGGTGCTGTTGTGGGAGGTGCAGTAGTAGTAGGTGGTGCAGTTGTAGTGGGAGGAGCAGTTGTGGTCGGACGTGCAGTTGTAGTGGCAGGAGCAGTTGTTGTGGGAGGTGCAGTTGTAGTGGAAGGTGCAGTTGTAGTGGGAGGTGCAGTTGTAGTGGGAGGTGCAGTTGTAGTGGGAGGTGCAGTTGTAGTGGGAGGTGCAGTTGTAGTAGGAGGTGCAGTTGTAATAGGAGGTGCAGTTGTAGTAGGAGGTGCAGTTGTGGTAAGAGGTGCAGTTGTGGTGGGAGGTGCAGTTGTGGCAGGTGCAGTAGTAGTAGGTGGTACAGTTGTAGTGGGAGGAGCAGCAGTTGTAGTGGGAGGTGCAGTTGTAGTGGGTGGTGCAGTTGTTGTGGGAATTGCAGTTGTAGTGGGAGGTGCAGTTGTAGTGGGAGCAGCAGTTGTGGTGGGAGGTGCAGTTGTAGTGAGAGGTCCAGTTGTGGTGGGAGGTGCAGTTGTAGTGGGAGGAGCAGTTGTAGTGGGAGGTGCAATTGTAGTGGGAGGTGCGGTTGTAGTAGGAGGTGCAGTTGTATTAGGAGGTGCAGTTGTAGTGGGCGGAGCAGTTGTAGTGGGAGGAGCAGTTGTAGAAGGAGGTGCAGTTGTAATTGGAGGAGCAGTTGTAGTGAGAGGTGCAGTTGTAGTAGGAGGTGCAGTTGCAGTAGGAGGTGCAGTAGTAGTGGAAGGTGCAGTTGTAGTGGGAGCAGCAGTTGTGGTAGAAGCTGCAGTTGTAGTGGGAGGTGCAGTTGTAGTAAGAGGTGCAGTTGTAGTAGGAGGTGCAGTTGTAGTGGGCGGAGCAGTTGTAGTGGGAGGAGCAGTTGTAGAAGGCGGTGCAGTTGTAGTGGGAGGAGCAGTTGTAGTGAGAGGTGCAGTTGTAGTAGGAGGTGCAGTTGCAGTAGGAGGTGCAGTAGTAGTGGAAGGTGCAGTTGTAGTGGGAGCAGCAGTTGTGGTGGAAGCTGCAGTTGTAGTGGGAGGTGCAGTTGTAGTCGGAGGTGCAGTTGTAGTGAGAGGTGCAGTTGTAGTGGGAGGTGCAGTTGTAGTGGGAGTTTCAGTTGTAGTAAGGGGTGCAGTTGTAGTGGGAGGAGCAGTTGTAGTGGGAGGTGCAGTTGTAGTAAGAGGTGCAGTTGTAGTGGGAGGAGCAGTTGTAGTGGGAGGTGCAGTTGTAGTGGGAGGTGCAGTTGTAGAGGGAGGTGCAGTTGTGGTAAGAGGTGCAGTTGTGAGAGGTGCTGTTGTGGGAGGTGCAGTAGTAGTAGGTGGTTCAGTTGTAGTGGGAGGAGCAGTTGTTGTGGGAGGTGCAGTTGTAGTGGCAGGAGCAGTTGTAGTGGGAGGTACAGTAGTAGTGGGAGGTGCAGTTGAAGTGGAAGGTGCAGTTGTAGTGGGAGATGCAGTTGTAGTGGGAGGTGCAGTTGTAGTGGGAGGTGCAGTTGTAGTAGGAGGTGCAGTTGTAGTTGGAGGTTCAGTTGTGGTAAGAGGTGCAGTTGTGGTGGGAGGTGCAGTTGTGGCAGGTGCAGTAGTAGTAAGTGGTGCAGTTGTAGTGGGAGGAGCAGTTGTAGTAGGAGGTGCAGTTGTAGTGGGAGGTGCAGTTGTTGTGGGAGGTGCAGTTGTAGTGGGAGGTGCAGTTGTAGTGGGAGCAGCAGTTGTAGTGGGAGGTGCAGGTTTAGTGGGAGGTCCAGTTGTAGTAGCAGGTGCAGTTGTAGTGGGAGGTGCAGTAGTAGTGGGAGGTGCAGTTGTAGTGGGAGCTGCAGTTGTGGTGGGAGGTGCAGTTGTAGTGGGAGGAGCAGTTGTAGTGGGAGGTGCAATTGTAGTGGGAGGTGCAGTTGTAGTGGGAGGTGCAGTTGTAGTAGGAGGTGCAGTTGTAGTGAGTGGTGCAGTTGTAGTAGGAGGTGCAGTTGTAGTGGGAGGTACAGTTGTAGTGGGAGGTGCAGTAGTAGTGGGAGGTGCAGTAGTAGTGCGAGGTGCTGTTGTAGTGGGAGGTGCAGTTGTAGTGGGAGGTGCAGTTGTAGTGGGAGGTGCTGTTGTAGTGGGAGGTGCAGTTGTAGTG
Organism: Anomaloglossus baeobatrachus; assembly: GCF_048569485.1. Classification (NCBI taxonomy): domain Eukaryota; kingdom Metazoa; phylum Chordata; class Amphibia; order Anura; family Aromobatidae; genus Anomaloglossus; species Anomaloglossus baeobatrachus. The sequence goes on from NC_134361.1 coordinate 25,858,907, forward strand.
GGAGGAGCAGTTGTTGGAGGTGTAGTTGTAGTGGGAGGTGCAGTTGTGGTGGGAGAAGCAGTTGTAGTGGGAGGTGCACTTGTGGTGGGAGGAGCAGTTGTAGTGGGAGGTGCAGTTGTAGTGGGAGCAGCAGTTGTGGGAGGTGCAGTTGTAGTGGGAGGTGCAGATGTAGTGGGAGGAGCAGTTGTAGTGGGAGGTGCAGTTGTGGTGGGAGGTGCAGTTGCGGTGGGAGCTGCAGTTGTGGTGGGAGCTGCAGTTGTGGTTGGAGCTGCAGTTGTGGTTGGAGCTGCAGTTGTGGTGGGAGGTGCAGTTGTGGTTGGAGCTGCAGTTGTGGTGGGAGGTGCAGTTGTGGTTGGAGCTGCAGTTGTGGTTGGAGCTGCGGTTGTGGTTGGAGCTGCAGTTGTGGTTGAAGCTGCAGTTGTGGTGGGAGGTGCAGTTGTGGTGGGAGCTGCAGTTGTGGTGGGAAGTGCAGTTGTGGTGGAAGGTGCAGTTGTGGTTGGAGCTGCAGTTGTGGTTGGAGCTGCAGTTGTGGTTGAAGCTGCAGTTGTGGTGGGAGGTGCAGTTGTGATTGAAGCTGCAGTTGTCGTGGGAGGTGCAGTTGTGGTGGGAGGTGCAGTTGTGGGAGCTGCAGTTGTGGTTGGAGATGCAGTTGTGGTGGGAGGTGCAGTTGTGGTTGGAGCTGCAGTTGTGGTGGGAGGTGCAGTTGTGGTTGGAGCTGCAGTTGTGGTGGGAGGTGCAGTTGTGGTTGAAGCTGCAGTTGTGGTTGAAGCTGCAGTTGTCGTGGGAGGTGCAGTTGTGGTGGAAGGTGCAGTTGTGGGAGCTGCAGTTGTGGTGGGAGCTGCAGTTGTGGTTGGAGCTGCAGTTGTGGTGGGAGGTGCAGTTGTGGTTGGAGCTGCAGTTGTTTTTGGAACTGCAGTTGTGGTTGAAGCTGCAGTTGTGGTGGGAGGTGCAGTTGTGGTTAGAGCTGCAGTTGTGGTTGGAGGTGCAGTTGTAGTGGGAGGTGCAGTTGTAGTGGGAGGTGCAGTAGTAGCTGGAGGTTCAGTTGTGGTGGGAGCTGCAGTTGTGGTGGGAGCTGCAGTTGTGGTGGGAGGTGCAGTTGTGGTGGGAAGTGCAGTTGTGGTGGGAGCTGCAGTTGTGGTTGGAGCTGCAGTTGTGGTTGGAGCTGCAGTTGTGGTGGGAGGTGCAGTTGTGGTTGGAGCTGCAGTTGTGGTTGCAGCTGCAGTTGTCGTGGGAGGTGCAGTTGTGGTATGAGCTGCAGTTGTGGGAGGTGCAGTTGTGGTTGAAGCTGCAGTTGTGTTTGGAGCTGCAGTTGTGGTTGGAGCTGCAGTTGTGGTTGGAGCTGCAGTTGTGGTTGGAGCTGCAGTTGTGGTTGGAGCTGCAGTTACGGTGAGAGGTGCAGTTGTGGTTGTAGCTGCAGTTGTGGTTGGAGGTGCAGTTGTAGTGGGAGGTGCAGTTGTAGTGGGAGGTTCAGTAGTAGTGGGAGGTTCAGTTGTGGTGGGAGCTGCAGTTGTGGTGGGAGGTGCAGTTGTGGTGGGAGGTGCAGTTGTTGTTGGAGCTGCACTTGTGGTGGGAGGTGCGGTTGTGGTTGGAGCTGCAGTTGTGGTTGGAGCTGCAGTTGTGGGAGGTGCAGTTGGGGTTGGAGCTGCAGTTGTGGTGGGAGGTGCAGTTGTGGTTGGAGCTGCAGTTGTGGTGGGAGCTGCAGTTGTGGTTGGAGCTGCAGTTGTGGTTGGAGCTGCAGTTGTGGTGGGAGGTGCAGTTGTGATTGGAGCTGCAGTTGTGGTGGGAAGTGCAGTTGTGGTTGGAGCTGCAGTTGTGGTGGGAGGTGCAGTTGTGGTGGGAGGTGCAGTAGTTGTTTGTACTAAATTTGGAGTTGTAGTTGCAGTCATATTTGTAGCTGCAGGTTTTGTTACTGTTGTGGTATTCAGAGGTTTAGTAGTAGATTTTCCTGTTGTAGTTCCTGTAGTCCCAGTATCTGTTTGCGCTTCACAAACGGTTAGAGCTGAAATAGTAATTTAATAGAAGACAGTAGAATTGAGCTTTAAAAATATTATTTTCACATATGTTACATATTCTTCTCTGTATTATGTAACTTGTTGTTACCTACTTTCCACTTTTGTAACTAAAGATGGCCTTAAGTGTCATTTTCTGCTGATGGCACCACAAAATATCATTTGGAATCCTTTAGATCATTCATAGGGCGGCACTCTGTATAAGCAATGTGTCCTGCATTATGTAGTACATGATGCTCAAGTATATAAACACTTACTGTATGTAATAAGCAGGACCGTTAAGTCACTATTTACAGCAGTAGAGGGGGGTCCCTCCTTTATGATGTCCATACACTCCTATATGGTGCTGAAAATAATCAGGGGTCTCCCACTTGTGGCACAGAACACGTGACTTTTTTCACTGTTGGGCACTGGCCTTCCTTGCATTACAGTTGTGTTTTGTGCGATAGTTTTTGATAGATCCAAATTGAGTTCACATGGTGTCAGGATTTGCCACTAAACGTATATGTAGAGATTTCCAGAGAAAATGTTTCTTGTATTCCACCATAGAACTAAAATATCAAACTTTCAGCAATCAATCTAATTATGAACCTTTCTATAGAACTTTTTACTCTCAAGAATTCTTTGAATATGGAATTTGGTTGTAGGCTTGTCGGAAGAGGTGAGTCTTCAGGTTCCTTTTGAAGCTTGTCAAGGTAGGCAAGAGTTTGATATGTTGTGGCAGAGCATTCCAGAGTATAGGGGAAGCACAGGAGAAATCTTGGATGCGATGGTGGGAAGAGGAGATGAGAGGGAAGTAGCGAAGGAGATCTTTGGAGGATAGAAGGTTACGTGCAGGTAAGTACTGGGAGACTAGGTCACAGATGTAGGTAGGAGACAGGTTCAGCATGGGTTTGTAGGTTAGGGTTACAGTTTTGAACTGGAGTTGTTGGGCAATGGGAAGCCAGTGAAGGGATTGGCAGAGAGGAGAGTTCGAGGAGCAGTGGGGGGACAGGTGGATTAGTCGAGCAGCATAGTTTAGAATAGATTGTAGGGGTGCAAGACTAATAGAAGGAAGGCCACAGAGCAGTAGGTTGCAACAAATCTAAAAAGTGGGGAAAAGTTGTGTGTACTTGTATTAAGCTGGACTAAAATTTGGCATCAAAAAGTGAAAATCGCTATGAAATGCAATAATTGACTGTTGGTTTGGGGTCAATCTTAATTCCCTAGATCTTAATTCCTAGAAGAAGGGGTGTGCTTGCTGTAGTGGGTGGGTGGATTAACCCTGTCCAGGTACATTGTTACAAAGCTGCTTTAATATTGGGATTCGAAGAAATGGCAATTGTACTCGAGTCATAAAATTGATATGGACTAGGAATGAAGAGATAGACTGAGTAGGTGGCCATCTGGGATGCCACTGTAACAGAGGTCACAATTCACAAATGGCAAACAACTATGATGCTGAACCTCAGGAGCCAAGAGCAAGAGGGGCACAAGGATCTCTTGTCAAATGCCAGCAAAACCCTTGAAAAGTCCCATCACAACCTCTGTGTGGCCAGATGAGATGAGCGTATTCCTTGTAGGACAACCAAATTCTACTTGAATTTTACAAAAGAATCCAATTCTCCAAAATCTAATTTTTTTGATTTGTGATATCGTCAAAATTGTTCATCTCAATTGTGAACAAATCTGCCAACATTCAAATTTTGTAATTCGCTTCAATGTGAACAGGAAATTTAATTTCCATTGTCAGGGTCATCTCATCTCATGATGCTGAGGGTCATCTCATCATCATGATGATTATGATGAATTCTGGGCGCCCAAATTTAAGAAAGACATCGATATATTAGAGCAAGTCCAGAGAAAAGCAACCAAGATGGTAGAAGGTCTGCAAACCATGTCATATGAAGAACGGCTAAAAGAACTAGGGATTTTTAGTTTGAAAAAGAGAAGGCTGAGAGGAGACTTAATAGCGGTTTACAAATATCTGAAAGGAAGTAACAGTGCAGAGGGAATTACCATATTCTCATTAGAACAAGGAAGTATTAAAAGCAATGGGATGAAACTAAAAGGAAGGAGATTCAGATTAGACATTAGGAAAAAACTTTCTGACAGTGAGGGCAGTCAGGGAGTGGAACAGGCGACCACAGGAGGTAGTGAGCTCTCCAGCAATGGAAATGTTCAAGCGGAAACTGGATAAACATATAGCTGGGATGAGTTAGGAAAGCCTTCACTTGCAAGAGGTTGGACCCGATGGCCCTTGAGATCCCTTCCAACTCTACCATTCTATGATTCCAAAATTCTATGATTCTAAGAAGCAGTCGCGAAACGACACTAGAATGGTGTGAGAGGGATGTGGTATGTCCCTTGGAGTATTTTTTTCTTACAGTGCCTTGTAAAAGTATGCTTCCTCCCTTGGTTTTTTACCTATTTTGTTACATTAAATTATTTATGTGTTATACATCAGCACTAAATAGTCTAAGTTGGGGAACTGAAGTGAGAAAAATCTAGACAAAAATTCAATTCATGGGATAAATAAAATAAAAATTGCTGTGTGCATATCTATTCAACCCTTTTGCTGACAGACCAATCCCAATCATTTGAGGATTTGTTGTTTCAAGTAGAAAAGTAATAAAGGACACATTTGCTTTATGAAGAAATTGGTAAAGATCCGGCTTCAAAAGCAGATTGGAAAACTAACATTTATTCAAAAAACATCTTTTAAAAACACACGTTTAAAAACTATTTTCCCTAAGATGTATAACTCTTACATATTTCAGACCCTAGTGGGTCCTTAATTACCTATTAAGGACCCACTAGGGTCTTAAATGCGTAAGAGCTATGCATCTGGACTCACTAGGGTGTGAAACGTGTAGGGGCTATGAATCAGGACCCACTAGAGTCTGAAATGCGCAAGGGCTATGCGTCTGGACTCACTAGGTATAAGACGCGTAAGGGCTATTTACCTGGACCCACTAGGATCTGAAACGTATTAGGGCTATACATCTGGACCCACTAGGGTCTGAAACGCGTAAGGGCTATGCTTCCGGACCTATTAGGGTCTGAAACACGTAAGAGCTATGCATCGGAACCCACTAGGATCTGCAGCGCATAAGGGCTATGCATCCGGACCCACTAGGGTCTGAAACACGTAAGGGCTATGCATTCGGACCTTCTAGGTTCTGAAACATGTAAGGTATATGCATACAGACCTACTTGTATCTGAAGCGCGTAAGGGCAAGCCATCGGACCCACTAGGGTCTGAAACATGTAAGGGCTATGCATCTGGACCTGCTAGGATCTGAAATGCGTAAGGTCTATGCATCTGGACCTACTAGGGTCTGAAACATGTAAGCGCTATTCATCGAAACCCACTAGGGTCTAAAACGCATAAGGTGTATGCATCCAGATATATTAGAGTCTGAAACGCTTAAGGGATTTGCATCCGGACTCACTAGGGTCTGAAACACATTAGAGCTATGCATCCCGACCTACTAGAGTCTCAAGCGCGTAAGGTCTATGCATCCAGACTTACTAGGGTCTGAAACATGTAAGGGCTCTGCATCTGGACCACTAGGGTCTGAAATGCATAAAGGCTATGTATCTGGACCACTAGGGTCTGAAATGCTTAAGGGCTGTGCATCTGGACCCACTAGGGTCTGAAATGCCTAAGGACTATTCATTCTTATGGAAAATAAGTTTTTAATGTTTGTTTTTTAAAGATTTTTTTGAATAAATTTTAGTTTTTTTTACCTGCTTTTGGAGCTGGTGCTGGATCTTTACCATTTTTTTCATTGCACTTCATCCTGGGTGTGCCATCTTGGAATTTCTATTTACCCATGAGGACCCTTTAAAAGCAGTTATATGGGAGACTGTAAACTTTTTTTCTCTTTTTCTCACATTTACATTATACTAATCCTCAGGGACCAAGAATGTGAGGTGGATTTTGAAATCCATCAGTTTGTCATCGAGAGATCGAGCCTCACCCATGATGACCCAGATTGTTAGAAATGTGGAAGTGTCAAGCAGCTGCTGATAAGAAGAATGTTTTAATATCTGCTATGACACCTCCCCGGCCATTTTACGCTCAACTTGTTATAAGGTGGAGGTCACTGCTCTATTGAGGTTCTTCAGATCCATTTACCAAAACTTTGAGATCCTACAGGCAAACATATAAACTATTTCCTTATGGAATGATGGAATTGATATGACACATTGTAGAACTGACCATCCGATGAGTCGTGCATCCACACGGGTGGAGAGGTTGAAGGTGCACCAAGCACTGGTGCCAAAGGAGCTCAACGTCTTACGTAAGAAGACACAAGTACTATCTATACAAAACATATTAGTTTTTGCTCCTCATAAGAAGGCTTCAGTTTCACTTCATGTTTTTGTGTTTACAGGGAGTCTCCATGAAAGAGGCTTTCACTAATTGGAGAATCTAGAAAGCCATAAATAATTAATGTAGCTTTGATAAGTCACTTAATTATATGTTACAGATTGTGCCAGAATATTCAGAGGAAGAATAAGAGCAGCAGCATCTGCCAGGTAGGACGTGCAGCCTCCAGATTCGTGGGATTGTGCATTTTGGAAGGGTTTTTGGTCTTGAGGTGCAAATATGGGATCTGGTCTCCCACTCTTTAGTGCGCCCCGGGTGTTTGGTGTTCACATTTACAGCCAGAAAACGTTCTTTACTTATCCTCTAGGTCCAGTTATTTGGACGGTCTCTAATTGCTAGAATATGAGGCCATTCCTGCTCAATAAAATGTCTCGTCACTATGAACATGATGGTGAACAGGTCTTTCCACCTATCGTGTTCATTGAGCAGCAGCAAAATGCTACTGATTCATTCAGCTCTCACCAGTTTTCACCATACATACTACATTATTAAATAGATCATTAAGACTTGATGAGGCTGGTGTACGTATTTTGAAGATCCACTGCACAAATCGTTTTGAAACTCCCTTTTATTTTATATTCCAGTTTTGAGTTCTATTTTAGCAGGAGTCGCACAATTCTAATTTTCATTTCAGGATTTTGCCTCTAGTTAGATGTGGATTTTCAAATCAAGTACACCGGCCTTATCAGGTCTAAAAATCAACTCAATAATATATGCAGTTTGTATTATGCAATCTAATGACGCTTTAAAGAGGGGCTGAAACAGCATTTTAAGAGAACATGTTGACCGTTAAAACTATCTAAAATTTCAAAACAAAAGCAGGTTCCTACACGCCCATACACATGGAGGTTTGTAACCCAGAGAGAAGCTTCAGTTCAGTGTAGGTTGCCAGTATATGAGATATGCCTTGACGTGGCTACTGGGCAGATTTAGAAATGGCCATTTTTGTATGCTAAATATCTCAATTTTTCCTAGATTTCCTTAAGCAGTAATGCATGTCTATATTCATTGATTGCATGATTTAGCATTTCAACAGTGCAATTGTCCTTTTTGTTATTATAGGTCATGTTCAGTTTTGGACCTGTTCAGACTGCATTTTGGGAGTGCCGTCAGTCTTTTGTCTATCTAAAATTTCAGTCATTTCTCAAAAAAATCTTACTATAAAGGATGAAATTTAATAATAACAAATAATGGCATAAAAATATGTATTTCCTTTGGGATTTTAGCTTTCTGATTGATATTTATGCAGAAGGGTCATGCCTTATGACTGTGCACCCCTCCCCCATTGGCCACAAGTGATTTTATTCTCTAGTAGCAGGTTCCTACATGCCTATACACATGGAGGTTTGTAACCCAGAGAGAGGCTTCAGTTCAGTGTAGGTTGCCAGTATATGAGATATGCCTTGACGTGGTTACTGGGCAGATATAGAAATGGCCATTTTTGTGCTAAATATCTCATTTTTTCCAAGATTTCCTTAAGCAGTAATGGATATCTATATTCATTGTTTGCATGATTTAGTATTTCAGAGTGCAACTGTCCTTTTTGTTATTATATGTCATATTCTGTTTTGCACCTGTTCACACTGCATTTTGGGGGTGCCGTCAGTCTTTTTGTCTATCTAAAACTTCAGACATTTCTCAAAAAAAATCTTACTATAAAAGATTACATTTACTACTACTACTACTACTACTACTACTACTACTAATAATAATAATAATAATAATAATACATTATGACATACAAATATGTATTTCCTTAAGTTATTTTTAATTTTGTCATTACTATTCATGGAGTGATTATTTATTTTGTTCTTGTTTTATTTTTTTATTTTGACATTCCTATTCCATGCAGGTATTATTTCTTGTGTTCTTGTTTTATTTATTTATTTATTTACTTATTTTGTCATTGATATTGATGCAGGTATTATTTTTTGTGTTCTTGGTTTTTTTTGTCACCCATAAAAAAATCCTCCACTTTAAAAATCTTGAGTCTTTGGGTCATTTGTTGAGTCGCTGGTGAACAGTTTTCTCCACAATCTCATTGACCTACATCCTATAAAAAAAATGTTTTTTTTTTTCTTATCCTTTATAATATGATAGTATGTTATGTTTTTGAGAATGAAGAAGAAATGCTCACCAAATACAAATATATATTGGTCCTCATTTGTATTATTTTTATATTATATATTTGATATGCCCTTAGAAAATATATTTTATTGTCTATTTGTAGTTATTGTCAGATTTAAAAATGTACTGAAGAAATTTTTAAATAAAAAAATCCAACCATCTTCACTGCTTACATTATTTTTTTAAATCATATCTAAATCTTATCTCTTTGACAAATTGGATCCTAAATAACTGTAATGCCAACGTCTTAGATTTAGTTGATAATATCAAAGTAACATTAAGGACAAAACTAATTTTTTTAAAGTTATTTTAACAATTAAAATGATTTTTAAATTAGAATATAAAATAAATGCAACTTGTATGGTACTTACCACTTAGTAAAATGAGGAAGAAGAAGAGAAAAAGCCCATAGGGCCTCGTTCTGCTCCCCATGGTGCCTATCACTTAGTCCTGTGTCTTGAAGATGCAGATAGAGAATATGCCAAACTCATAGAAATAGGCAATACAGTCTTTATATAGTCTTTGTGAAGGGATGATAAACAATGCCTGATGTGTCACATCACAAAAATCTCACACTCGGACAACCCTTATCATATTCAGTAGATGGATCGATTCACTTAAGCAAAGTATTTAAGCAATTTTGAGCTCCCTTCGAAATATATTATTTGCCTTCCTCATGTGACTCATCGGATTCTTCCCATTGTTATCTATCAGGTCTCAATGTCCTCCGGACTATAATGATATTCAATTGTTAATTATCTTCTGATTAGAGGTTAGAGATAAGAAAGACACTTGTAATATCATGAATATAATCTTTATTGACACTAATAAAATCTATGAAAAAGATGTGGTAGTTCTAACGGGCATGAAGCCTACTATCCAAGAAAGACACTTAAGCATTGACACTTTTTGAAATGGGTGAATGTTGGCCACAACTTTCTTAGAAATCCAACACAAAAATTAAGAAATAAAATATATCCATAGCAATTGCAAGTTAGTAAAGGCTTTTCTGGGCCTATTTTATATCTTTTCATTGGGTTAAGAAGTCTTAGCCAGGGAATTGTTAACTACTTACTTGTGATTCCCGGCGCCGATCTCTGTTGGCAGAGCAGTCATAAACTGCCACTGTTGGTAATTCTGCCGCTTCAGTTCAACAGAGTGGAATCGTCTTTCAGGCTACGCTGCTCATGGGATGGGACTGCCAACATCATGCAGATTGACAGCCGGTTTCCTGCAAATAAACAGTGGGTAGCTAGCTGTCAATCAGTCATCAGCAGTCACACCGAGTGGAAGAGTAGCTGGTGCTCTGTTGACATGACATCACCAGAAGCCACGGGATTGCCAGCAAGAGAGGTCCATGACCATTCTGATCATCACTAGGCATAACATGTGCATATACATATTTAGTATAAGCAGTTCCCAAAAGCATATACAGTTAGGTCCAGAAATATTTGGACAGTGACACAAGTTTTGTTTTTTTAGCTGTTTACAAAGACATGTTCAGAAATACAATTATATATATAATATGGGCTGAAAGTGCACACTCCCAGCTGCAATATGAGAGTTTTCACATCCAAATCGGAGAAAGGATTTAGGAATCATAGCTCTGTAATGCATAGCCTCCTCTTTTTCAAGGAACCAAAAGTAATTGGACAAGGGACTCTAAGGGCTGCAATTAACTCTGAAGGCGTCTCCCTCGTTAACCTGTAATCAATTAAGTAGTTAAAAGGTCTGGGGTTGATTACAGGTGTGTGGTTTTGCATTTGGAAGCTGTTGCTGTGACCAGACAACATGCGGTCTAAGGAACTCTCAATTGAGGTGAAGCAGAACATCCTGAGGCTGAAAAAAGAAAAAATCCATCAGAGAGATATCAGACATGCTTGGAGTAGCAAAATCAACAGTCGGGTACATTCTGAGAAAAAAGGAATTGACTGGTGAGCTTGGGAACTCAAAAAGGCCTGGGCGTCCACGGATGACAACAGTGGTGGATGATCGCCGCATACTTTCTTTGGTGAAGAAGAACCCGTTCACAACATCAACTGAAGTCCAGAACACTCTCAGTGAAGTAGGTGTATCTGTCTCTAAGTCAACAGTAAAGAGAAGACTCCATGAAAGTAAATACAAAGGGTTCACATCTAGATGCAAACCATTCATCAATTCCAAAAATAGACAGGCCAGAGTTAAATTTGCTGAAAAACACCTCATGAAGCCAGCTCAGTTCTGGAAAAGTATTCTATGGACAGATGAGACAAAGATCAACCTGTACCAGAATGATGGGAAGAAAAAAGTTTGGAGAAGAAAGGGAACGGCACATGATCCAAGGCACACCACATCCTCTGTAAAACATGGTGGAGGCAACGTGATGGCATGGGCATGCATGGCTTTCAATGGCACTGGGTTACTTGTGTTTATTGATGACATAACAGCAGACAAGAGTAGCCGGATGAATTCTGAAGTGTACCGGGATATACTTTCAGCCCAGATTCAGCCAAATGCCGCAAAGTTGATCGGACGGCGCTTCATAGTACAGATGGACAATGACCCCAAGCATACAGCCAAAGCTACCCAGGAGTTCATGAGTGCAAAAAAGTGGAACATTCTGCAATGGCCAAGTCAATCACCAGATCTTAACCCAATTGAGCATGCATTTCACTTGCTCAAATCCAGACTTAAGATGGAAAGACCCACAAACAAGCAAGACCTGAAGGCTGCGGCTGTAAAGGCCTGGCAAAGCATTAAGAAGGAGGAAACCCAGCGTTTGGTGATGTCCATGGGCTCCAGACTTAAGGCAGTGATTGCCTCCAAAGGATTCGCAACAAAATATTGAAAGTAAAAATATTTTGTTTGGGTTTGGTTTATTTGTCCAATTACTTTTGACCTCCTAAAATGTGGAGTGTTTGTAAAGAAATGTGTACAATTCCTACAATTTCTATCAGATATTTTTGTTCAAACCTTCAAATTAAACGTTACAATCTGCACTTGAATTCTGTTGTAGAGGTTTCATCTCAAATCCAATGTGGTGGCATGCAGAGCCCAACTCGCGAAAATTGTGTCACTGTCCAAATATTTCTGGACCTAACTGTATATGGGATCAGCAATGTTTTTCAAGGTTTGTGATTTCACGACATTCATTGTCAGATATCTAAAGCAAGAGAGAAAGGTAAGAAAGGAGTTTCTGTCTCCATGTGTCATGTCCCCACCAGACTCCGCTCCTGCGACTTCTGCTCCGATCGCCAGGTGACGCCGTGTTCCCACCATGGATAGTGCTGGTGATGGGAAAGGAGTCGATGCCCATGGGTCTGCTGAGCATAGGCTCCGCTCATCCACTAGGCTGGGTTTCCCTGGAACCTGCAGTACCACTGGCTGACTGTAGGTAGCATGTGTCTTCCAGCTGAAGTTGCCATCATTCACCTGCAGCCAATGGGAAGACACCACACCCTTCTTATTCTCCCTCCTGTCATGTGACCACTGCCAGAGATAGTTTGTACTCCTGGTTCCTGTGCTGTTTGTATTTTGATTCCTGTGCGCTGACCTTGCTTGTGTTCTGACTACCTTTCTGTCTGTCGTTTCTATACCTCACTGCCTGATCCGGATTTGACCTCTGCTTCGTTGGCCGATTACGTCCTTGCCTGCCGATTCTGTCCCTGTTCCACAATTCCTGATTTGACCCTGCCTAACGACTACTCTCCGGGCTGCAGCCCTCCACAGGTAGTGATTATCTTGGGCCCTGTATAATACTAAATCCCTGTATAGGGGTTAAAGGGTTTCAGGGTTCTAGGGGCCCTGGTTGGTGAGTGGCTTCCCTCTAGCCTGTCCAGTACAGCCCGTCTGAGTCTCGGATCCAGGCAGGCGTTACACCATGGAAGCAGAGATAGTTCAAATTAGTTTGCAGGACCTAGACAAGTGGCCACTTGTTTAAGCTGTGGCCACTGGCTGGGAGTTCTGTGAACTGACGTCTACCTGTCTGTGGCTCTTCTTTGATCTGATGAAGTCATATGTGAAGAAGCCAGACTGGCTAACCAAAAGAGGAGAGAGGGACTTCATCGGGGAAGAAGCCGTTCTAAGGGTTCCAGTCTTGTAGCCACAGATTAGCGATGTGGCCACTTAATATAATCCTGTGAATTGATGAGATCAATTATTGGTATGAATCAAAAGGAAATATCCTATATAGAGAATGGAAAGTTAAGCACACTTTTTGGGGGTCAAAGAATCCCAACCTACAAATGATACATATAATTAACACAACCACTAAGAGCACCAGATATTATCTAAACAATTACAAGTGGGCCATCAATGGTTTGCTTCTCACCGGCCCCTGCAGATAGAGTTCAGTCTATTTATAAATGGTGATTAAATCTTTCAACATGTGTCTCTCACAATTTTCAGAAGGGTCATTTACTCTCTGATATTTTTAAGGACCCATACACTTTCATCCATGATTTTAATCTGACACCCAAATCAATATTGGACGTCTCCGAAATGTTGCACAAACCTTTAAAGTGCACCAATACGAAAATCCTGATGATTGGTCCGCTTTAATTCCAAAAATCACTTACATGTGAACGACCCCATTCACTATAATAGGTACAAGTGGTATTAGCAAAAAACAGATATCACTTGTACTAAAAAAAAACAAGTGTATAAGTGATTCCTTATTTTAATTTTATCTGACCATAAATTTAAGATGACATTTAAAAATAAACAAAAATCGACTTTAGTTGCACTCAGTTTCTTCTTTAATATACATATTCAATAAGTGTAAATAAATATATAAATCACTTCTACATGATTCTGTTTTAATATAAAAAATATATACTGTATATTCTGATATATTCCATTCCAATAAGTTAATAATACTTGTATAAAAGTCATCCCCGCTGTTTCATACAGAAAAAAAGTATCAGGGTAAGGAAAAAGTGACAAAATGGTAGATAGCTATTATAAACTACTACAAGGCGTATTCCCATTGGATAAAATTATGGCATAAATTCAATGTACAAAATGGGAACATGTGTCTACTGGTGACCTACTATGAAAATCAATTTTTAAAAGTCCTATAAAGTGCATGACAGATATGGAAACTGTGGTTTAATTCTTCACTTCTATGTTGAGATGCGAGCGATTGAAGTTTGGGCTTTGAAGCCTGTGATGCAACATGGTGCTCAAATAATACCGACATATACTGAGCAAAAAACAGCTACAGTTAGGTCCATATTCTCACATGTTTATTCTGTATATTACCACAATGGATTTTGAACAAAATAATTCAGATTTAGTTGAAGTTCAGATTTTCAGCTTTATTTCAAGGGGTTGAATAAACTGATTGCATAAAAATGTGAGGAACTAATGCATTTTGTAAACTCAATCCCTTCATTTAAGGGGCTCAAAAGTAATTGGACAAGTTAAATATTTTGAAATAAAATGTTAATTTCTAATACTGGGTTGAAAATCTTTTTTCGGCAATGACTGGCTAAAGTCTTGAAGTTATGGACATCAGCAGATGCTGTTTCCTCCATTTATTGGTCTGCCGGCCTTTACTAGAGATGAGCGATGTTCGAGGTTCGCCAATTTCATGTTCGAGTGATTTTGGGGGGTGCTTGAGATTGAACTCGAACGCGAGCTTTTTGATAAAAGCTTGATAGCTCAAGTTACGTTCGAGAACGGTTCGATCAGCAAAAAGCCTAGCTAGTTACTAGCTAGCTTTTCACTGTAATAGTGTGAGTCACTGTGATTTACACTATTATCAAATTTCAGCGTATACTATGCGGGGGGGACGCGGTTTAGATCTGTGGTGCAGAGAGAATGCTGATCGCCATTTTTTTTTTTCCCTAAGCGCGCGTGCAGTGGGGCGGGCTAGGATGTTATCCAATCACAGACACACACACAGCTAAGTGGATTTTTGCCAGACAAGCAAGGGCATGTGTCATAGGCTGTGAATGTCACATGTCCTTGCCTTATAAATACGGCCATTTTCCCTCACGCCGCCATTATCTGCCTTCTGCGTGTGGGTGTCAGTCACCGCTCACGCTGCTGCTGCTCCTGCTGTGTGCAACATAGACACAGCGCTGTAGAGATTAGGGACTGCTGTTTATTTCAGCCCTTTTCAGGGCTGATTTCCAGGCGCTCCAAGACATAGCTGCTAGGCATGTCCGTGCAAACGCTGTATACAGCTTTAGATAACAGCGTCTGTGTACCTCAGCTCAGGGAATTCCTTGCTGCATTTCATCATTAGGAGGGATAGAAAGTGAGGCTTCCTTTCCTGTCCTAGTACCCACAGAACCCGGGCACTCTACCCACCTGCCCATTTTTGCCATGCTATTTTTATAGCAAACAGTGCTGAAACTTAGTGGCATCCACAAAGTGTCTGCTATACTAAATTTGTGTCCCACTGGTGCCAAGCAACTTCCACCACCTCTGCTTTCTACCCTCTAGCACATTTTTGCCAAGCTATTTTTATAGCAAGCAGTGCTGACACTTAGTGGCATCCAAAACGTGTCTGCTATACTAAATTTGTGTCCCATTTGTGCCAAGCAACTTCCACCACCTCTGCTTTCTACCCTCCAGCACATTTTTCTATGCTATTTTTATAGCAAACAGTGCTGAAAATAAGTGGCATCCACAAAGTGTCTGCTATACTAAATTTGTGTCCCACTGGTGCCAAGCAAGTTCCACCACCTCTGCATTCTCCCCTCCTGCACATTTTGCTACGATATTTTTATAGCAAACAGTGCTGCCAGTTTTAGGGCCATAGTTGCATTGTCAGGGATAGTCAGTGTTGGTTCTTCAGCTGACAATAAAGCTAGACCACCTCTGCAATTTACACCACCTCTCAATTTTTGCTACCACATTTTAAGTGTCCAATCTTGTCGCTAACAAAATGAGTGGCAAAAGGACAGATGCTGGTGGAAAGGGGAACAGGCGTGTTGGGAAAGGAAAAAAAGTTTGTGTCCGTGGGGAAGGTGGGAAAGGTACATTAACATCTGCTGAAGATAGGCCATCTTCCTGCAAAAGTAAGATGTCTACTACTTTCCGTGGACAATGTGCTCCCTTTTTTACGGAACAAAACAACTGGAACAAAAGGTATACGATGCACAAAAAAAACACATGCTTGAATGGATCTCAAGTGCTCCAACAAGTGGCCTCTCCTCCACCTCAACTTCAAAATCCAAAAAACAACAGTCCTCTAAGTTGTCATCCCAATCGCACTTGCTTTCTCCCAGCTCTCAAGTCTCCACCCACCCTGCAGAGTATGGTGTAACAGAGATGGATGAGTCTGCAGAGCTGTTCAGTCACACTATAGGCTGGGAATCAGAGTCTGTGTTATGGGGGAACCGGCATATTAGGACCAGGGGGTATATATACCAATCGCCAGTCAGGGCCCACCGTGCTCCAGATGGTAATGGAGTTGTTGGCACCCTGTGGGTTAGGCGGAGACTATAGAGCTGGATGGCTCTGAGATAACCCAGGGAACCGGTCATGTGTGTAGTGACACGTCAGTCCGGACGACAACCCAGTTAGCGTTTCGGTGGAATTGGCGCAACCCTGACCACGTGTGCAGGGAACATGTCAGGCCGGATGGTGACCAGGTAGCGTTGACCGAGAAGACCGCTGTGACAGCGCCCTTTCGGCCACGTGTGTCAGACACGACAGGTCGAGCGGTCCATCGATTAGCGTTTCTGGTCACTACTCGAATGGCCACGTGTGTAGAGGACACGTCAGGCCAAGGGATCACACCAGTAGCGTTGACTGGGGAGCCAAGGAGGATAATAGGTTCACACACTCAATCCTGGAACACCCTATTAACTCCACAGGGGTCCTGAGGTATGCTGTCTGTGCACGTAGGAGGCACAACTGAACAGATGGTGCAACAGGTGCATTGTCCGTGTGCATAGAGGGCACTATCGGACAGGTGACGCAGCAGGTATGCTGTCCGTGTGCATAGGAGGCACAACTGGAACGGTGACGTAGCAGCCGCAGCCCAGTTAATGCCACTGGACTGCTATAGCACAACAGGAACGATAGCAAGGAAGCACGGCGCCTGACCCTCATGCGCTGAGCCACGAATCTTGGCGTGACAGGCACCATTCGCCTAGCCCTACCTACTGCTTCCAATAAGGCTTATGCCACCATGAATTCTAAGGGAATATGAGTGAAGACTGCGCACCTCCATGTTGTCTTCAGCCCCTTTTATAACCTAGATCTGCCCTAAACCCAGAGTGGAACCACCAAGGTCCAATAGCAGAGTGCCATATTATAAGTGACGTCACGAGTGGCCTATTCGGAACCACCACATCATTGATGACCTCATGGCAGCCACTCCCCAAACACTTCACCAGTCATCGTCTGACGACCAATGGTGAGGTGCCAGATCATAGGGGCGGACCTCTGCGAGCCAGTTCGGAGTGGCCACGTCATCAGGACACCTGACACCCTCTGCCCTATCAGGGCCTGCCACCTCATGGACATGCTCAGTGAGGTCCTTACCGGACCTAGCCTCTGATGCACTAAGTGCCTGAGCATGCTCAGTAGGCACATCCCAGAACTTAGACACAGCACGAAGTCCAAGTACCTGTGCAAAGAGGCTGTTAGGATTAATTGTGGGAGCATGCTCAGTAGCCTGAACTGAGGACTTAGTCTCAGAAATGACACAATCAGGCTGAGCATGCTCACTAGTAGAGATGAGCGAACCGGTCCCGGTTCGGCTCGAGGCGGTTCGCCGAACGGGGGGTCTGGCTCGAGTTCGGCTCGTCGAACGTTCGACGAACCGAACTCGAGCCCATAGGAAACAATGGCAGGCAATCACAAACACAGTAAAACACCTAGAAAACACCCTGAAAGGTGTCCAAAAGGTGACAAACAACTCACAACATAACACAAACACATGGGAAAGTGACAAGGACATATACTCATGTGAAAACAAAACAGCTGGACAAGGAAAAAGAGGGAGACACACAGATATATGAGTATATGCAAAGAAACATCGATTCCATTATTGTGCAACTTGAGCCCTGCTCATTTTAGGCTTCCAATCTGGATAAATTGCCTGAGCTCGCCACGTACGCCTTGAGGATCTTGTCGTGTCCTGCAGCCAGCGTTCTCTCGGAACCTGTCTTCAGTGCTGCTGGGGGTCTGCTGGCAGATAAGCACACGTGTCTGTCCACTGACAATGTGGACCTGGCTCTCAGAGGACTTTTCTTCCCCTGGGTCAGCCAGGGGAGGCGAAAGGCACGCGTATTTTTGAGAGTGCTTCATGCAAAGCATCTTTTTCTTTTTCAAAAGGGGGCTCAACCGATGCCAGTCAAGTGGGGTGTGTGTGGCCCAGTTAGTGGCAACGAGGGAGACTGTGGTTGGAGTCCCCTCGCTGTGTCTCTAAAAGAACCAAGATGAACAAGTCATGGCTCTCAGAGGACTTTTCTTCCCCTGGGTCAGCCAGGGGACGGGAAAGGCACGCGTATTTTTGAGAGTGCTTCATGCAAAGCATCTTTTTCTTTGTCAAAAGGGGGGCTCAACCGATGCCAGTCAAGTGGGGTGTGTGTGGCCCAGTTAGTGGCAACGAGGGAGACTGTGGTTGGAGTCCCCTCGCTGTGTCTCTAAAAGAACCAAGATGAACAAGTCATGGCTCTCAGAGGACTTTTCTTCCCCTGGGTCAGCCAGGGGACGGGAAAGGCACGCGTATTTTTGAGAGTGCTTCATGCAAAGCATCTTTTTCTTTTTCAAAAGGGGGCTCAACCGATGCCAGTCAAGTGGGGTGTGTGTGGCCCAGTTAGTGGCAACGAGGGAGACTGTGGTTGGAGTCCCCTCGCTGTGTCTCTAAAAGAACCAAGATGAACAAGTCATGGCTCTCAGAGGACTTTTCTTCCCCTGGGTCAGCCAGGGGACGGGAAAGGCACGCGTATTTTTGAGAGTGCTTCATGCAAAGCATCTTTTTCTTTTTCAAAAGGGTGCTCAACCGATGCCAGTCAAGTGGGGTGTGTGTGGCCCAGTTAGTGGCAACGAGGGAGACTGTGGTTGGAGTCCCCTCGCTGTGTCTCTAAAAGAACCAAGATGAACAAGTCATGGCTCTCAGAGGACTTTTCTTCCCCTGGGTCAGCCAGGGGACGGGAAAGGCACGCGTATTTTTGAGAGTGCTTCATGCAAAGCATCTTTTTCTTTTTCAAAAGGGGGCTCAACCGATGCCAGTCAAGTGGGGTGTGTGTGGCCCAGTTAGTGGCAACGAGGGAGACTGTGGTTGGAGTCCCCTCGCTGTGTCTCTAAAAGAACCAAGATGAACAAGTCATGGCTCTCAGAGGACTTTTCTTCCCCTGGGTCAGCCAGGGGACGGGAAAGGCACGCGTATTTTTGAGAGTGCTTCATGCAAAGCATCTTTTTCTTTTTCAAAAGGGGGCTCAACCGATGCCAGTCAAGTGGGGTGTGTGTGGCCCAGTTAGTGGCAACGAGGGAGACTGTGGTTGGAGTCCCCTCGCTGTGTCTCTAAAAGAACCAAGATGAACAAGTCATGGCTCTCAGAGGACTTTTCTTCCCCTGGGTCAGCCAGGGGACGGGAAAGGCACGCGTATTTTTGAGAGTGCTTCATGCAAAGCATCTTTTTCTTTGTCAAAAGGGGGGCTCAACCGATGCCAGTCAAGTGGGGTGTGTGTGGCCCAGTTAGTGGCAACGAGGGAGACTGTGGTTGGAGTCCCCTCGCTGTGTCTCTAAAAGAACCAAGATGAACAAGTCATGGCTCTCAGAGGACTTTTCTTCCCCTGGGTCAGCCAGGGGACGGGAAAGGCACGCGTATTTTTGAGAGTGCTTCATGCAAAGCATCTTTTTCTTTTTCAAAAGGGGGCTCAACCGATGCCAGTCAAGTGGGGTGTGTGTGGCCCAGTTAGTGGCAACGAGGGAGACTGTGGTTGGAGTCCCCTCGCTGTGTCTCTAAAAGAACCAAGATGAACAAGTCATGGCTCTCAGAGGACTTTTCTTCCCCTGGGTCAGCCAGGGGACGGGAAAGGCACGCGTATTTTTGAGAGTGCTTCATGCAAAGCATCTTTTTCTTTGTCAAAAGGGGGGCTCAACCGATGCCAGTCAAGTGGGGTGTGTGTGGCCCAGTTAGTGGCAACGAGGGAGACTGTGGTTGGAGTCCCCTCGCTGTGTCTCTAAAAGAACCAAGATGAACAAGTCATGGCTCTCAGAGGACTTTTCTTCCCCTGGGTCAGCCAGGGGACGGGAAAGGCACGCGTATTTTTGAGAGTGCTTCATGCAAAGCATCTTTTTCTTTGTCAAAAGGGGGGCTCAACCGATGCCAGTCAAGTGGGGTGTGTGTGGCCCAGTTAGTGGCAACGAGGGAGACTGTGGTTGGAGTCCCCTCGCTGTGTCTCTAAAAGAACCAAGATGAACAAGTCATGGCTCTCAGAGGACTTTTCTTCCCCTGGGTCAGCCAGGGGACGGGAAAGGCACGCGTATTTTTGAGAGTGCTTCATGCAAAGCATCTTTTTCTTTTTCAAAAGGGGGCTCAACCGATGCCAGTCAAGTGGGGTGTGTGTGGCCCAGTTAGTGGCAACGAGGGAGACTGTGGTTGGAGTCCCCTCGCTGTGTCTCTAAAAGAACCAAGATGAACAAGTCATGGCTCTCAGAGGACTTTTCTTCCCCTGGGTCAGCCAGGGGACGGGAAAGGCACGCGTATTTTTGAGAGTGCTTCATGCAAAGCATCTTTTTCTTTTTCAAAAGGGGGCTCAACCGATGCCAGTCAAGTGGGGTGTGTGTGGCCCAGTTAGTGGCAACGAGGGAGACTGTGGTTGGAGTCCCCTCGCTGTGTCTCTAAAAGAACCAAGATGAACAAGTCATGGCTCTCAGAGGACTTTTCTTCCCCTGGGTCAGCCAGGGGACGGGAAAGGCACGCGTATTTTTGAGAGTGCTTCATGCAAAGCATCTTTTTCTTTTTCAAAAGGGGGCTCAACCGATGCCAGTCAAGTGGGGTGTGTGTGGCCCAGTTAGTGGCAACGAGGGAGACTGTGGTTGGAGTCCCCTCGCTGTGTCTCTAAAAGAACCAAGATGAACAAGTCATGGCTCTCAGAGGACTTTTCTTCCCCTGGGTCAGCCAGGGGACGGGAAAGGCACGCGTATTTTTGAGAGTGCTTCATGCAAAGCATCTTTTTCTTTTTCAAAAGGGGGCTCAACCGATGCCAGTCAAGTGGGGTGTGTGTGGCCCAGTTAGTGGCAACGAGGGAGACTGTGGTTGGAGTCCCCTCGCTGTGTCTCTAAAAGAACCACTTTTCTTCCCCTGGGTCAGCCAGGGGACGGGAAAGGCACGCGTATTTTTGAGAGTGCTTCATGCAAAGCATCTTTTTCTTTTTCAAAAGGGGGCTCAACCGATGCCAGTCAAGTGGGGTGTGTGTGGCCCAGTTAGTGGCAACGAGGGAGACTGTGGTTGGAGTCCCCTCGCTGTGTCTCTAAAAGAACCAAGATGAACAAGTCATGGCTCTCAGAGGACTTTTCTTCCCCTGGGTCAGCCAGGGGACGGGAAAGGCACGCGTATTTTTGAGAGTGCTTCATGCAAAGCATCTTTTTCTTTTTCAAAAGGGGGCTCAACCGATGCCAGTCAAGTGGGGTGTGTGTGGCCCAGTTAGTGGCAACGAGGGAGACTGTGGTTGGAGTCCCCTCGCTGTGTCTCTAAAAGAACCAAGATGAACAAGTCATGGCTCTCAGAGGACTTTTCTTCCCCTGGGTCAGCCAGGGGACGGGAAAGGCACGCGTATTTTTGAGAGTGCTTCATGCAAAGCATCTTTTTCTTTTTCAAAAGGGGGCTCAACCGATGCCAGTCAAGTGGGGTGTGTGTGGCCCAGTTAGTGGCAACGAGGGAGACTGTGGTTGGAGTCCCCTCGCTGTGTTTTACATGCTTTTAGAAGGGCATGAAATGGCTTGGAGGTTGACTTTCATCATATGCAAACTGTTGGCTACCAAAATGCTGCCTTTCCAACAACTGTGGTTATAGGCAATGAGGAACATACTGATGAAGATGAGACGCAGATACCCGATTGGGATGACAACTTAAATATTCGGTCAGGGCAAGAAGAAACTCGGTCTGAGGGGTAGGGGAGTGCAAACACAACAATTGATGATTAAGTTCTAGATCACACCTACTGTCAACCCACAGTCAGACACTCGAGGAGGTCAACAGAGGCGGTGGAGGAGGATGCAACCGACGTCGAAGTAACCTGGCGCCTTCCTGGACACAGTCGGAGCAGTGGTAGCACGTCTACAACTGCATCCTCAGCCACCACTCTGCCTCTGAGCATTATTCGGGGTGGATCAACAGGTCGCATGGCCTCTAAGCCTTGCCTAGCCAGGTCCTTTTTTGACATAGAAAAAGATCGCCCAAATTATGTGATCTGTAAAATTTGTCATGGTTCTCTTAGTAGAGGTCAAAACCTCAGCAGTTTGACAACTTCTTCCATGAATCGTCACATGAATAAATATCATATGGCCCGATGGGAAGCTCACCGTGCTGCAATGCGGCCTAGCGGAGCGAACCATCCACCGCCTGCCCCTTCCAGTGCATCCGCGCGCTCGTCATCTTCTAGGACTGTGGGGACAGCTGTCACACCTGTTTTTCCACCCACAACTTCCACCACTGTAACCGCAACAGGCAGTTTGCTTGGTAGGTCGTCAGTTGGTTTGGAAGGGGAAACAAGTGAGTGTGTACAGCTCTCTCAGACATCGATAGCACCAACTTTGGATGAAGGCAACATCATGTCTCCGCCTGCACTTTCCTCACAAAGCTGCATTTTTCCAGGGACACCCGACTCAACACCGTCTACACACAGCAGCCAGATCTCTGTCCCTCAGATGTGGTCAAATAAAAGGCCACTTCCTGCGACCCATGACAAAGCGAAGAGGTTGACTCTATCCCTCTGTAAGCTGTTGACTACAGAAATGCTGCCTTTCCGCCTAGTGGACACACAGGATTTTAGAGACCTTATGTCTGTCGCTGTGCCCCAGTACCAGATGCCTAGTCGCCACTACTTCTCTAAGAAAGGTGTGCCCGCGCTACACCAGCATGTCGCACACAACATCACCGCTTCCTTGAGAAACTCTGTGTGTGAACGGGTGCATTTCACCACCGATACTTGGACCAGTAAGCATGGACAGGGACGTTACATGTCGCTGACTGGCCACTGGGTAACTATGGTGATAGATGGTGAAGGGTCTGCTGCACAAGTCTTGCCGTCCCCACGACTTGTGTGTCAATCCTCTGTCTGTCCAAGTTCCGCCACTGCTTCTGCATCCTCCACCTCATCTGGGTCCTCCACCTCCGCCCCAAGCCTGCCTGGTCAGGCCACCAGCGTTCTCACTGCGCAGAAGGAATCACGCACCCCTCATTACTATGCTGGTAGCAGAGCGCAACGGCATCAGGCGGTCTTTAGCTTGACATGTCTTTGAAATAGGAGTCACACAGCGACTGAGTTGTGGGCAGCTCTGGAGACTGATTTTGATAAATGGTTGTCTCCACTCAACCTGCAGCCTGGTAAGGCCGTGTGCGACAATGCTGCAAACCTGGGTGCGGCCCTTCGCCTGGGCAAGGTGACACACGTGCCTTGTATGGCTCACGTGTTTAACCTTGTTGTCCAGCAATTTTTAACACACTATCCCGGCCTAGATGGCCTTCTGACCAGGGCACGGAAACTGTCTGCAGTGCTCACTTCCGCCGTTCAACCGCCGCACCGGAGCGACTTGCATCGCTCCAGAAGTCTTTCGGCCTGCCGGTTCATCGCCTGAAATGCGATGTGGCGACACGCTGGAATTCAACTCTCCACATGTTACAGCGACTGTGGCAGCACCGGCGAGCCCTGGTGCAATACGTCATGATGTATAGCCTGGGCCAACGAGATGCAGAAGTGGGGCAGATCACCCTGATGGAGTGATCTCAGATCAAGGACCTATGCACCCTTCTGCACAGTTTCGACATGGCGACGAATATGTTTAGCGCTGACAATGCCATTATCAGCATGACGATTACAGTCATTTACATGCTGGAGCACACGCTAAACACTATTCGTAGTCAGGGGGTGGGACAACAGGAAGGGGAGGAACTACAGGAGGATTCATATGCGCAAGACACAACAACATCACCAAGGTCCAGACGTTCATCATCACCAACGCGGCAGGCATGGGACCATGGGGGACAGGGATCAACAAGGGCGCATGGTAGCAGGCGACATGTTGAGGAAGGTGCAGGAGGACATGAAGATATGGAGGACGAACTGTCCATGGACATGGAAGACTCAGCAGATGAGGGGGACCTTGGTCAAATTTCAGTTGAAAGAGGTTGGGGGGAGATGACAGAGGAAGAAAGAACGGTTAGCACCTCTATGCCACAAACACAGCGTGGACTTGGTGCGCATGGCTGCGCAAGACACATGAGTGCCTTCTTGTTGCACTACCTCCAACATGACCCTCGTATTGTCAAAATTAGAAGTGATGATGACTACTGGCTTGCCACACTATTAGATCCCCGGGACAAGTCCAAATTTTGTGACATAATTCCACCCATAGAAAGGGACGCACGTATGCAGGAGTATCAGCAGAAGCTGTTACTCGATCTTAGCTCGGCTTTTCCACCAAACAACCGTGCAGGTGAAGGGAGTGATTCTCCCAGTTGTAACTTGACAAACATGGGACGGCCTCGTCATCTTCAACAGTCTACCCGTACCAGTAGGACCGTATCTGGTGCTGGTAACAGCAATTTTATGGAATCTTTTCATAATTTTTTTAGACCCTCCTTTGCAAGGCCACCAGAGACAACAAGTCTGACACATAGTCAACGGATGGAGAGGATGATACAGGAGTATCTCCAAATGAACATCGATGCAATGACTTTGCAAATGGAGCCTTGCTCCTTTTGTGCTTCAAATCTAGAAAAATGTCAAGAGCTCTCCAGTTACGCCTCGAAGATTTTGTCGTGTCCAGCTGCCAGCCTTGTCTCTGAACGTGTCTTCAGTGCTGCTGGGTGTGTGCTGACAGATAAGCGCACGCGTCTGTCCAGTGACAATGTGGACAGACTGACGTTCATCAAAATGAACAAGTCATGGATCCAGAAGGAATTTACTACCCCTGTGTCATCCTGGGGAGAGTAAATGCTTGTGGATTTGGAATGTGCTTGATGCAAATCAAAACATCCTGTTTGCAACTAGGGCACAAGTGCTGCCACTGATAAGGTGTCTGTGTGGGGCACAATTTTTGGAAAAAAAGGGAGACTCCGCTTGGAGTAACCCTTGCTTGCTGTGTTTTTTAAAAATGATACAAGATGAACAGATCTGAAGGCAAGATGAAGCCAACATCATGTCTCCGCCTGCACTTTTCTCACAAACCTGCATTTTTCCAGGGACACCCTACTCAACACCGTCTACAGACAGCAGCCAGATCTCTGTCCCTCAGATGTGGTCAAATAAAAGGCCACTTACTGCGACCCATGACAAAGCTAAGTGGTTGACTCTATCCCTCTGTAAGCTGTTGGCTACCGAAATGCTGCCTTTACGCGTAGTGGACACACAGGATTTTACAGACCTTATGTCTGTCGCTGTGCCCCAGTACCAGATGCCCAATCACCACTGCTTCTCCAAGAAAAGCATGCCCGCGCTACACCGGCATGTCGCACACAACATCACCACTTCCTTGAGAAAATCTGTGTGCGACAGGGTGCATTTCAACACAGATACTTGGACCAGTAAGCATAGACAGGGTCAGTACATGTCACTGACTGGGCACTGGCAAACTATGGTGAGAGATGGAGAAGGGTCTGCTGTACAAGTCTTGCCGTCCCCACGAGTTGTTTCAATCCTTGTTCTGTATGTAGAAGTTAATACACTGCTTCTGCCTCTTCAACCTCGTGTGGGTCCTCTACCTTTGCGCAAACCCTGTGTGGTCAGGCCACCCTTCCTTGCAACTGCGCACAAGGACTACCACACACCTCCTTACTATGCTGGCAGCAGAGCTCAATGCCATCAGGCGGTCAAAGTTTTACTTTGAAATGTATGGGAAATGTGAGTCACACCGCTATTACAGAGAATAGTAGTCAGGCAGGGTCAAAACATTAATTGAGGAACAGGAACAGAATGGGACGGCCAGGACTTAATCAGAAAACAAGCAGAGGTGAAATGCGTATCGGCCAACAAGGTACATAAACAGCAAGCAGGAAAAGTAGTCAGGTAACAAGCACACAAAATCATAAAACTGAACTGGGGGTAAAATTAACCAGAGGTTCATAGCTATGTCTGGCAGTGGTCTGCAGACAGGATGGGCATAAAAAAGGGTGTGGTGTCTTCCCATTGGTTGTAGCTGAATGATGGTATTTCATCTGTGAGATACCCACCAGCTACATTCAGCCAGAGATTCTGCATCTGTCAAGGTAATGCAGCCCAGTGGGTGAGCATAACCTGCGTCCACCTGCGCCGCTGGCATCGACTACTCTCCCATCATCAGCACTATTCATGAAAGGAACACGTTGTCACCTGGCGACCGGAGTACAAATTGACGGAGCGGACTCCGTTGGTGACTTAACAGCCGTGTGCGGCAATGATGCAAACCTGGCTGCGGGCCATCCTCAGGGCAATGTGACACACGTGCCTTTTATGGCTCACGTGTTGATCCGAATTCTCCAGCAATTTTTAAAACACCATCACGGCCTACATGTCCTTGTGCAGCGGGCACGCTCGCTATGTGCTCACTTCCATCGTGCGCACACAGCAGCTCAACAACTTTCATCACTCCGGAAGTCTTAGGGTCTGGCAGTTAAACGCCGTAAATGCGATGTTCCGACACGCAGGAATTGGAATCTGCACATGTTGCAGCGTGTGTGGCAGCAGCGCAGAGCCCTGCTGAAATACGGTAAGACATATAGCCTGGGATAAGTTGATCCAGAGGTGGTGCCGATCACGCTGCTGGAGTGGTGTCAGATCAAGGACCTATGCACCCTGCTACACAGTTTTGAAATGTCGACGAAGATGTTTAGCACTGGCAATGTCATTCTCAGCGTGACAATTCTGGTCATCTACATGATGGAGCACACTGTAATTATTATTCGGAGTCAGGTGTTGGGACAAGAGGAAGGGGAGGAAGTACAGGAGGAGTCATATGCGGAAGGGATAACAAGATCTACGAGGTCCAGATGGTCAGCGGCACCTATGCGGCAGTCATGGTGAGGGAGAGGGATTAACAAGGGCGCATAGTATCAGCAAAAAGTGTTGATGAAAGTGCAGGAGCCCATGAAGAAATGGTGGACGAACTGGCGATGGGCATGGAAGACTCAGCAGATGAGTGAGAGCTTGCTCACATTTCGGTTGTGCGAGGTTGTGGGTAGAGGGCAGAGGAAGGATGCACGATTCTCACCTCTCTGCCACCAACACACCAAGGACTTGGTCCTCCTGGATGCACAAGACACATGAGCGCCTTCTTGCTGCACTACCTACATGACCCTCGGATTGTATGAATTTGAAGTAATCCTGAATACTGGGTTGCCACACTGTTAGATCCCCGGTACAAGACAAAATTTGGCGAACTAATTCCTGCCATAGAAATAGACGCACGTATACAGGAGTATCTGCAGAATGTGGTACGCAATCTTAGATCTACTTTTCCACTAAACACCAGTGCTGCACAGAGTGAATCTCAACACTTTGTCATGGATAGGAGGAAATGGTCTTTTACTTGTCCACATCGGAGGGACCGAGGGATGGCTGCTGTGCTGAGATGGCGTTGAGTACGGTGTCCCTGCACAGTTGCACTTTTGGTCATATCCCAAAATGAGTTGAAAAAGGACAGATGCTGTTGGAAAGGGGAACAGGTGTGTTGGAAAGGGGAAAAAAATTTTGGTCCGTGGATTTGGTGGTTAAACAACTGTAACATTTGCTGAAGAAACAACATCTGTTACAGTGGGACTGGCAGATTTGGATAAAGTGGTATATAATCTGTGACCGCTATATAACAAAAATTAATAAGAAAAGAAAGAGAAAGGTATATATCACCTTCAGCAGTCAGTGTCCACCGTGCTCCCAGTTGGAAAAGGAGAGGTTGGCAACTTGAAGGTTTGGTGGAGGATACAGAGCTGTGTGGCTATGAAACTAATAGTAGCCTGAACCGAGTTAGACGCCATTCGGATCTGGAGACTGTGAGCCCTGTTAGCGTCACAGGGTCCACATGCCCACCCAGCCCAGGAACTCCCTGTTAACAACACAGGGGCCATTGAGTACGCTGACCGTGTGCGTAGGGGCCACACCTGTGGACAGCAGGCGCATCAGCAGCAGCAGGCCTGTTAATGCCACTGGGCTGCACAAGCAGGACTGTTAGGACAGGAGCTGGTCTTAACCGTTCTGCGTTACCAACTGTGGTGGTGGCCTGCATCCACCACCCTATCCCTGCCTACCTCTGGCCTAAAGCCGCAATGGGTTCAACACATGGAGGTGTGCTCTTTCGGAGCATAATAGAAGACTGCGCACCTCCTTGTTGGCTCCAGCCCCTTTTATAACCTGGGTCCGCCCCAAACCAGGGTGAACCACAATGCACCTCCTGGAGACAAAAGCAGAGTGACACGTCATGAGTGGCATAACTAGCGTCCTATTTGGAAACGCAACTTCAATGATGACCTCATGGCTGCCATGACCCAAACACCTCACCAGTCATCGTCTGACCATCAATAATGCGGTGACAAGTCATAGGTGTGGGCCTCTGCAAGCCATTTGGGAGGACACCTGATGCCCTGTGGTCTATATGGGACCCCCACATCAGGGCCAGGGCCAAAGAGTTCATTACCGGACCTAGTCTCTGATGCAGGAAGTGCCTGAGCATGCTCAGTAGCATGAAATACAGTCTCTGAAAAAAGACTATCAGCTTTAGCATGGTGTCTAGGCACAAAACAGGACTTAGACCCGGCACAGAATGCAAGCACCTGTGCAAAGAGGCTTTTCACACTTAGTGTGGGAGCATGCGCTGTATCCCGAAATGAAGACTTAGCGTCAGGAATGGCACAGTCAGGCTGAGCATACTCACTAGGCGAAACACTGTAATTATGCTGCAGCTGGGGTACATCGGCACACGCATGCGCACTAGCTGCCTCTCCACACTTAGACGTGGAGGGGAAATTTGTCTTGGAGATGCTGTCTATGAACAGAAGGAAAAGCTAAAGGAAGCCTGACTTTCTATCCCTCCGAATTATGAAATGCAGCAATGAATTCCATGAGTTTGCTATAACATTAGCGTAGCTAAATGTGCATGAGGGTGTGATGTAGAGGTGCTAGAAATAGCTTGTCACCAGTGGGGCACTAATGGAATACAACAGCCAGTTCTATGATGCCACAAAATGGCAGTATTTTGTGCTATCATTATAGCTTATTAAAAACAGAGCACGAGGTTGTCATGCAGAGGTGCTGCACATAGATTTGCAGTAGTGTGAATAGACAAAAGTACAATAGCCACGTTTAGGATACAACTAGGTACACTGAGTGTTTGCTACTATAAATGGCTGAGTTTAAAAAAGTTTGAGTGTGCAATGCAGGCAGACGTGCTGCAAATAACGTTCCAATACTGTGAATTGACAAAAGTACAATAGCCACGTTTAGGATACAACTAGGTACAGTGAGTGTTTGCTAGTATAATGGCTGAGTTTAAAAAAGTTAGAGTGTGCAATGCAGGCAGACGTGCTGCAAATAACGTTCCAATACTGTGAATAGACAAAAGTACAATAGCCACGTTTAGGATACAACTAGGTACACTGAGTGTTTGCTACTATAAATGGCTGAGTTTAAAAAAGTTTGAGTGTGCAATGCAGGCAGACGTGCTGCAAATAACGTTCCAATACTGTGAATTGACAAAAGTACAATAGCCACGTTTAGGATACAACTAGGTACAGTGAGTGTTTGCTAGTATAATGGCTGAGTTTAAAAAAGTTAGAGTGTGCAATGCAGGCAGACGTGCTGCAAATAACGTTCCAATACTGTGAATAGACAAAAGTACAATAGCCACGTTTAGGATACAACTAGGTACAGTGAGTGTTTGCTAGTATAATGGCTGAGTTTAAAAAAGTTAGAGTGTGCAATGCAGGCAGACGTGCTGCAAATAACGTTCCAATACTGTGAATAGACAAAAGTACAATAGCCACGTTTAGGATACAACTAGGTACAGTGAGTGTTTGCTAGTATAATGGCTGAGTTTAAAAAAGTTTGAGTGTGCAATGCAGGCAGACGTGCTGCAAATAACGTTCCAATACTGTGAATTGACAAAAGTACAATAGCCACGTTTAGGATACAACTAGGTACAGTGAGTGTTTGCTAGTATAATGGCTGAGTTTAAAAAAGTTAGAGTGTGCAATGCAGGCAGACGTGCTGCAAATAACGTTCCAATACTGTGAATAGACAAAAGTACAATAGCCACGTTTAGGATACAACTAGGTACAGTGAGTGTTTGCTAGTATAATGGCTGAGTTTAAAAAAGTTTGAGTGTGCAATGCAGGCAGACGTGCTGCAAATAACGTTCCAATACTGTGAATTGACAAAAGTACAATAGCCACGTTTAGGATACAACTAGGTACAGTGAGTGTTTGCTAGTATAATGGCTGAGTTTAAAAAAGTTAGAGTGTGCAATGCAGGCAGACGTGCTGCAAATAACGTTCCAATACTGTGAATAGACAAAAGTACAATAGCCACGTTTAGGATACAACTAGGTACACTGAGTGTTTGCTACTATAAATGGCTGAGTTTAAAAAAGTTTGAGTGTGCAATGCAGGCAGACGTGCTGCAAATAACGTTCCAATACTGTGAATTGACAAAAGTACAATAGCCACGTTTAGGATACAACTAGGTACACTGAGTGTTTGCTACTATAAATGGCTGAGTTTAAAAAAGTTTGAGTGTGCAATGCAGGCAGACGTGCTGCAAATATCGTTCCAATACTGTGAATTGACAAAAGTACAATAGCCACGTTTAGGATACAACTAGGTACAGTGAGTGTTTGCTAGTATAATGGCTGAGTTTAAAAAAGTTTGAGTGTGCAATGCAGGCAGACGTGCTGCAAATAACGTTCCAATACTGTGAATTGACAAAAGTACAATAGCCACGTTTAGGATACAACTAGGTACAGTGAGTGTTTGCTAGTATAATGGCTGAGTTTAAAAAAGTTAGAGTGTGCAATGCAGGCAGACGTGCTGCAAATAACGTTCCAATACTGTGAATAGACAAAAGTACAATAGCCACGTTTAGGATACAACTAGGTACACTGAGTGTTTGCTACTATAAATGGCTGAGTTTAAAAAAGTTTGAGTGTGCAATGCAGGCAGACGTGCTGCAAATAACGTTCCAATACTGTGAATTGACAAAAGTACAATAGCCACGTTTAGGATACAACTAGGTACACTGAGTGTTTGCTACTATAAATGGCTGAGTTTAAAAAAGTTAGAGTGTGCAATGCAGGCAGACGTGCTGCAAATATCGTTCCAATACTGTGAATAGACAAAAGTACAATAGCCACGTTTAGGATACAACTAGGTACACTGAGTGTTTGCTAGTATAATGGCTTAGTTAAAATGAGTTTGAGTGTGCAATGCAGGCAGACGCGCTATGCAAATGTCTTTGCACTAGTGGGACTATAGCAAAGTCCAATAGCCACGTATAGGATGCCACTAGGTACACTGAGTGTTTGCTAGTATAATGGCTTGGTTTTAATGAGTTGGAGTGTGCAATGCAGGCAGACGCGCTCTGCAAATGTCTTTGCACTAGTGGGACTATAGCAAAGTCCAATAGCCACGTATAGGATGCCACTAGGTACACTGAGTGTTTGCTAGTATAATGGCTTGGTTAGAATGAGTTGTAGTGTGCAATGCAGGCAGATGTGCTCTGCTAATGTCTTTGCACTAGTGGGACTATAGCAAAGTCCAATAGCCACGTATAGGATGCCACTAGGTACACTGAGTGTTTGCTAGTATAATGGCTTAGTTAAAATGAGTTTGAGTGTGCAATGCAGGCAGACGCGCTATGCAAATGTCTTTGCACTAGTGGGACTATAGCAAAGTCCAATAGCCACGTATAGGATGCCACTAGGTACACTGAGTGTTTGCTAGTCTAATGGCTTGGTTAGAATGAGTTGTAGTGTGCAATGCAGGCAGATGTGCTCTGCTAATGTCTTTGCACTAGTGGGACTATAGCAAAGTCCAATAGCCACGTATAGGATGCCACTAGGTACACTGAGTGTTTGCTAGTATAATGGCTTAGTTAAAATGAGTTTGAGTGTGCAATGCCGGCAGACGCGCTATGCAAATGTCTTTGCACTAGTGGGACTATAGCAAAGTCCAATAGCCACGTATAGGATGCCACTAGGTACACTGAGTGTTTGCTAGTATAATGGCTTGGTTTTAATGAGTTGGAGTGTGCAATGCAGGCAGACGCGCTCTGCAAATGTCTTTGCACTAGTGGGACTATAGCAAAGTCCAATAGCCACGTATAGGATGCCACTAGGTACACTGAGTGTTTGCTAGTATAATGGCTTGGTTAGAATGAGTTGTAGTGTGCAATGCAGGCAGACGCGCTCTGCAAATGTCTTTGCACTAGTGGGACTATAGCAAAGTCCAATAGCCACGTATAGGATGCCACTAGGTACACTGAGTGTTTGCTAGTATAATGGCTTGTTTAGAATGAGTTGTAGTGTGCAATGCAGGCAGACGCGCTCTGCAAATGTCTTTGCACTAGTGGGACTATAGCAAAGTCCAATAGCCACGTATAGGATGCCACTAGGTACACTGAGTGTTTGCTAGTATAATGGCTTGTTTAGAATGAGTTGTAGTGTGCAACGCAGGCAGACGCGCTCTGCAAATGTCTTTGCACTAGTGGGACTATAGCAAAGTCCAATAGCCACGTATAGGATGCCACTAGGTACACTGAGTGTTTGCTAGTATAATGGCTTAGTTATCAGTTGGAGTGTGCAGAGGACAAGAGGGTACAGTGGCAGGATTGTGGTGCTCTGGGTAGAGGAATGGAAGCCTGCCTTTCTATTCCCTCCTAATGGTGAAATGCAGGTAGGAAATCCCTGACCTGGGCTACACAGACGCTGTTGCTGTTTGCAGGACCTGTCACCTATGGCTCTCTGACCCTGCCGGTTGGAGCCCTTAAAAGGACTGCTATAAAGTGCTCTCCCTAAGCTGTCTAACGCTGTGTATGCAGCGCATACAGCTGTATCGGCTATAGGACTCAGGAAGACGGAGCTGCGACAGTGATGTCTGACACCAAAGACGCAGAAGGCAGATAATGGCGTCCGTGAAGAAAATGTCCGGTTTTATAATGCAGGGACATGTGACATGCAGATCCTATCACACATGCCGTTGCTTCTCTGGCTCAAAGTCCACTTAGCTGTGTGTGTGTCTGGGATTGGCTGACATGCTGGCCCGCCCCACAAGACGCGCGCACTTAGGGAAGGAAGACAAGAAAAAAAAAAAAAAAAAATGGCGATCGCCATTATAGAAACAGCAGTGATCTGAAGGCGCTGTTCACGCACACTATACACTGAAATGTGATAATAGTTTGATTCACAGAGTGACTTACACTATTACAGCAGAAACCAAGCTATGATTTAGCTGTTTTTTGGCTGCTAGAACCGTTCTCGAACGTTTCTAGAACTACCGAGCTTTTGCAAAAAGCTCGAGTTCTAGTTCGATCTAGAACATGCCCCAAAATCACTCGAGCCGCGAACTGGAGAACCACGAACCACGAACCGCGCTCAACTCTACTCACTAGGCAAAACACTGAGCTTAGACTCTGGCTGGGGTAAATCGGACTAGCCGCCTCTCCACACTTAGACGTGGTGGAAGGAGCAGCCAACTGGACGACCCGAGGCACGGCCAAGAAAGGCAGCCGGCGCCTCGGCGTAACAGGAACCGCAGCAGGCTGCTTGCGGCTATGGCGGCGCCGCTTCATAACAGTCTGCTCCCAAGCTACAGTGAGTACAGACCAGGAAATGGTCTGCAGTGATGCCCAGAAGCTTTGAGTCAGATTCAGGCCCTGATGACCAAGTTTCTGAGCATAATGTAGACCCTCATTCCCAAACTGTAACACCTGTTGGTGGAGACAATGAGGAACATACTGATGACGATGAGACGCAGATACCAGATTGGGATGACAACTTAACTATTCAGTCAGGGCAGGAAGAGGTTAGGTCTGAGGGAGAGGGGAGTGCAAACACAACGCTTGATGATGAAGTTATAGATCCCACATACTGTCAACCCTCAGTCAGGCACTCGAGGAGGAGCAGAGGCGGTGGAGGAGGATGCAACTGACGAGGTTACCTTGCGCCTTCCTGGACAGAGTCAGAGTACTGGAAGCACATCAACAAGCCACCACTCTGCCTCTGAGCACTAGTCGGGGGGGCTCTGCAGGTCGCATGTCCTCTAAGCCTTGCCTAGCCTGGTCCTTTTTTGACCTTGCAAAGGATCTCCCAAATGATGTGATCTGTAAAATTTGTTGGCAATCTATAAGTAGAGGCCAAAACCTCACCAGTTTGATAACTTCTTTCATGAATCGTCACATGAATAACAAGCATAAGTCCCAGTGGGAAGCTCACTGTGCTGCAATGCGGCCTAGCGGAGCGGGCCATCCACCGCCTGCCCCTTCCAGTGCATCTGTGCGCTCTTCATCTTCTATGACTGTGGGGACAGCTGTCAGACCTGTTCTTCCACGCAGTCCTTCCACCATTTTAACCACAACAGGCAGTTTGCTTGGTAGGTCGTCAGTTGGTTTGGAAGGGGAAACAAGGGCTGGTGTACAGCTCTCTCAAACCTCGAGAGCACCAACTTTGGATGAAGGCAACATCATGTCTCTGCCTGCACTTTCCTCACAGGCCTGTAGTTTTGCAGGGACACCCAACTCACCACCGTCTCCACACAGCAGCCAGATCTCGGTCTCTCAGATGTGGACAAATAAAAGGCCATTTCCTCCGAGCCATGACAAAGCTAAGAGATTGACTTCATCCCTCTGTAAGCTCTTGGCTACCGAAATGCTGCCTTTCCGCCTGGTGGACACAGCAGATTTTCGAGACCTTATGTATGTCGCAGTGCCCCAGTACCAGATGCCCAGTCGCCACTACTTCTCCAAGAAAGGTGTGCCTGCGCTACACCAGCATGTCGCACACAACATCACCGCTTCCTTGAGAAACTCTGTGTGTGACATTTGTGCATTTCACCACCTATACTTGGACCAGTAAGCATGGACAGGGGCATTATTTGTCGCTGACTAGGCACTGGGTAACTATGGTGATAGATGGAGAAGGGTCTGCTCAACAAGTCTTGCCGTCCCCACGACTTGTGCGTTAATCCTCTGTATGTCGAAGTTCCTACACTGCTTCTGCCTCCTCAACCTCGTCTGGGTCCTCCACCTCCGCCCCAAGCCTGCCTGGTCAGGCCACCCGTGTTGCAACTGCGCACAAGGAATCCTGCACACCTCCTTACTATGATGGCAGCAGAGCTCAACGGTATCAGGCAGTCTTTAGCTTGAAATGTCTTCGAAATAAGAGTCACACAGCGGATGAGTTGTGGGCAGCTCTGCTGTCCAAGTTTCATAAATGGTTGTCTAGACTCAACCTGCAGCCAGGTAAAGCCATGTGCGACAATGCTGCAAACCTGGGTGTGGCCCTTCGCCTGGGCAAGGTGACACACGTGCCTTTTATGGCTCACGTGTTGAACCTTGTTGTGCAGCAATTTTTAACACACTATCCATCACACTGCCTCCGCCGTGTGTTACAGATGATGTGGTATGCTTTGGATCATGAGCTGTACCATGCCCGGCCATTACACTGCCTCTGCCGTGTGTTACAGGGGATATCTGCTTTGGATCATGAGCTGTACCCTGCCCATTCAGCACACTGCCTCCGCCGTGTGTTACAGATGATGTGGTATGCTTTGGATCATGAGCTGTACCATGCCCGGCCATCACACTGCCTCTGCCGTGTGTTACAGAGGATGTGGTATGCTTTAGATCATGAACTATACCACGCCCGATCATCATACTGCCTCCGCCATGTGTCACTGATGATATGATGTGCTTTAGATCATGAGCTGTACCATGCTTGGCCATTACACTGCTTCTGCCATGTGCTACAGATGATGTGGTGGGCTTGGGATCATGAGCTGTATCATACCCGCAAGCACACTGCCTCCACCGTGTGTTGCAGATGATGTGGTATGCTTTAGATCATGAGCTGTACCATGTCCGGCCAGCACACTGCCTCTGCTGTGTGTTACAGATGATTTGGTATGCTTTGGATCATGAGATGTACCATGCCCGGACATCACACTGCCTCCGCCGTGTGTTACAGATGATGTGGTATGCTTTGGATCATGGGCTGTACCATGCCTGACCAGCACACTGCCTCTGCTGGGTGTTACAGATGATGTGGTATGCTTTGGATCATGAGCTGTACCATGCCCGGCCATCACACTGCCTCTACCGTGTGTTACAGATGATATGGTATGCTTTAGATCATGGGCTGTACCATGCCCGGCCATCACACTGCCTCCGCCGTGTGTTACAGATGATGTGGTATGCTTTGGATCATTGGCTATACCATGCCCGACCAGCACACTGCCTCCGCCGTGTGTTACAGATGATGTATGCTATGGATCATGAGCTGTACCATGACTTCGCTATACTTTTTTCTTTCCACCATTCTGGTAGAGGTTGATCTTGGTTTCATCTGTCCAAAGAATGTTCTTCCAGAACTGTGCTGGTTTTTTAAGATTTTTGTTTAGCAAAATCCAATCTTCATTTTTATTCTTGAGGCTTATGAGTGTCTTTAACCGTGCAGTGAACCCTCTGTATTTTCTTTCATGCAGTCTTCTCTTTATGGTAGATTTGGAAATTGATACGCCTACATCCTAGAGAATGTTGTTCACTTGGTTGGATGTTGTGAAGGGGTTTGTCTTCACCATGGTAATTATTCTGCGATCATCCACCACTGTTGTCTTACGTGGGCGTCCAGGTCTTTTTGCATTGTTGAGGTCACCAGTGCTTTCTTTCTTTCTCAGGATGTACTCTTAATATTGTAGCAATTTGTTGGATGTTTTATTTCTTGTTGATGTTTTCGCAGATGAAGGATGGCTTGTTTCACCTGCATGGAGAGCTCCGTTGACTGCATGTTTATGTCTCAGCAAAAACTTCAAAATGCAAACACCATACCTCAAATCAACTCCAGGCCTTTCATGTGCCTAATTGACACTCAAATACTAAAGGAATTGCCCACACGGCCCATGAGACGGCCTGAGAGTCCCTTTAAAACTCTGGTGGCACATGTAAAGGAGCCAAAACTCCTAAACCCTTCATCAAAATTTAATGTGGATACCCTAAAAGGAAAGGACTGTATGTCCATTATATAACTAACAGGTAAAAAAACTAAATTTGTGTCAGTGTCCAAATATATATGGACCTAAATGTATGTACAGAAATACAAAAGCAGTGCTATACAATCTGTAAAGATGTTCCTATAAATAGTGTTGTTTTTTCTGAAGGACACAATCTTTGGGTGTCAGGCCTTCAACTGGGACGCATGATATCTCTTGGTCACTGTTAATGATACCACTGGGCTACAAACATACTGGCTTTGAGAGTGCAGAAGGTCTGGCTGCCTCCAATTTGCTCTACCAAGACGAATAAATCTCCACCAAAGAATGCTGTGATTTTGGAGAAAGTGCAAACCTGCAAAATTTGCAATTTTGGGACTTGGTAAATGCTAAATATTTGTAGTCTATTTGATCATTCTTAGATGGCGTTATAACTTCAATCCTTTCTAACAATCAGTTGTCCTAAATATCTTTCCTTAGTAGAACATAAGGCAAAGTTGTCCACCAAATTGATTTCGAGACAGTAAACCCAACTTTAGTCCATGGATCTTGGGCACAGCAGGTGCCATATGTCGGGCATTTTGGGGCCTTCCTTACGTAGCTCATCCTGTTGTACTACTTTACAGCACTCTACTAGTACATGATATTCATTCCGAGCTGGCAAGTTATTTTCCCAAAACATTAATGAACAAAATGTCTTGGCTAAGTCTTTTTTTCATCATTGATCAAATGGATAGATGTTTTCAGACGTGGCAAAAGTCATGCAAACATCCACTGGAGAATTTCTATACTGGACGTGAGTACTATGGTGCACATTACTTACAGTAAATACAAATGCAACATAGATGTAAATGTTCATGAAAATAAATATGTGCTTATACTCTGGGTCCTCGTTCTCCTTCAAAGGAGGGATTGGTGGGTTCATTTTAGGGGTTAATAATACCATAACTTGAGTGGTGATGGTTGTGATGGTATAGTGAATGACATTCTCTTCCATGGTGTTCATGTCGCGGTGGTTGTGGTGGTGAATGTCTTGGTGGGTGTCTCGGTGGATGTGGGTGATGGTGAGGTTCTGGATTAAATGTGAGGGCTGAGGGTTATTGTTATAAAAGGTATTGTGGGGATAGTACGATGTGTAGGTGGAGGGGCCAGTCAAAGTGCTTGTGGAACCTGGGAGAGCGCTAGCAACACCCGGACCAACACCTGAGCTTATAGCCAGAAAATTTGCAGGGTATAATAAAGAACAGACCTGCAAGAACAAAAGTGAAGTCAGATCATCAATATTCACTAGACACCTCCGAGGAGTAGTAGTAGGACATCTGTTACCAATTTTTTTGACAAACCTCTACAATTGGAGGTAAACTTTAGATATGTTTTGTTACTTTCCAAAATGCACGAGGTCCACCAAGACCGGCCAATGTCGAAGTAATAGATTTTTACAGTAACTTAAGTTGACGTTTTCTGATTTTTAACTAAATACCATTCAGTTTAATCAAACGTTTAAAGGGGTATTCCCACCTCCAAGACTCTATCACAGTATGTAGAAGGTGTAATAAAAATAATATTAGCAAATACCTGCAATTAGAAATGTATATAGTTCTCCTGATATAGCCATGTCACTTACCTCATGTGCAGGGCATTGCAGTTTAGCTCTCCATGGTTAATTCACATGACATCCCATGACGATACTGGCTCCACTGCATACCAAAGTCACAGCACACGGGCAAATTAGAAAACATGGCCGCACGCTGTGGCTTCAGACATTGTTTTTTGCCAGGAAATGCAGGTCTGATTGAACTCAGTTCATCTGAGAAGAGATCACTAAGTTCAATAAGGTCACCTTAGGTCAGTGTACCTGCAGTCACAGGTGGAGCAGCATGGGAACCTCCAGCTGTGACCACAGATAAATTGAGTGATGTCACCACTTACAGCTGTGGCTCAGTAAGTCTCTGCCTGAAGCCACAGCATCTGGGCATGTTCTCTAATGTGCCCGTGTGCTGCAGCTTGAGGATGTAGCAGAGCCAGAATCATCATGGGACCTTGTGTGGATTACGTTGGACCTAGGTGTTTGGGTTAATAAACTATATATTTTTTTAAATGATTATTATTATTATTATTTTAATTATTATTATTTTTTTAATTATTTCAAATAAAGGATTTTTTCTGTGTTTCTGTTTATTTCTATTTACTGACAGTATTAGTAAAAAGGGGGGTCACCTAGATGCCTCAGATTACTGATATAGAGCTTAGTGGCAGCTGTGATCTGTCTTTAACCCATTTTATTACCCCGATTGCCACCGCACCAAGACAATCGGGATGGGCTGGGTAAAGTGCCGGAATTGTCGCATCTAATGGATACAACAATTCTGGGTGGCTGCAAGTTGCTATTTTTAGGCTGAAGGGCCCAATAACCGTGGGTCTCCCAATCCTAAGATGTTAAAGGAAGCTGCATAGGGTCCATCTTAATTTGATACACAGCTAAGATAAGCATTCAGCTGGGGGCTGCAGCCTGTAGCTGTATGGTTTATCAGTACTGGGCATCACAACATGGGGGGACCTTATGAAAATGTATTTATTTATTTTTACACTATAGGGAAATAGACAGCATGTAATATTCCAATTAATCACAGACACTGTGACACAGGGTGGGGGCGTGGTCTAACTACAACCAATCAGAGATGACTGATGTGGGCAGGGGAAGCAGTGAATATGTATGAGGGTTAATGAGTGGACCCATAATTAGTGTAATAGCTGTGCTGGAGACTTGGTAAGTATAACAGTTCTGTTCTAATCTCCCTAGCTCTTGCTACCACCATTTTACAGCACAATGTTTGGGTCCCCATAGACTTATATGGGTTTCGGTGTCCTGGTAGATGTTCAGGTTCAAGTGTGGTCCTGAACCGGATTTTTTTTAAAAATCCAGCTACACCCGCCAAACCCGAATACCTGTGGATTTGCCCATCTCTACTAACAAATTACCATTTTCATCACTGGTGGTCAAAAAAGCTGACAGACTGGGAGTTTATTCACCTCCCCAGGGTCCAGCGATCTGTCCTTTCTGGATGTTCAGTCTTAGAGGATGCTGAATGCAAAATGATTAACGATTCAGCTTCGTCTCCTTTCCTGCCGGGAACTAAGTGAAAGGAAAATGCAGCTATAGAACAAATAGCTTATCAACTCACTCAATGATGGGGCTGAGCGCTTTATGATCACTCTGCCTAATCTTTAAGGAAATAAGTCTGGTGCTGCTGTAAGTGATGAGACGCCTACTTTTTTTTTTAGCAAAAGTTTTCCTTTTGTAAAACCTGTGTAAAGTCCACCAAATACAGTCATGGGACTTACTTGAAATTACTTGTACTTTGTGGTAATAAATCAGGTCCATTTTAGAAATGTTTAATACCTAAATAAAAAGATACTTACTGCAAATATACCAAGTATCCCTAAAATTAACCTAACAAAATGAGAATCACTTTCCAGTAGGGAAGTCCTCCAGAACTTGTAACTATAAATCAAACAAAAAAAAAATCAGAAAAAGTGATAACAACAACTAAAACTGTTGGTAAAAGCACAAGTCTGGGAAAAAGAAGTCATACAGTCATAAAAGAGCAAGTAGTTATTAGCATTTGAATTTTAAAGCAGCTGATAAAGATAATACTAAAACTGGAGCATAATGTTCAAATAAAAGCTACATGTGAGCTATCAATGCCAGGTAGCTGCTGCAAAAGCACAGAATAATTTATATAAAACCGGAGATACAAAATAATTGTATTCTAATAATAATAATAATAATTATTATTATTAGTATTATTATTATTATTATATAGATCTCTGATAACCAAATCTGACAACGATAGTTCTATTCACTACTCACCAGATGGCAGTATAATACAATTAATGTGAGCTCTCAAAAATGTAGTTTTCAAAGATTTTTTCCAATGAAAATAATTTATTACCAATTCTCAGGCATTAATTTATAGACTGGTGGAGGACCGACCAACTAGACCTCCAATTGATTTCCACAAGATTGTAAAGGCAAGTCCAATATTCAACCACTACGCTATGAACCTGCCAGGAAAAATTGGGTACTGTTCACTGCTGCTCCATTCTAACACTAATAAGGCTGCAATGTTGTGCTGATAGGTGGGTTTCCCAGTGGTCGGGCATCTTATAATCTATAAGTTATCACCTATCCCATAAATAAAAAACATCACCAGACAAAACCACTAGTATCTAACTTTACTCCTTTAGACAATAGTTTTATTCATTACTCACCAGATGGCAGTATTATACAACTAATGTGAGCCATTCATACTGCTGAG
This sequence comes from Anomaloglossus baeobatrachus, assembly GCF_048569485.1. Taxonomy (NCBI): domain Eukaryota; kingdom Metazoa; phylum Chordata; class Amphibia; order Anura; family Aromobatidae; genus Anomaloglossus; species Anomaloglossus baeobatrachus. Next base: position 25,900,076 of record NC_134361.1, read on the forward strand.
TAGAAGAAACTTCTCACATTGAGTATGTTTTCAATATGTTTTATGACAATGCAGCTTAATTATCGTATAAGTAGCAGTTCACACAAAACTCCAAAAATGGTACAGGTCAAAAATGTTGTCCCCCTCAACTTAATATTTGGTTGCAAAAAATAAGAAATACATAACTGCAATCAATCCCTTCCTTTAACCGTCCACAGCTTCTTCCTCCTCTCACCTGGAATTTCGGACTCTTCTTGATAAACTGCTCCAGGTCTTCCATATCTGAAGGCGTCTTCTCTTCTCTTCTCCCAACAGCAATTCTAAGATCTCTCCACAGGTGTCAATGGGATTTATATCTGGACTCATTGCTGCCACTTCAGGACTTTCCAGCACTTTGTTTCCATCCATTTCAGGGGCTTCTTGAAGTGTTTGGGGTCATTGTTCTGCTAGAAGAGCCAATGACCTAGGATGCAAACCCAGAATATGACACTGGGAACTACATTGTGACCCAAAATCCTTTGGTAATCTTCAGATTTCATGATGTCTTGCACACAGTTAACGCCCCCAGTGCCAGAGAGAGCAAAACAATCTCAAAACATCTCTGACCTCCACCATACCTGACTGTAGGTTCTGTTTCTCTTCTTTGTAAACCTCATTCCATTTTCGGTAAACAGTAGAATGATGCGCTTTACCACAAAGCTCTATCTTGGTCTCATCTGTCCACAAGACACTTTCCCAAAAGGACTTTTGTTACTCACATACATTTTGACAAATTGCAGCCAAGTTTTTTTATGCCTCTGTGTCAGCAGAGGGAGCCTCCTGGTCTCCTCTGTAGCATTTCATTTCATTCAAAGGTCAGTGGATAGTTTGTACTGACACTGATGCACTCTGAGCCTGCAGGACAGCTTGAATTTCTTTGGAACTTGATTTGGGCTTATCCACCATCCAGGTTATCCTGTGTTGCAACCTTTCATTAATTTTTCTCTGCTGTTCACGTCCAGGGAGATTATCTACAGTGCCATGGGTTGTCAACTTCTTGTTTATGTTGTGTGTCATGGACAAAGGAACATCAAGATCTTTGGAGATAGACTTGTAACCTTGAGATTATTAAAGGGAACCTGTTAGCAGATTTGGGGCCTATAAGCTTTGGCCACCACCAGTGGGCTCTTATATACAGCATTCTAACATGCCGTATATAAGAGCCCAGGCCGCTGTGTAGAACGTAAAAATCATTTTATAATACTTACCTAAACGGTCGCTGTGGAGCAGAATGGTCAAATGGGCGTCTGCTCGCGCCTCCTCTTTCGGCCATGTTTGTCCTCCTTCTGATGCCTGTGTGCATGACACATCATACGTCATACACACTAACCGGACCCGCATAGGCGCACTATAATACTTTGATCTTCTCAGGGAAGATCAAAGTGCGCCTGCGCAGGACCTCAATGCCGGCCTGTGTGTATGACGTAAGATGTGTCATGTACCCCGGCTTCAAAAGTAGGATGACAAAGATGGCCGAAAGAGGAGGTACCAGCACCGGAGAACGGACACACCCATATGACCCAACTCCACTGCAATGACCATAGGTAAGTATTATAAAATGATTTTTACATTCTACAGAGCAGCCTAGACTCTTATATACCGCATATTAGAATACTGTATATAAGAGCCTACTGCTGGTGGCCGCAGCTTAGGCTACTTTCACACCTCCAGTTTTTGCAATGCGGCACACTCCGGCACTTTGCAGGAAAATCGCAACCGTTTTTTTTTGCTGCTGGTTGCGTTTTTTCTGCATAGACTTTAATTAGTGCCGCATTGTGCCGCAAGGCCTTGCGTTCCATCCGGTTTTTGCCGCATGCGGCAGATTTAGCCGATGCGGCGGCCGGATGGAACGTTGCCTAGCACGTTATTTCGTGCGGCAAAAAAAAACCGCATCGCGCCGCATTCGGCCGATGCGGCGTATTTTTCAATACATGCATATGGCGGCCGGATGCGGCAAAAAACGCATCCGGCCGCCGCATGCGGTTTTTGCCACTGCGCATGCTCAGTAGCATGCCGCAAGCGGCAAAAACCGGACGGGCCGCATGGCAAAAACTTATGCAAAGGATGCGGTGTTTTCACCGCATCCGTTGCATAGCTTGCACAGCCGGATTGAGCCGCAGAGCTCAAGCCGGATGTGTGAAAGCAGCCTTATAGACCCCAAATCTGGTGACAGGCTCCCTTTAATATTTTTCTCCAATTTTGGTTTTCAAGTCCTAAGACAGTTCTCTTCCCCACTCTCTGTTCTCCATGCTTTGTGTGGCACACACACAGACACACAATACAAAGACTGACTGAACTTCTCTTTTTATCTGGTTTCAGGTGTGATTTTCATATTGCTCACATCTGTTACTTGCCACAGGTCAATTTGACTAAACAACACTTCCTTGAAACAAAGTTGATTATCTACAATTTTGTCCTGCCTATTTTTGAAGTTTTTTTTATAATTTTATTAACCCTTTTCCTCAGGCAATTTCCGCTTTTCTGTTGTTTTTTTTTGCTCCCCTTCCTCCGAGAGCCGTAATCCTTTTTATTTTTCCATCAATCTTGCCATATAAGGGCTTATTTTTTGCGGCACGAGTTGTACTTTTAAATGCAAGCAAGAGTTTTACCATATAGTGTACTAGAAAGCGGCAAACAAATCCCAAGTGCGGAAAAATTGCAAATAAAAAAGTATGATCGCATAATTGTTTTTGGGATATTTTATTCACCGCATTCACTATATAGTAAAACGGATGTATCAGTGTGGTGCCTCAGGTTGGTGTGAGTTCGTAGACACCAAAGATGTATAGGTTTACTTTTATCTAAGGGGGTAAAAATTATCACAAGTTTGTCCAAAAAAAGTGGCACATTTTTTGCGCCACATGACAAAACCCGTAGCGTTCTCATTTTTTGGGATATGTGGCTCAGTGATGGCTTATTCTTTGCATCTCGAGCTGATGTTTCTAATGGTATTTTTGCGCAGATGCTACGTTTTGATCACCTGTTATTGCATTTTGTGCAATATTTGTGGCGATCAAAAAAACTAATTTTGGAATTTGGATTTTTTTTGCGGCTATGCCATTTACCGATCACCTTAATTAATTTTATATTTTGATAGATTGGGCATTTCTGAATGCGGCGATACCAAATATGTGTATATTTTTATTTGTTTATCCCTTTAATATTCACTGGGGCCAATGGGGGGTGATTTGAACTTTTAGGCTTTTTTATTTTTTTTTAATTTTTTAAAACTTTTTTTTTCCTTTTTTAATTTTTCTAGTCCCTTAGGGGGCTATAAGTATCAGAAGTCTGATTGCTTGCTCATTTCTGTAGATCACAGCTGCACAGCTGAGATCTGCTGAAATGATGCTCTTCACTTACAGGGAGCGCTCTCCCGGCAGTAAGAGGAAGTGACTCATGATAGCTGCAAGAGTCATCACATGACCCTGTGCTACCATGGCAACTATCGACTCCACGTGATCATGTCACGGGACTTCTGATGGCGGTGGGTGAGTGAGCGCTTACTGTGCCAGGCATGTACATTGTTACAGTTTAACAGCACAATGTGAGGGGTTAGCAGGTGCGGGTGGATCGTGGATCCACTCGTGCCTGAGAGGAATACATGTCTGTTCAAATCAGCTGACATGTGCAGGGATCACCGCCGGCTCACTGTGGCAGCTGGCGGGGATTACCCTGACACGATCCATGACATACCCAGTACATCATGTGTCATGAAGAGGTTAATGTCCAATTTGTATTTTTTTATTATTTTGTGTTGTTCCAATATTCACAAACAAAATAAACCTATGTATAACAAAACACGTGTAATTGCAATAATTTTCTGTGGGAAATATTTAACTATCTGGAACAAAGTTGCAAACACTTTCAACCCTAATTGTATAAATGAGGACAGCCTACATGTGACCAAGCTATGGATTCACAGAGAAGAGCAGTTCACTGTTAATTTTGAACTTGTTACTGAGATAACTTCTTTTTTCACTTCCATTCACTTCATTAATAATTCTCAAGATGATGTAGCACAGCCCATTTCACTTTTTCTATTGTTCCGACCAAGTGTCGTCGCCTCAGACAGATGAATTTTCTCATCTCAACCAAGAAATATTAAGATAGGAAAACTCATTTATATGATTTGTTGCAAAAAAAACAACCCCTGTTTGAATAGACTGTGAAAAAAGGAACTTACTTGGTGCTGAACTTGCAGATTCAGTTGTTGCAGAATTTGATATGTTGGGACTGGTAGATGCAGTTCTTGTAGAAGCTTGAGTAGTGGTGAGAATTGAAGTAAGGCGGGAGTCACACTTGCGAGTGACTCGTGAAAGTCTCGCATCGCATCACCCGGTACGGCCGCACACTCTCCAGACTGGAGCGACTCAGCTTCATAGAAATACATGCAGCCGACCCGCTCCTATCAGGAGTGTATGAGGCCGTAATGGGGCTCCACATCATATGTATCACATAAGAAGACAAAAGAATTATATACACCACCCCATAGGTGGAGAACGTATTTCAATTTTGCTTCACGTAAGAAGCAGTTTGGCTGCAGCTTCACTTTCTTCATGTTTGCGTGTTTACAGGGTGTTTCCATGGAAGAGGAATTCACTAATTGGAGAATCTAGCAAGCCATGAATAATTGATGCAGCCTTGTTTTGTTACTTAATTATATGTTACAGATTGTATCGGAGTATTCAGAGGAAGCGCTATAATAATAAGAGCAGAACATCAGTCAGGTAGGATATGCAGCCTCCGAATTTGTGGGATTTTACGTTTTGCAAGAGTTTTGGTCTCTTGAGGTGCAGATATGGGTTCTGGTCTGCTACTATCTGGTCCATCCCAGGGGACTGGTGTTCACTTTTATTGTCAGAAAACAATATTTATCCTCTAGGACCCGTTGCATGGATAGTCTCTAATTCCTAGAATATGGGGCTATTCTTGCTCGATAACATGTCTCATCACTATGAACATGTTGGTGAACAGGTCCTTCCACCCATCGTGTTCATAATGATAAAAGATTTAATTGAGCAGCAGCAAAATGCCTCGGAATCATACAGATCTCTTACCAGTTTATAGATCTCTTATACTTCATGTGGCTGATATACTTCAATCCAAATGACTGTACAATCCTTTTTGAAAGTCCTTCTCGCTTATATTTCAATGAGCGTTTGTCCTATTTCAGTCCTTAACATGCTATTTTTTATGCAGGATTTCATAGGTATCTTAATTTGGATTTTCAGAGAGATTACATCAGGTTTAAGAGATCCAATTAATGTATGAAGATTGTATTATGACGTTTGATGACAATTTTAAGAGGCGGGGAAATAACCTTCAAGGAGCACATGCTGCCCGCTAAAACTATAGATGATATCAGACATTTCCCAAAATATTTTTCTTTAAAAGATGAAAACCTAATAATTGTGGGATGTAATATATATATATATATATATATATATATATATATATATATTCTTTTTTGTTTCTTTTCATGGCTTTTCTAATAGTTTTGCTCGTTTGGTAAATTTTTTTGCTTAAATAGAACTATGACTAAGGCGTAGGCGAAACGTGTCGGTTCCTCTTTCATCATGGTTTCAGTGTTTTACTCTTGTTATACATATTTTTACTGATTAAATAAATATTAAATTTTACTACTGTAATTTTTTTCATTGTGGAATGTTCCTCTATCCCTGAATTCTTCATTTTGTTTTGTGTCTACAATACCTCGTCAAGGGATTTTTCCATGCTGACTGAGAGGACCAAGATACAATATGGTGGAAGTGATGAGCTGATTCATAAAATCCCTTTTTTTCTGACTTGTTTAATTTTTTTCCCCATAATTAAACCTAAGAGTCCCAAAAATTGCTTGATTTCCAGTGAATATTTTTTTTTCATTAATTGACTGACATACAATAATGTTTCTTTGCATCCTAATAATAAAATTCTATGGCGTTTTTAGTTAGAAGGAAGGGTCATCTCAACAAACCTCACAATAAATGCTCACCTTAGTTCAGAGACAAAATATAAATAATAAATCTCCCCCCATTCTAAAATGTTTTAGCCGCTAAAATTCAGAATGGAGGACTACCCACCACCGGCGCAAGTATTGCCTTCGTTTTCCTAAATTATGAATTGTAATTTTATTTTCAAGGATTACCAATTTGGGGAAAATTCTTACTTTATTAATAAATAATTATTTTTTTTAAATATGTGTTTGAAATATTGACAATATTTTTAATTAATTTTATAGATTGTATATCATCTTAGGAATTTTATTTTATTTTTTATTTTTATTTATTGTCAGCCTCTAATTTTAAAAATTGATTTACAGAAAAATCTAAAAATAAAAATTTGTCATCGTCTTTATTGCTTATATATAATCTAAAAATAAAAAATTCCATCATTTTTATTGCTTATAGTATTTCTTTCATAAGTGTTTGTTAAATAATTTCTAAATCTATTTTGAAGCCTATTAATATTATTAAATTGGATCTTAAATAATTGTAATGCCAGCAATTTAGATTTAGTTGATAATACCAAAGTAAATGTCGTAACAAAACTAATTTTTTAAGCAATTTTACTAATTCAAATGGTTTTAAGAATTTATATCACCATCAAAAAATGTCCTTTATATTTCAATTTATTGTTAGCTTCAACATTTTAAGAATGTATTATCAAAAAAATCTATAATAAAAAGTTCCATCATCTTTATTGCTTAAATTATTTATTTCTAATTTTTGTCAAATCAGATCTAAATCTTATCTTTGTCCATTCATGTAATTATATTATATCTTAATTTATTATAACGCCAGCGTCTTAGATTTAGTTGATAAAACCAAAGATACTATAATGCCGAAAATAATTTTTTAAGCTATTTTATTAATTAAAATGATTTATAGTGAATGAGAATATATCTAAAATGAATCCAACTGGTATGGTACTTACCTTTTAGTAATAAGAGGAACAAGAGAAAAAGGATGGATGGACCAGGATGGAATGTATATTGGGACCAGAATGACATATAGGGCCAGGATGGAAGACATATGGGGACCAGGATGGGGAGATTTGGAGCCCAGGATGGGGGACATATGGGGACCAGGATAGGAGAGATATGGGAACAGGATGGTAACATATGGGCACCAGGATGGAGATCATGCAGGAAGGTCCAAGGATGCGGACATTGTTACAGAAAGGAGCCAGGACAGAGGACCTAGGGGCCTAGGATGAGGAGATCATTACAGGAAGATGACAGGATGGAAGACATACTTGCTGTAAGAGGAGCAAAATGAGGAATATTCAATATTAAATTATAGTGGCAATTGGGGACATAATTACTGTAGTTGTCAATTAAGGGACACAATTAAGGGACAGGTGCTATGGTTGCTGCATATCAAAATGCTGATTATACAACGTGAATATTGCACAGAGGTACCTTAGGCTGGCCACAATAAATTACCACCCTAAACTGTGCAGTTTTAAAGTATTGGGGGAATCTGAGGGGGTCATAAAACCAGTCGGTATCTAGTGTGACCACCATTTGGTTCAGACAGTGCAAAACATCTCCCTTGCATAGAGTTGATAAGATTGTTGATTGTGGTTCTATGTCTCCCATCCTGACATATATACATCCTATCCTGTGCCCATCCAAGTATATACATCCCGCATCTTTGTTTATATGTCTCCATCCTGGTATCATTCTGGTATATATGCCCCCATCCTGCTCCTATCCTGGAATATATGTGTTCCCCGCTCCAACAATGCATGGCATCCTCTTCTGCATCTCAAGACGTCCCTGCCATGTACCACCAGTAACTTGTAATTTTCAGAAGCGTCATTTATAGATTCATTTGCCTGCATAATCCCCCAAAAAATCCCCATTTACAAACCTAAAAATGTAGCAGAACCTTCCTCAGAAAACCATTCATACCCTCATTGATAGCAGATGAGATTGTAAGTGCAGGGATTTCAGCATGGGTGTCATACTTCATACTGAGAGAATCTAGAAGTTATGATTAAATTACTTGCATTTTTTGGCATTTACAGTCAGTAAAATGTCTCTATCCTGTGATTTCCATTATTCACCATCTTTAACGTCTTGATGTTGAAATTTCAATGCTGCAGAGCATATATACTTTATTACGTCTTAGGGCTCATTCATGTGTCTTTTTTTTCAAGTAAATGATATCATTTTGTGTCATTTTGTGAAAATTTGTAACGATTTTTCTCATTCCGTCAAATATCACTAACATATGAATGGCCTTGTTTTCTATTATATTGTAATGCTCATACTGGCATACCCAGCTGTTCTGCCCCCTCCCCCAGTGGGGATGTCGGCACTCTCAACTGCCTGGCTGCCCTGTGGTGGCTTCTCCATCCCCGATCCATGCTGCTGCCTCCCAGGGCTTGCGCACGCCGCACAGGCCTTCTGGGAATACCCGTAGGGTATGTGAGCGGGACACGCCCTTCTTTTTAAAGAGCCAGTATGCACTGTCCTAGAAGTGACCTCTCTGCTCGGTTGAAAGGCTGCACGTTTTCAAGGCACCTTTCCCTGAAGGGAAGAGCCTGGGCAATAAGTTCCTAATGAAGCTAGTCCTCTTTGTGCTGCTGCTGTCATTGTACTGTGTTCTGCTGCTGATTCGTATATGTTTCAGTGCATTACCAGTCCTCTGCTGCTGCTGCTGCTACCATTCACACCTGCCAGCTACCATGTTATCCGCAGCTGCAAGTATCCATGCCAGCCATTGCTACCTTATCCATCCATCCATCCATCCATACTGGCCAAATCCACAACACCGACTGCTGCTGCTATTGCTACAACCAGAGACTGTATTGCATCTGTGGCACCAGCTGCCAGGGTACCGCTGATCCCCTGTGGCTGCCCTTTGCTGGCTGACTATCTTTGTGTGTACCTATTGCCACCTCCGGTGGTGGTAAGGAAAGGGTACTTTACATGCTGCGATATCGCTATCGATATCACTAGCGAGCGTACCCACCCCCGTCGGTTGTGCGTCACGGCAAATTCGCTGCCCGTGGTGCACAACATCGCTAGGACCCGTCACACATACTTACCTGCCTAGCGACGTCGCTGTGGCCGGTGAACTGCCTCCTTTCTAAGGGGGCAGTTCGTGCGGCATCACAGAGGTGTCACTAAGCAACCGCCCAATAGAAGCGGAGGGGCGGAGATGAGCGACCGTAACATCCCGCCCACCTACTTCCTTCCTCATTGCCGGCGGCCGCAGGTACGGTGATGTTCCTCGTTCCTGCGGTGTCACACATAGCGATGTGTGCTGCCTCAGGAATGACGAACAACCTGCGTCCTGCAACAGCAGCGATAATTGGGATTAGAACGATGTGTCATCGATCAACGATTAGGTGAGTAATTTTGATCGTTAATGGTCGTTCCTGCGTTTCACACGTTTTGGGTCAAAGAATCCCATTCTACAAATGCTACAAATAATTAAGTAAGACAACCACTAAAGCAGGCTTTACACACAGCGACATCGCTAGCGATGTCACTGGTGAAAGCACCCGCCCCCGTTGGTTGTGCGTCACGGGCAAATCGTTGCCCATGGCGCACAACATCGCTAACAGCCGTCACACGTACTTACCTGCCTAGCAACATCGCTGTGACCGGCGAACCGCCTCCTTTCTAAGGGGGCGGTTTGTTCGGCATCACAGCGGCGTCACTAAGTGGCCGCCCAATAGCAGAGGAGGGGCGGAGATGAGTGTCCGGAACATGCCGCCCACCTCCTTCCTTCCTCATTGCCGGTGGATGCAGGTAAGGAAATGTTCATCGTTCCTTTGGTGTCACACATATTGATGTGTGACGCCGCAGGAACGACGAACAACCAGTGGCATGCACCACCAACGATATTTTGAAAAGGAGCGACGTGTCAATGATTAATATTTTTTGACGTTTTTGCGATCGTTGATCATCGCTCCTTGGTGTCACACTTTGCGATGTTGCTAACGGCGCCGGATGTGCGTCACCAATGACGTGACCCCGACGATATATCGTTAGCGATGTCGCAGCGTGTAAAGCACCCTGAAGACTCAGCGGCCGGTCCAGTTCTCTCCTTCAGGCAAGTTTTTGTAGCTTTGGCCCAGTGGACCCACTAATCCTGTGCTTGCCCCACGAGCATCATATATATGTATGAGTGCTATCAGCAAAAAAACAGATAACACTCATACTCACATACAGTAGTTGACATGTAAGTGATCCTTTATTGTAATTTTAGCTGTCCATTAAATGAACGTCACATTCAGAAATAAAAAAATGAACTTAAGTTGCATTGAAATTCTTGTTTAATATAAGCATTCAGTAAGTGAAATAAATATATAAATCAAATCTACATAATGATGTCGTAGTATAAAAAAATAATGAAATACATTCTGATATATACTATATCAAGTAAACATTATATGAAGCATTTTTGTGAATATGAATAAGGAAATTATACACAGATAGGAGCCAGCCCTGCTTGTTCATATAGTAAATTATATGGCAGAAAAAAATAAGTATCAGGGCAGGCAAAAGGTGTCAAAATGGCAGATAACTATTTTTTGTAAACTATTTATAGGTGTACTCCCATTTTGTTTAATTATTGCATAAATTAAATTTACATCATGGGAACATCTGTTTATTGGTGATCTACCATAAAAACTTGACGTTTGGTAAATATGAAATATATGTAATGTATTAGCTCATTTTCATATGGGGTGTTACCCTTTATAATGCTCCAGTTGTTCTAAATGTCGTTCCTTAGTAGAAACAGAACATAAATTTGCCAAAAATTTGATTTTGAGAGAGAAAATCCATCTTTAGTCCTTCATCTTGTCTTGGACACATCTGGTGCCATTTGTTAGACATTTCGGTGCTTTGGTTACGTAGCTCATCCTGTTGCACTACTACAGTACTATGGTAATATATGGTAATCATTTGGAGCTGGAAAGTTATTCTCCAAATCATGAAATCATTAAGTCTTTCCCAATATTGAACCTCAGCAGAAGGGGCAACAGTCATCCAAACATCCATTGGAAAATTTCCAAATTGGATGAGAGTACCATGGTGCTCATCCCTGAAAATAAGTACAAGTGGAACATAAATCTAAATATTTATGAAAATGATTTTGTGCTTATACTCTGTGTCCTCGTCCTTCTTCAACGGTGGGATTGGTAGACCCATTGAAGGGGTTAATAATGCCATGACTTGAGTGGTGATGGTGAGGGTGGTGATGGTGTAGTGAATGCCGTTCTCTTCCATGGTGCTCATGTCGTGGTGGTGAATGCCGTTCTCTTCTATGATGCTCATGTCGTGGTGGTGAATGATGTTCTCTTACATGGTGCTCATGTTCATGTCGTGGTGGATGTGAATGTCTTGGTGGATTTGGGTGATGATGAGGTTCTGGATGAAAGTGTGTGGGCTGAGGATTATTGTTATAAAAGGTATTGTGGGGATAGTATGTTGTGTAGGTGGAGGCACCAGGCAGAGCGCTTGTGGTACCTGGGAGAGCGCTAGCGACACCAGGACCAACCCCTGAGCTTATAGCCAGAAAACCAGAAGGGTATATTGAAGAACAGACCTGCAAGAACAAAAGTCAAAGTCAGATCATTAATATATTTCACAAGACACTCCCAAGTAATAGTAGTGTTACCAAATTTTTAGACAAGTCTTTACTATCATAGGTACATTTTCTACTAATCACGATACATTTTAGATACTTTTTGTTATTTTTTCAAAATGCACAAGGTCCATCAAAGCAAAACAATGCCGAAAAGCTGAAGGTTTCTGATTCTTATTAACGACCATTCAGTTAACTTCAAACTTTAAAGGAGTTGTCTTGTCCCATGATCGCAGCCTTCTCCTCATGTCCTGTTAATTCCATGTCTTAGGTCTTCTATTTTTGAGGAAGAGTGGACATATCTCTCTTTATACTTAAGACAAACACACCATGGATAACATGATTCACCAATGACTCTAATCACAATATACTACATTTCACCTATAGAGGTTTTTGAATGGCTAATTGTTACTTCTAAAACAGGAAGGCGACAGAGCACCGAAACGCGTTGTCTTTGTAATCTGCCACCTATATAGTCAGTATTAAATTTCCTGTGCATAGTGCTAATTTTTAATGGTTGAATAACAGCTATTTTTTATTATATCCGGAGGATCTCCAGCTGGACTATTTTTTCTTTCTCTTTGGATTCCTATGTGCAGTAGGCAGCCGTGAGTCCCTTCTTGGATCCTGGATGCACAGGAGGAGGTTTATCCGGGCACACTGTGAGCACTTCCATGTATCTTATTTTTTTATATATTGCACACAATATGCACATATTTATTTTCTTTATGGTCTTGACGGTAATGATGTGGACAAGAAACAATACAGCACCAAAGTCAATAATAATTGGAGCCATGAGAGAAAAATAATTTTCTTGGTTATAAAAGGGATGTGAAGATTTTTTCAAGATGTTCTCATGTATAATAGTGAGTATATGAGCATTCGGGGAACATAAGGGGGTTATTATCCTATTTTCGGTTAATCTACGGTAAAGTAGGAAGTAATACCCTATAGGGCGCATAATTAATGATGAACTCTTCCAAATTGTTCCTTATTGTGCTTTAATATCGTGAGGAATTATATCAGGAGCTTTCTCAGAGCTGAAAGTGCAGGGGATGAGTGGAGCTGATGGAAGAGGACATTGCATGCCATGGAGGAGTAAGGACGTGGAGTGAGGGAGATACTTGGAGGATCGGAGGGGAATTTGTGGCAGGGGGACAGGTGAATGGGGAGGATTATTTTTCTTATTTTTTTCCATCCTCCCATCCCACAAATTGACTGGCAAGCCATCATTTTATTGGATTTGTGCTAAGCAGATAAAAAAAATGGATTTGTTGAATGTGAATTATTTTTGGGATAATTTGAAGTTAATTCAGTGCGCCACAAAATCAATTTCCTCATCTTATTTTGGTAAAAAATTAACATTTTGTTTCATGGTGGTCAAAAAGGAGCCAATGCTTTAATACTTGGCAGTTGGTAGTTAGTTCACCTCCCCAGGCTCCAGCGATATTGGGTCATTCTTATTCTTTAGGTCAACACACACGGCGAGTAATACGGAGCGAGTGGAATGCAATAACAAACCACATTCCACTTGGACCAATATTACTCTATGGGGCAGCTTCCATGAGCGATTTTTTTTCTCAGCCATAATCGGACCAAGAAAACAGTTGCAGCATGCTGTGGGTGCAATGTGATCCTGTTTCACTCGCACCCATTCAAGTCTATGGAGGAGAGAGAAACATTGCATAGCACTTGCATTACAGCAGAGTACAATGCGATTCTCGCATCAGCCGGCAGCGGAGGAGATGGGAAGATAAATCCCTCCCCTCCACAGTGCCGGCCCTCCTCTCCGCAACTGTGGTCTGATGGCAGGATCGGACCACAGTTGTATGACACTCGCATGACACTCGGCTGCCGCTGCGAGCGGGTGCCGAGTGTCATGCGAGCACTCGCACTTATCCCCGTGTTGCCTCAGCCTTAGAGGAAGCTGAATGCATTGTGCACAACAATTCAGCTTCTCCACCCCTGATCATTTACAGTAGATCAGTGCCAGGAATAAAGGGAAAGGAAAATGCAGCAATAGCACGAATAGCTTATCATCAACTCTCTCAATGATGGGGCTGAGCACTTTATGATCCTTCTTGTTAATCTTTAAGAAACTTAGGGGTACTTTACACATTGCGACATCGCTACTGAAATATCGTCGGAGTCATGGTTGTTGTGATGCACATACGGCGCCGGTAGCGACATCGCAACGTGTAAATCCTAGGAGCGACGATGAACGAGTGCAAAACAGTCAAAAATCGTTGACCTGTGTTACGTCGTTCATTTCCATAATTTCTCTCCGGTTGCTGATTCGATGTTGTTTGTCGCTCCAGCGGCGTCACACATCGCTGTGTGTGAAGCCTCAGGACCGACAAACATCTCTTTACCTGCGTCCACCGGCTATGCGGAAGGAAGGAGGTGGGCAGGATGTTATGTCCCGCTCATCTCCGCCCCTCTGCTTCTATTGGCCGGCCGCTTAGTGACATCGTGGTGATGTCGCGGTGACGCCGAACGCACGTCCCCCTTGAAGGAGGGATTGTTCGGCGGTCACCGCGATGTCGCCGACCAGGTAAGTGCGTGTGAAGCTGCCGTAGCGATAATGTTCGCTACGGCGGTAGCAATCACAAGATATCGCATGTGCGACGAGGGCGGGTACTATCGCGCTGGACATCCCTAGCCGATGCTAGCGATGTCACAACATGTAAAGTACCCCTAACTGTAGATTACAAGACATACTTTCCTACCAAAAGTTTTTCTTGTGTAAAACTAGTGTAAACGTCCACCAAATATAATCATGGACATGTATATCATGGGACACATTTGAAGTTACGTTTTCTACATGGTAATAAATGTAATGTAAAGTCTAAATGAATTGACACTTACCCAAAATATACCAATTATCCCTAATATTAAGCCAGCTGCTACGCCGACCGAGATGAGAATCACTTTCCAGTATGGAAGTCCTCCAGAAGCGGCAACTATAAAACAAACATAACACAAATCATAAATTGTGATCACAACAGCTCGACGTGTTGGAAACAATTTTGTAAAAAATAAGTCAATATAAGAAATGAGTTATTATATATGTAAGGAAGCTGTTAAAAAAAATAATAAAACTGAAGTATACTAGTCAGCTATCACCCCATCACTGATTGGCAGTTTTCTGCCTATGCACTGGGTACATAAAAGCTGCCAAACAGTGATGGGGGCAGACAGTCATGAACATAGAGGACTGTCTAGAAGCTGGTTTAGTAGTCCTCTATTTATAATCTCCTTCTGATAAAAATGCGTTTTTATCAAAGTATGCAAGTGACACATCTCTGGAATCAGGGTCTGTGTCTCAATATTAAGTTGCTCTCAGATTAGGCAGCAAAAACTTCCCTTTAGGCTTGAAACACACATCCGTGAAACACGTGCGTGTTTGGTCCGTTTCCGTGTATACTGGAGACATGGCCAAACGTGCACCAATGTTACTATATCTCTGCGGTTACAATTGCGTTTTTGGTTATGTCCGTGAGTCCGTCTCCGTGATGCGTTTTTTGGTCCGTGTCTCACCAGTGGCCGCGGGTAACCTCAGTGACAGCAGCTGATCGCGCTACTCATCTCATTAGCTGCGTGGAGGTGACCGGAGCGGCGGTGTCTTCTGCTGCTCCTGTCACCTGCATGCAGCAGAGCTGGACGCGACGCTGGAGGTCCGTGGAGTACGCCGGACATGGAGGGTTTGTCGGGGTTAATAAATTGGTAATGAGGGAATTTGTTTGTGTTTTTTATTTCTAATAAAGGATTTTTCGGGCGTGTGTGTGTTTTTTTACTGTAACTTACAGATTAATCATGGAAGGTGTCTCCTAGACGCCTGACATGATTAATCTAGGACTTATTGGCAGCTATGGGCTGCCAATAACTCCTTATTACCCCGATTTGCCAACGCACCAGGGCAAATCGGGAAGAGCCGGGTACAGCCCCAGAACTGTCGCATATAATGTATGCGGCAATTCTGGGCGGCTACTGACTGATATTGTTAGGGTGGGGGGCCCCCCATAACGTGGAGCTCCCCATCCTGAGAATACCAGCCTTCAGCCGTATGGCTTTATCTGGCTCGTATTAAAATGGGGAGGGACCGCACGCCGTTTTTTTTAATTATTTATTTATTTATTTTACTGCACAGTATAGACACGCCCACCGGCTGCTGTGATTGGGTGCAGTGTGACACCTGTCACTCAGCGTGGTGGGCGTGTCTCACTGCAACCAATCATAGGCGCCGGTGGGCGGGTAAAGCAGGGAATACGAGATTGATTAATGGGCGGCCGGCTTTTTCAAATTAGAAAAAGCCGCCGGAACAGTGTGAACGTCGTGCAGCGCCGGTGATCGGGGAACGGTGAGTATGAGAGAGGGGGGGACACTTCAGTCACTCGGGGGATTAGTGGTCACCGGTGAATCCTTCACAGGTGACCGCTAATCAGTACACGGCACACAGACAGAGCCGCGGCATGACAATGAAGTCGGGTGAAGTTCACCCGAGTTCATTCTCATCCCGCTACTCTGTCTTCCGACATGTAGTAACGACATTTTGCATCACACACGTACATTTCACACGGACAACACATACACATGTCAGTTATTTCACTCACGCACACACGGACATTCCACACGCACATACGGCTAGCATACGGGATACACACGCAGGCCACACATACCATAAAAACGGACCTAAAAAACGGAAAACGGACCCGAAAAACGGCCCGTTTTACACGGACGTGGTTTTCACGGATGTGTGGCGGAGCCCTTAATTCCCTTTAAGATTCCATTTAATGTATAGATCAGTGGATCTATTATATGAGCCAGCCATTTCGCTCAGTAGACGAAACGTCAATCTTTGAAAATGTTTTCAATGTTTTATGAAAGTAAAATTTAATGGTCTTACAAGAGTCAATTCTAAGGTGGGCTTTGCACGTTGCGACATCGCAAGCCGATGCTGCGATGTCGCACGCGATAGTCCCCGCCCCCGTCGCAGGTACGATATCGTCTGATAGCTGGCGTAGCGAAAATTATCGCTACACCAGTTTCACATGCACTCACCTGCCCTGCGACCATCGCTCTGGCCGGCGACCCGCCCCCTTAGGAAGCCCCCATAGCGATGTCACACGGCAGGCGGCCAATAGCAGCGGAGGGGCGGAGATGAGCAGGATGTAAACATCCCGCCCACCTCCGTCCTTCCGCATAGCCGCCGGCGGCAGGTAAGGAGATGTTCCTTGCTCCTGCGGCTTCATACACAGCGATGTGTGCTGCCGCAGGAACAAGGAACAACATCGTACCTGTCATGGCACCAGCATTATGGAAATGTTGGTGAATGCAACGATGATACGATAACGACGTTTTTGCGCTCGTTCATCGTATCATCTAGCATTTACACAGTACGATGTCGAAAGTGACACCAGATGTGCATCACTTTCGATTTGACCCCACCGACATCGCACGTGCGATGTCGCAACGTGCAAAGCCGCTCTTAGGCGGGCTTTGCATGTTGCGACATCGCAAGCCAATGCTGCGATGTCGCACGCGATAGTCCACGCCCCCGTCGCAGGTACGATATCATGTGAAAGCTGGCGTAGCGAAAATTATCGCTACGCCAGCTTCACATGCACTCACCTGCCCTGCAACTGTCGCTCTGGCCGGCAAACCACCTCCTTCCTAAGGGGCGGGTCGTGCGGCGTCATAGCGACGTCACACGGCAGGCGGCCATTAGCTGCGGAGGGGCGGAGATGAGCAGGATGTAAACATCCCGCCCACCTCCTTCCTTCCGTAGAGCCGCCGGCGGCAGGTAAGGTGAAGTTCCTCGCTCCTGCGGCGTAACACACAGCGATATGTGCTGCCGCAGGAACGAGGAACAGCATCGTACCATCGCTGCAGCAAAATTATGGAAAAGTCGGAGCTTGCAACGACGATACGATAACGACGCTTTTGCGCTCGTTTATCGTATCATCTAGGATTTACACACTACGACATCGCAAGTGACACCGGATGTGCGTCACTTTCGATTTGACCCCACCGACATCGCACCTGCGATGTCGTAGTGTGCAAAGCCGCCCTTAGACTCTCTGATATTCTTCATGGGAAACCTACCAACGGCCAAGATACAGATTTACGAAAAATGTGCAGCTCACTGAGCCAACCTCCTTTTCTAACTTCCATTCATTAGGCTATTTCTGAACACCTGTGGTCGCCTATCTCTGGTAAATGTTCCCGTCTCAACCACGGATAACTAAGATACAAATACTCATTCACTTGTTTTGCCTTAAAATTTCTCATTGCATGGAATGCATAAAATGGCACTTACTTGCTGCTGGAGATGCGGTGCTCATTGAAGCTGAAGTTGTCAGGAGAAGGGTAAAACTAGTGGGAGGTGCAGTTGTAGTAGGCGGTCCTGTTGTAGTAGATGGTGATGTTGTACTGGGAGGTGCAGTTGTGGTGGGAGGAGCAGTGGTAGTGGGAGGTTCAGTAGTAGTGGGAGGTGCAGTTGTAGTGGGAGGTGCTGTTGTAGTGGAAGTTGCAGTAGTAGTGGGAGGTGCAGTTGTAGTGGGAGGTGCTATTGTTGTGGGATGAGCAGTTGTGGTGGGAGGTGCAGTTGTAGTGGGAGGTCCTGTTGTAGTAGGTGGTGCAGTTGTAATAGGAGGTGCAGTTGTAGTGGGAGGGGCAGTAGTAGTGGGAGGTGCAGTTGTAGTGGGAGGTACAGTTGTAGTAGGAGGTGCAGTTGTAGTAGGAGGTCCTGTTGTAGTGGGAGGTGCAGTTGTAGTGGGAGGTTCAGTTGTAATGGAAGGTGCAGTTTTAGTGGGAGGTGCTGTAGTAGTGGGAGGTGCAGTAGTAGTAGGAGGTCCTGTTGTAGTGGGAGGTACAGTTGTAGTGGGAGGTGCAGTTGTAGTGGGAGGTGCAGTTGTAGTGGCAGGTGCTTTAGAAGTGGGAGGTGCAGTAGTAGTAGGAGGTGCAGTAGTAGTAGGAGGTCCGGTTGTAGTGGGAGGTGCAGTTGTAGTGGGAGGTGCAGTGGTAATGGGAGGTGCAGTAGCAGTGGGAGGTGCAGTTGTAGTTGGAGGTGCAGTAGTAGTTGGAGGTGCAGTAGTAGTTGGAGGTGCTGTTGTAGTGGGAGGTGCAGTTGTAGTGGGAGGTGCATTTGTAGTGGGAGGTGCAGTAGTAGTAGGAGGTACAGTTGTAGTGGGAGGTGCAGTTGTAGTGGGAGGTGCAGTAGTAGTTGGAGGTGCTGTTGTAGTGGGAGGTGCAGTTGTAGAAGGAGGTGCAGTTGTAGTGGGAGGTGCAGTTGTAGTGGGAGGTGCAGTAGTAGTGGGAGGTGCAGTTGTAGTGGGAGGGGCAGTTGTAGTGGGAAGGGCAGTTGTAGTGGGAGGTGCAGTTGTAGTGGGAGGTGCAGTTGTAGTGGGAGGTGAAGTAGTAGTGGGAGGTGCAGTAGTAGTGGGAGGTGCTGTTGTAGTTGGAGGTGCAGTAGTAGTAGGAGGTGCTGTTGTAGTGGGAGGTGCAGTACTTGGTGCTGCTGTAGTAGTAGAAGGTGCTGTTATAGTAGGAGGTGCTGTTGTAGTAGGAGGTGCAGTTGTGGTGGGAAGTGCAGTAGTTGTTGGTGCAGTAGTAGTAAGAGGTGCTGTTGTAGTGGGAGGCGCAGTAGTAGTTAAAGGTACAGTAGTAGGTGGTGCAGTAGTAGTAGGAGGAGCTGTTGTAGTAGGGGGTGCTGTTGTAGTGGGAGGTGTAGTAGTTGTTGGAGGTGCAGTAGTAGTTGGAGGTGCTGTTGTAGTGGGAGGTGCAGTAGCAGTAAGTGGTGCAGTTGTAGTTGGAGGTGCAGTTGTAGTGGGAGGTGCAGTAGTAGTTGGAGGTGCTGTTGTAGAGGGAGGTGCAGTTGTAGTAGGTGGTGCTGTTGTAGTGGGAGGTGCAGTAGTTGTTGGTGGTGCAGTTGTAGTAGGAGGAGAAGTTGTAGTGGGAGGTGCAGTTGTAGTGGGAGGAGAAGTAGTAGTAGGAGGTGCTGTTGTAGTGGAAGGTGCAGTTGTAGTGGGAGGTGCAGTAGTAGTGGGAGGTGCAGTTGTAGTTGGAGGTGCAGTTGTAGTGGGAGGTGCAGTTGTGGTGGGAGGTGCAGTTGTAGTAGGAGGTGCAGTTGTAGTGGAAGGTGCAGTTGTAGTAGAAGGTGCAGTTGTAGTAGGAGGTGCAGTAGTAGTGGGAGGTGCAGTTGTAGTTCGAGGTGCAGTTGTAGTGGGAGGTGCAGTTGTGGTGGGAGGTGCAGTTGTAGTAGGAGGTGCAGTTGTAGTAGAAGGTGCAGTTGTAGTAGGAGGTGCAGATGTAGTGGGAGGTGCAGTTGTAGTAGAAGGTGCAGTTGTAGTAGGAGGTGCAGATGTAGTGGGAGGTGCAGTTGTAGTAGGTGGTGCTGTTGTAGTGGGAGGTGCAGTAGTTGTTGGTGGTGCAGTTGTAGTAGGAAGAGCAGTTGTAGTGGGAGGTGCAGTTGTAGTGGGAGGAGCAGTAGTAGTAGGAGGGGCTGTTGTAGTGGGAGGTGCAGTTGTAGTGGGAGGTGCAGTAGTAGTGGGAGGTGCAGTTGTAGTTGGAGGTGCAGTTGTAGTGGGAGGTGAAGTTGTGGTGGGAGGTGCAGTTGTGGTGGGAGGTGCAGTTGTAGTAGGAGGTGCAGTTGTAGTGGGAGGTGCAGTTGTAGTAGAAGGTGCAGTTGTAGTAGGAGGTGCAGTTGTAGTGGGAGGTGCAGTTGTAGTAGGAGGTGCAATTGTAGTGGGAGGTGCAGTTGTAGTAGGAGGTGCAATTGTAGTAGGAGGTGCTGTTGTAGGAGGTGCAGTTGTAGTGGGAGGTGCAGTAGTAGTTGGTGGTGCAGTTGTTGTGGGAGGTGCAGTTGTAGTGGGAGGTACAGTTGTAGTGGGTTGTGCAGTAGTAGTTGGAGGTACAGTTGTAGTGGGAGGTGCTGTTGTAGTGGGAGGTGCTGTTGTGGGAGGTACAGTTGTAGTGGGAGGGGAAGTTGTAGTAGGAGGTGCTGTTGTAGTGGGAGGTGCAGTTGTTGTGGGAGGTGCAGTTGCAGTAGTAGGTCCAGTTGTAGTGGGAGGTGCAGTAGTAGTTGGTGGTGCAGTAGTAGTAGTAGGAGGTGCTGTTGTAGTGGGAGGTGCAGTAGTAGTTGGTGGTGCAGTAGTAGTGGGAGGTGCTGTTGTAGTAGGAGGTGCAGTTGTAGTGGGAGGTGCAGTTGTAGTGGGAGGTGCAGTTGTAGTAGGAGGTGCAGTTGTAGTAGGAGGTGCAGTTGTAGTAGGAGGTGCTGTTGTAGTGGGAGGTGGAGTAGTTGTGGGAGGTGCCATAGTAGTTGGTGGTGCAGTAGTAGTAGGAGGTGTTGTTGTAGTAGGAGATGTTGTTGTAGTTGGGGGTGCAGTTGTAGTAGGAGGTGCAGTTGTACTGGGAGGTGCAGTTGTAGTAGGAGGGGTAGTTGTAGTGGGAGGTGCAGTTGTAGTGGGAGGTGCAGTAGTAGTTGATAGTGCAGTAGTAGTGGGAGGTGCTGTGGTAGTAGGAGGTGCAGTTGTAGTTGGTGGTGCAGTAGTAGTGGGAGGTGGAGTAGTAGTGGGAGGAGCAGTTGTGGTGGGAGGTGCAGTTGTAGTGGGAGGTGCAGTTGTAGTGGGAGGTGCAGTTGTAGTAGGAGGTGCTGTTGTAGTGGGAGGTGCAGTAGTAGTGGGAGGTGCAGTAGTAGTAGGAGGTGCTGTTGTAGTAGGAGGTGCTGTTGTAGTAGGAGGTGCTGTTGTAGTGGGAGGTGCAGTTGTAGTAGGAGGTGCTGTTGTAGTGGGAGGTGCAGTAGTAGTAGAAGGTGCAGTTGTAGTGGGAGGTGCAGTTGTAGTCGGAGGTGCAGTTGTAGTAGGAGGTGCAGTTGTAGTGGGAGGTGCAGCTGTAGTAGGAGGTGCAGTTGTAGTAGGAGGTGCAGTTGTAGTGGGAGGTGCAGTAGTAGTAGGAGGTGCTATTGTAGTAGGAGGCGCTGTTGTAGTAGGAGGTGCAGTTGTAGTGGGAGGTGCAGTTGTAGTGGGAGGTGCAGTTGTAGTAGGAGGAGCAGTTGTAGTCGGAGGTGCAGTAGTAGTGGGAGGTGCAGTTGTAGTGGGAGGTGCAGTAGTAGTGGGTGGTGGAGTAGTAGTGGGAGGGGCAGTTGTGGTGGGAGGTGCAGTTGTAGTTGGAGGTGCAGTTGTAGTAGGAGGTGCAGTTGTAGTAGGAGGTGCTGTTGTAGTGGGAGGTGCAGTAGTAGTGGGAGGTGCAGTAGTAGTAGGAGGTGCTGTTGTAGTAGGAGGTGCTGTTGTAGTAGGAGGTGCTGTTGTAGTGGGAGGTGCAGTTGTAGTAGGAACTGCTGTTGTAGTGGGAGGTGCAGTAGTAGTAGAAGGTGCAGTTGTAGTGGGAGGTGCAGTTGTAGTGGGAGGTGCAGTTGTAGTAGGGGGTGCAGTTGTAGTGGGAGGTGCAGGTGTAGTAGGAGGTGCAGTTGTAGTAGGAGGTGCAGTTGTAGTGGGAGGTGCAGTTGTAGTGGGAGGTGCAGTAGTAGTAGGAGGTGCAGTGGTAGTGGGAGGTGCAGGTGTAGTAGGAGGTGCAGTTGTAGTGGGAGGTGCAGTAGTAGTAGGAGGTGCTGTTGTAGTAGGAAGCGCTGTTGTAGTAGGAGGTGCTGTTGTAGTGGGAGGTGCAGTTGTAGTGGGAGGTGCAGTGGTAGTAGGAGGTGCTGTTGTAGTAGGAGGTGCTGTTGTAGTAGGAGGGGCAATTGTAGTAGGAGGTGCAGTTGTAGTGGGAGGTGCAGTGGTAGTAGGAGGTGCTGTTGTAGTAGGAGGTTCTGTAGTAGTTGGAGGTGCTGTTATAGTGGTAGGTGCAGTAGTAGTGAGAGGTACTGTTGTAGTAGGAGGTGCAGTTGTAGTGGGAGGTGCAATAGTAGTTGGTGGTTCAGCAGTAGTAGGAGATGCAGTTGTAGTGGGAGGTGCAGTTGTACTGGGAGGTGCAGTTGTAGTGGGAGGTGCAGTAGTAGTGGGAGGTGCAGTAGTAGTTGGTGGTGCAGTAGTAGTAGGAGGTGAGGTTGTAGTGGGAGGTGCAGTTGTAGTGGGAGGTGCAGTTGTAGTAGGAGGAGCAGTTGTAGTGGGAGGTGCAGTTGTAGTGGGAGGTGCAGTTGTAGTGGGAGGTGCAGTAGTAGTTGGTGGTGCAGTAGTAGTAGGAGGTTCAGTTGTAGTGGGAGGTGCAGTTGTAGTGGGAGGTGCAGTTGTAGTAGGAGGAGCAGTTGTAGTGGGAGGTGCAGTTGTAGTGGGAGGTGCAGTTGTAGTGGGAGGTGCAGTTGTAGTGGGAGGTGCAGTTGTAGTGGGAGGTGCAGTAGTCGTGGGAGGAGCAGTTGTAGTTAGAGGAGCAGTAGTAGTTGGAGGTGCTGTTATGGTGGGAGGTGCAGTTGTAGTGGGAGGTGCAGTTGTAGTGGGAGGTGCTGTTGTAGTGGGAGGTGCAGTTGTAGTGGGAGGTGCAGTTGTAGTCGGAGGTGCAGTTGTAGTGGGAGGTGCAGTAGTAGTTAGTGGTGCAGTAGTAGTAGGAGGTGCAGTTGTAGTGGGAGGTGCAGTTGTAGTGGGAGGTGCAGTTGTAGTAGGAGGTGCAGTTGTAGTAGGAGGAGCAGTTGTAGTGGGAGGTGCAGTTGTAGTGGGAGGTGCAGTTGTAGTGGGAGGAGCAGTTGTAGTGGGAGGAGCAGTAGTAGTTGGAGGTGCTGTTGTAGTGGGAGGTGCAGTTGTAGTGGGAGGTGCTGTTGTAGTAGGAGGTGCTGTTGTAGTGGGAGGTGCAGTTGTAGTGGGAGGAGCAGTTGTAGTGGGAGGAGCAGTAGTAGTTGGAGGTGCTGTTGTAGTGGGAGGTGCAGTTGTAGTGGGAGGTGCAGTTGTAGTGGGAGGTGCTGTTGTAGTAGGAGGTGCTGTTGTAGTGGGAGGTGCAGTTGTAGTGGGAGGTGCAGTTGTTGTGGTAGGAGCAGTTGTAGTGGGAGGAGCAGTAGTAGTAGTGGGAGGTGCAGTTGTAGTGGGAGGTGCTGTTGTAGTAGGAGGTGCTGTTGTAGTGGGAGGTGCAGTTGTAGTGGGAGGTGCAGTAGTAGTTGGTGGTGCAGTAGTAGTAGGAGGTGCAGTTGTAGTGGGAGGTACTGTTGTAGTAGGAGGTGCTGTTGTAGTGGGAGGTGCAGTTGTAGTGGGAGGTGCAGTTGTAGTGGGAGGTGCAGTTGTAGTGGGAGGTGCAGTAGTAGTGGGAGGTGCAGTTGTAGTAGGAGGAGCAGTTGTAGTGGGAGGGGCAGTTGTAGTGGGAGGTGCAGTTGTAGTGGGAGGTGCAGTTGTAGTGGGATTAGCAGTTGTAGTGGGAGGAGCAGTAGAAGTCGGAGGTGCTGTTGTAGTGGGAGGTGCAGTTGTAGTGGGAGGTGCAGTTGTAGTGGGAGGTGCTGTTGTAGTGGGAGGTGCAGATGTAGTGGGAGGAGCAGTTGTAGTGGGAGGAGCAGTAGTAGTTGGAGGTGCAGTAGTAGTTTGAGGTGCAGTTGTAGTGGGAGGTGCAGTTGTAGTGGGAGGTGCAGTTGTAGTGGGAGGTGCAGTTGTAGTCGGAGGAGCAGTAGTAGTTAGTGGTGCAGTAGTAGTAGGAGGTGAAGTTGTAGTGGGAGGTGCAGTTGTAGTGGGAGGTGCAGTAGTAGTTGGTGGTTCAGTAGTAGTAGGAGGTGCAGTTGTAGTGGAAGGTGCAGTTGTAGTGGGAAGTGCAGTAGTAGTTGGTGTTGCAGTTGTAGTGGGAGGTGCTGTTGTAGTAGGAGGTGCAGTAGTAGGGGGAGGTGCAGTAGTAGTTGGTGGTGCAGTAGTAGTGGGAGTTGCAGTAGTAGTTGCTGATGCAGTAGTAGTGGGAGGTGCAGTAGTAGTGGGAGGTGCTGTTGTATTAGGAGGTCTAGTTGTAGTGGGAGGTGTTGTTGTAGTGGCAGGTGCAGTAGTAGATGGTGGTGTAGTAGTAGTGGGAGGTGCAGTAGTAGTTGGTGTTGCAGTTGTAGTGGGAGGTGCTGTTGTAGTAGGAGGTGCAGTAGTAGTGGGAGGTGCAGTAGTAGTTGGTGGTGCAGTTGTAGTGGGAGGTGCAGTTGTAGTGGGAGGTGTTGTTGTAGTGGCAGGTGCAGTAGTAGTTGGTGATGCAGTAGTAGTGGGAGTTGCAGTTGTACTTGCAGTTGTATTAGTTGTTGCTGCATTGGTTATTTGTGCTTCACAAATAGTTAGAGCTGTAATATATTTTAATAGAAAATAGTAGAATTTAGGTGTAAAAATTGTTTTTTTTTCACATACAGTCTTACACATTATTTTCTGTACAATAGACCTCAATATTACATACACCCATGTTTGTTAACATGGCCTGGTGATATGTGTTGTATTCCACTCACTAAACCACAAAAAAACAAAAAAAAAACAAAAAACAAAACATTTTTGAGCCAGCAGAATATTGATATGACGGGGTGCCTCCTATGTGATGTCCATTAACTTCTATATAGTGCTGTAAATAATCAGGGGTCACCTACTTGGGGCACAGAGCACATTGTGACATTCTTATTTTGTAGCTGATTGATTGCTCTCAGTGAGAGAAACAAAATTATCATTTTGTAATCCTGATGCTGATTCTAATTTTGTTCATCTCACTGAGAGCTATCAATCATTTTTCATCTGGCTAACACGCTGCCAAAACTATTTTTCTTTTAACTATTTTGCAGTTGGCATGGCTCCTCCTTACATTACAGACATCTTGTGTGCTATAGTTTTATTCATGAGTCATGTAGTCTATTATATCCAGTTTTTCCCCGAGGTGCTTTAGATGTAATGTATAACCAGTTTGGTGAAGCACAATATCAATCAAGTTCTCACAGTTCAATGGTTGGATTGAAGTTACCACACTGCTTCAATAATGGCAGTCGAAGAAATGTAGATTATACTGGAATCATAAAAATAGGATGGATTGGATACTAAAATATGAACTTAGAGATTGGTTTAGTTGTGGGTCAAATCGGATGACCCTAGGTGTTAGGGTACTTTCACACTTGCGTTGTTTGGCAGCCATCGCAATCCGCCGTTTTTGGAAACAACGCAATCCGTTAAAGGATGTGTGATGTTTCCCATAGACTTGTAGTGATGACGCATTGCGACGGATGGCCTTGCGTTGTATCCGCCGGCCGAAGGTGAGGTGCATCTGCCGGGTGGAAAGAACGCAGCATGTAGCGTTTTTTTGCGCTTCCCAGAGCGTCAAAAATCACAAGCAGGACCATCCACCAAGGCAGCCAGAGATCAATGTTTGTATCTTCAGCAAGGACTGCTGGGAAACACCACTACTTAAACCTGAAGGGACATAGCTACAAAGCAGCTACAGCTGAAACACTAGGAACTGCTGAACAACAAAACTGACATTAACTCATAAGGTACTGAAAGAAATTAAACCACGTTTAAATGTTGAGTCCCAGATACAAAAGTGGAATTCCAACCCTGAATCCATTACTAGTCTCCAAAAATAGAGACGATCATGACATTTTGCTTGTGTAAATTTTGCTGGATTGAAAAAGACTATTTAGAAAAATTATATTCATTTCTCCCCCAGATCTTATCTTCTTCTTTTTCTGGTGCACTCTTCACTTACTGTCTGACGGTCTTCTTCGCACCTCTAGTATGAATACTTGGCATGAAGAAGACTGTCAGCCAAGGAGTGACGGCTGAAGAAGAATGACAAAGGAGGGAGCTGTGCCAATAAGAAAAGGGCTTGGGGAGAGGTGAAAAATATCTTCTTATTTTCCTTTTTTTTTCTCCTTATTATGCTTTTTGGTGTACAAAGACACCAAAGAACAATAAGACATTCATCTAGTAAATTCAACGCGAATCACGTTTTTCTGACCAAATTGGAGTAAACGTCTTCTAATTCACTCATTAATAGATATGTCATAAACATCTCCCGGCAGAGTAAATAACCATCATTTTCCAAAGCCTCGTCATCTCGCACTGCTTAACTCGGGATATCCTGACTCCAGTGGAAAAGTATGAGAGGACACATTTTAGGCCCAACTAGATATGGAGAAGGTGGAGCTCAATGTTTGTTTTGTTAATATCATTGTACGGCTTTTTTATTTGGATGGAAGTGACATCTCAGCAAGTCAGAAAGCCTCACATTAATGTTCACATTATTTTTGAGACCAAATATGAATTATAAATCTCCCCCTATTCTAAAATGCTTTGTCCTCTAAAAATTGAGAATGGAGAACTACCCATGAGCCAAATATTGCCTTCAATTTCCTAAATTATGAAATCACACTTTTTTTCCTAGAATTTACCGGCCCATGAGGATAATTCTTTTTATTAAACAACTCAATTTTTTGAATATTTGTTTGAAAAACTGACGATAATATTTTTAATATCTTTTATATTCTAGATTTTATATCATCATCAAAACTTTCCTTTAGATTTCTACTAGCTGTAGTACCCAGCATTGCCAGGATAGTAACTATCTCTCTTTCTTTCTTCCAGTCTCTGTCTCTCTCTCTCTGTGTGTCTGTCTCTCTATCTCTTTGTCTGTCTGTCTCTTTCCATTTGTCTCTCTATCTCTTTGTCTGTCTCTGTCTGTCTCTTTCCCTGTCTGTCTCTCTGTCTCTTTCACTGTTTGTCTGTCTCTTTATCTCTTTCCCTATTTGTCTCTCTCTTTCCCTGCCTGTCTCTATCTCTTTCCCTGTCTGTCTCTTTGTCTGTGTCTATCTGTGTCTGTCTGTCTCTTTGTCTGTCTGTTTCTGCCTGTCTCTTTCCCTGTCTGTCTCTTACCCTGTCTGTCTCTTTCCTTGTCTGTCTTTTTCTGTCTCTTTCCCTGTCTGTCTCTTTCACTTTCTGTCTGTGTCTGTCTTTATGTCTGTCTCTGCCTGTCTGTCTGTTTCCTTGTCTGTCTCTGTCTGTCTCTGTCTGTGTCTGTCTCTTTCCTTGTCTGTCTCTGTCTGTCTATGTCTGTCTGTCTCTTTCCCTGGCTGCAATGTGACACACCAACATTCTTCTGAAGTTCTGGCTGCATAGTGGCTCCCTGCTCCATTGACTTTAATGTAAGCAGGTTTTTTGTCGAATAACTGTAAAGCACAGGCTTAAAATTTCTCCTCAAAACATAGTCTATTACGATCCCTGAGTCACATGGGGTGTCTGTGTAAAATGTTGTGATTGTACATGCGACGGTGCGGATTCCTGTAGTGGACATACACACATACACACACACACACACACACACACACATAGATACATACATACAATCAGCTTTGTATATTAGATTTATTGTCAGCTTGAACATTTTGAAAACATATTACCAAAAAATCAATAATAAAAAGTTCCATCATCTTTATCGCTTATATTATCTATTTGGACTTTTTGTCAAATCAGATCCCAATCTTATCTTTGTCCATTCAAATAATTATATTATATCCTCATTTATTATAATGCCAGTGTGTTAAATTTAGTTGATAGTACCAAAGATAGTATTGTGACAAAAAAAAAAAATTTAAGCTATTTTACTAATTAAAATTATTTCAAATGAATGAGAATATATCTAAAATTAATCCAACTGGTAGGGTACTTACCTTTTAGTAATAAGAGGAACAAGAGAAAATGCCCATTGGGCCTCGTTCCACTCCCCATGGTACCTCTCTATTAGTCCTGTGTCTTGAAGATGCAGATAGAGAATATCCCAAACTCTTAGAAGTAGGAAGTGGCGTCTTTATATAGCCTTTGTGATTTGATGATTGTCTTTTTAAACAATGTCTGATGTGTAAGATTACAAAAATCTCACGCTCGGACAACCCCTATCACATTTAGTAAATTGATCTTTAATTCACTTAAGTAACATTAAAGCAGTTATAATCTCCCGACATAGCACATTATTTGCCTTCTCCATGTGTGACTCATCAGACTTATCCGAATGGAATGTGCCATGGCTCCCTGTTCATCTGACTATAATGATATTTAATTGTTAATTATCTCTTAATTAGAAACCAGTCTTAGGCAAGACAATTTAAATATCACAAGTAAAATTTTTATTGCAGCTACTGAAGGTTATGTAAAAAGTTCAGAAGGTCTACCGGACACCACTGCCTATTAGCACACTGTACAAAGAGCCAGTAAGATGTAGTACAGCGTATTCCCCACTAGGTGGCAGCAGAGTAGTGAAGGAGAGACAAAGTAATACTGTAACAGAAAGGCAGCCGAAGTACAGCAGAGTAACTTCAGCAGGCAGTTAACAGGCAAACCACCAGGGGGCAATAGAGTAGTCAAACAGTCAGGGTCTAGCCAGAAAAGTCAAGTCACTGCAAAGGGAGGCTCAAAATCAAGTCAGAAAATAGAACCGAGTCGGAAGTCGGGAAATCAGGAATGCAGAGAGAAACACAAATAACAGACAGGAGCGGAAAGTCAGAGACCGGGACAGGCAGATGAACGGGGGACGGTACAAGTCAGGACACAGTAGCAGGGAGGCAGAACAGATCGGAAACACTCACCAGAGCCAGTATACACGCTGCAAGGCAGAAATATCAATGGCACTGAACCATAGGTAGAGAAGCAAGATATAGCGTCCTGGGATCCAGAACGAGGCAAGGGAAGTTAACCTCTGACATGACCAGGCCAGAGCTGGGTGTAACCAGCAGCAGGGAAAAGCTGGCCTGGATCATGACACCTACTATGTTGAGCTTAACATCGAGTTCCCCAAAAAGAGTTATACCATGGATCTTTTTGGAATGGGTGCAGGTTGGCCAAAAGTTTCTTTGTAAGCAAGCACAAAAAGACTAGTTATGGGCGAGTATCGGGGGTGCTTGAGTGTCATGCACGAGTCCCCGCAGCTGATGCAGGGATTGCTGGCAAACACAGTAATGCTGTAGACATGTTGTCTATTTGCATTACTGGGTTTGGCCGGCTACATTGCATCATTGGGCTTTATATGGAACCAGAGGGAGCAATGGTTGGCATATTTCAGTTCAGGAAGAGTTGATGTAGGAGGGACAGCTTAGATTAGAGCAAGCATATAGGCACAGTTGTACACTTGCACCCTTTAGTGCCTTTAATGTGGCACTAAAGGATGTTTTTCGCCTTGTTTAATGTAATATTTAAAGAATGAAAGAATTTTACAAACTGGCGCCATCCCCCATAGTTTTCACAACCAGCCAAGGTAAAGCAGACAGCTTCAGGATGGTATTATCAGGCTAGGTAGGTCTATGGTTATTGAGTCCTTCCCAGTGGGTTACTTTTGGGTCACTTCCTCAGCATTTCATTTCTTTCAAATGTCGAAGAATGGTTTGCACTGACAAAATTTAGGACCTGCATTCCCTTCATGTTGTTCAGGTGTATAAGGCCTTGTAGCGAGACTTTTTCTATGTGCACAACAGGCCATTTGTATCAAATATTGTTCACTAATTTGTCTAAATCTGTTTTAGTGATCACTTCTCCTTTGCCAAGATAATCCATCCACCTCACAGGTGTTGCATATCAAGATGCTAATTAGACAGCATAGTTACTGGACAAGTGTGCCTTAGACTGGCCACAACAAAATATCACTCTTAAATGTGCAGTTTTAA
This sequence comes from Anomaloglossus baeobatrachus, assembly GCF_048569485.1. Lineage (NCBI taxonomy): Eukaryota > Metazoa > Chordata > Amphibia > Anura > Aromobatidae > Anomaloglossus > Anomaloglossus baeobatrachus. Next base: position 25,930,256 of record NC_134361.1, read on the forward strand.
AATATTGGGGGACCCAGGGGGTCAGAAAACCAGTCAGTATCTGATGTGACCACCATTTGCCTCACACACTGCAACACATCTCCTTTATATAGAGTTGATAAAGTTGTTCATTGTGGGTTGTGGTATATATGTCCCCTTTCCTGGTATATATGACTCCTAGCCTGGGCTCATCCTTGTATATATGTCCCCCATCCTGGTATATATTTCCCCATCCTGTGCTGATCCTGGCATATATGTCCCCATCCTGATATCTATGTCCTCCATCCTGGTATATATTTCACCCATCCTGGTATATATTTCCCTATCCTGTGCTCATCCTGGTATATATGTCCCCATCCTGGTATCTATGTCCTCCATCCTGGTTTATATATGTCACCCAACCTGTTATATATGATCCCCATCCTGGACCCATCATGGAGTTTATGTCCCCCATTCTGGTATAAAGGTCCAACATCCTAGTATATACTGTACAGTGGAGAAAAAAATTGATACATTGCCAATTTTGCAAGTTTTCCCACAAGAAAGAATGGAGAGGGCTGTATTTTTTATCATAGGTAACTTCAACTATGACTGACAGAATCCAAAACAAAATCCATAAAATCAAATTGTATGAATTTTAAATAATTATTTTTCATTTTATTACATAAAATACATTTTTGATCACCGACCAACCAGCAAAACTTTTGGCTTTCACAGACCTGTTATTTTTTCTTTAAGAAGCTCCTACCTGCACTTATTATCATTACCTGTATTAATTGCTCCTGTTTGAACTTGTTTTCTCTATAAAAGACAATTGTCCACATATTCAATCACACTGCAACCTCTCCACCATGGCCAAAACCAAAGAAGTGTCTAAGGCTACCAGGGACAAAATGACAGACCTGCACAAGGCTAGGATGGGCCACAGGATAATAGGCAAGCAGCTTGGTGACATAGCCATAACTGTTAGTGCAATTATTAGAAAATGAAAGAAACACAAAATGACTGTCAATCTTACTTGGTCTGGGGCTCCATGCAAGATCTTGCCTCATGGGGTAAGGATGATTTTGAGAAAGTTCACTAATTAGCCCAGAACTGCACGGAAGGTCCTGGTCAGTGACCTGAAGAAAGCTGGGACCACAGTCTCAAAGATTACAGTTACTAACCCTACACTGTCTTGGATTAAAATCCTGCAGAGCACACAAGATCCCCCTGCTCACTCCAGCCCCTTTTCAGGCCCTTTTGAAGTTTGTCAATGACCATCTGGATGACCCATAGGAGGCATAGAAGAAAGTAATGTTATCAGATGCGACCAAAATAGAACATTTTGGTATCAACTCTACTCGCCTTGTTTGGAGAAAGAAGAATGAGTACAACCCCAACTTTGTGGGTGTTTTTCTTCAAAGAGGACAGAAAAATGGCAAAGTATTAAATGGAGAATGGATGGGGTCATGTATTGTAAGACTTTGGGCAACAACATCCCTCCCTTGGTAGGAGCATTGAAGATGGGTCATAGCTGGGTTTTCCATCATAACAAGCATCCGAAACACACAGCCAGGACAATTAAGAAGTGGCTCCGTAAGGAGCATTTCAAGGTCCTGGAGTGGCATAGCCGGTCTCCAGACCTAAACCCAATAGAAAATCTTTGGGGAGGGCTGAAACTCAATGTTGCCCAGCAACAGCCTCAAAACCTGAAAGATCTGGAGAAGATCTGTGTGGAGAAGTGACCTGAAAGATCTGGAGAAAATCTGTATGGAAGAGTGACCTGAAAGATCTGGAGGAGATCTGTATGGAGGAGTGACCTGAAAGATATGGAGAATATCTGTATGGAGAAGTGACCTGAAAGATCTGGAGAAGATCTGTATGGAAGAGTGACCTGAAAGATCTGAAGAAGATCTGTATGGAGGAGTGACCTGAAAGATCTGGAGAAGATCTGTATGGAGGAGTGACCTCAAAGATCTGGAGAAGATCTGTATGGAGGAGTGACCTGAAAGATCTCAAGAAAATCTGTATGGAAGCGTGACCTGAAAGATCTGGAGAAGATCTGTATGGTGAAGTCACCTGAAAGATCTGGAGAAGATCTGTATGGAGGAGTGACCTGAAAGATGTGGAGAAGATCTGTATGGAGGAGTCACCAAAATCCCTTCTGCAGTGTGGGCAAACCTGGTCAAGAGCTAAACGTCTGACCTCTGTAACTGAAAACAAAGGTTTCTACCAAATATTAAGTCATGTTTTTCTATTGTATCAAATACTTATTTCATGCAATAAAATGCAAATTAATTATTTAAAAATCATTCAGTGGGATTTTCTAGATATTTTTTTTACCTCTTCATTCTTTGTAGATGGGAAAACTTTCAAAATCGGAGGTGTATCAATTACTTTTTCCCCCCACTCTATGTCCCCATCCTGGTATATATGTCCCCCATCCTGACCCCAGCCTGATATATATGTTCCCGTTCTTTAACTCCTTTACACCCAGCGATTTTTCATTTTTCTTTTTCGTTTTTTTCCTCCTCAGAGCCATAACTTTTTTATGTTGTTGTCTTGTTGTTTGCTGGACGAGCTGTACTTTTGAATGAAAAAAATGCCAAATGCGGTGAAATTACAAAAAGAAGTGCAATTGCATGACTGTTTTGGGTTGGTTTTTTTTTTACCATGTTCAATATATGGTAAAACTGACATGCCATTCTCATTTTTTGGGATCTGGAGCTCAGTGAAGGCTTTTTTTGTGACATGAACTAACATTTTTAATTATACTATTTTTGCACAGATATGATGTTTTGATCGCCAGTTATTGCATTTTAATGCAATGTTGCAGCCACCAAAAATGTAATTTTGGCATTTGGAATTTTTTTTATTGCTACTCTGTGTACCAATCAGGTTAATTGATTTTATATTTTGAACTAGGCGATACTTAATATGTGCATTTTTTTTAATTGCTGTATTTTCAATGGGGCGAAAGAGGGGTGATTTGAACATCATATTTTTAAAAGCTTTTTATTTTACCTTTTTGACTAATTTTACTAGTCCCCTAGGGGACTTTATCCATCTATACTCCGATCATTTGTGCTGATCAGAGCGATGCTGCAGCATCGCTCTGATCAGGAGAAATGCACTGTTCCTGTGAGTGTTGGCACTCTGTCAGCTCTCACAGGAAGTGTCGTGGTAGCGTCAGGGGTCATCAGCTGACCCTGCGCTACCAAGGCAACACCATGGCGCCACATGATTGCGTCACTTGGTCTGGCGTAATTGCTAGTGTGGCCATTTAAATTGCCCTGTCAGATGTTGACAGCATGATCTATGTGATTAGCAGGCGCGAGTGGATCTCTGATCGGATCAGCAAACATGTATGGAATTACCTTGGGCTTGCCACCAGAGCCCATGGTAACCAGGGGGACAAGACTTTAGAAGGAAGTATATATATGTCCAAGGTCGTGAAGGGGTTTATGCAAGTTTAAAAAAAAATGGTTCAACTCATCTTCTCCAGCTCCCACACCACATGGCGTCCTCTTTTGCAACCAGCAGCTGACTTCAGTACTATTGTGATTAATATGTAAAAATTAAGTTTTGTGTGAAATGCTTACAAATATTTCCTGTTTGCAGAATTTTTTTCTTTGCATTTTAAGTAGCCCAAGCATGTCTTCAAGCATGTGACATCTGATCTCTGAGCTATAAAGTGTGAATACCATATGGCCTATCCATTACTGAATAGCATTTGTGTCCACTGGTATGCGAGATAAATGCTATTCATATTTGGGGAATATTTAAAGAAATTCTTTAAACTAAAGATAATACTTTCATAATGCGCATTTATGCGCGTAATTAATAAAGAAAGAATAGTTTTGTTAACTGTATGTATATGTATGCATACTGTTACGGGGGGCTGTCTGATAATAAAACCTAAAGGAGTATCAGACAGTCAGGGTCCACCGTGCAAAGCTTCTGCTGCAGACTATGGCAGAGTGCAATACTTCTGTTAAACTCACAGAGGAATATAATTAGTAAATAAGGCAATTCCTCCCTTACTTGGAGGGTGTGTGGAATGGTCTCTGTTAATAATCACAGAGACAAAGGCAGTGAGTGTGAAATGGCACCTACCTAGGTCCGTTCCTCTAGTGGTGCCAGGAGACGGACAGCAGCGTAAACCGCACAAAGCTCCTACCTGCGTTCGCTCCACTAGTGTGCGAGGACACGAACCACTAGATATGGCACCTGCCTAGGTCCACTTTTCTAGTGGTGCTAAAGAGACGAACAGAAGCGTAAGCCGCACAAAGCTCCTACCTGCGTTCGCTCCACTAGTGTGCGAGGACACGAACCACTACATATGGCACCTGCCTAGGTCCGCTCTTCTAGTGGTGCAAAAGAGACAGACAGCAGCATAAGCCGCACAAAGCTCCTACCTCTGTTCGCTCCCCTAGTGTGCGAGGATACGAACAACTGCCAGACGCAGTATAAGGAACGTTACCCTAGCGGCAACATCCACCTACGAGTAGAATCACAAGGCCCAGCCGGACCATGTGCCTCAGGCACCTGCCTATGTCCGCTCCCCTAAGAGGTAAGGATACGGACTGCAGCTGAAGCTGTAAGGTATAACAACGCTACCCTGCCGGTAGCGCTCACCTAGCATAGACAGAGAGATGCCTAGAGGAACGTGCACAGAGCGTCTACTCTCATGCATGAACCAAGAGGACTGAGCGCCGTGCGGCATGCGTCAGGGTCTTATATAGACTCTGTGCCTCATCCAAGATGGAGGACACCTGAGCCAATCCGCTGCCAGAACGACAGGAATGACGTCACGCTGGCCTATCACCGAGCAAAGCGTCACAAGCACATGACCAGCGACCAATCGGCATAGAAGGTGTCAGAGACATGTGACCTCGTGTCAGCGATGATGTCACCCGCACATGTGCAATGGCTCCAAGATAGGACTTAATCTCCAGCGCTTGCACATGTGCAGTAGCAAGAAATCTGGACATAGTCTCCAGTGCTCACACATGTGCAGTAGCAAGAAATCTGGACATAGACTCCAGTGCCACAGCAACCGTAACACATACCTTCTTATGTGATCTGTATGGTTTGGAAAATATCACCTCTATGATAGTCGGAAGATATATGTGTGACAGACAAGTGTATGAGCAGCTGCTAACTGTAATGTGAGACAGTGACTTTGTATGTGCAGTGTATCTACAGAAATACATACAGCGGCACTCTAGAATGCTAATGTTGAGAAAGAATAAAGTTTGTGGACTGAACAATATTGAATGCAATAATGGATTGTATTATATTGATACGGTATGCAGTCATTTATTCCAAAGGAACTATCATCTAAAGATTGTGTTTATGCTGGAAAGAATCAACAGACATCAGATGAAGATGAGAAGATGCCACATGATGACCAGATGACATCAGTTGATGATCGGATCCATTTGCATTGTTTTAGATTTAGAGAAGTATAATTATGAGTTTTATATGAATATTAGTCATGGTGTACCATAACATGAATCCACATTGTTATATTATTGAACATATAACAATAATAATAATTATTATTATCATTATGGACATGAACCTATTGCCAAGGATGAAGAAGGAAGATCTATTATCCCAATGAAGAATATATTTTGAAGGCTTTTTTCAATGTATATCGCCTGTAATAGGGGGAATGTAAAAATGTAAAGGCCTAACTTAAATAATTACCGTATTTTTCGGACTATAAGACGCACCGGACTATAAGACGCACCCTGGTTTTAGAGGAGGAAAATGGGAAAATAAAACTTTAAGCAGAAAATTTAAGCAGAAAATGTGGTCATGACACACTGTTATGGGGCGAGGATCTGCTGCTGACACTGTTATGGGGGTAATGTCCCCAAATTCTCTACTAAGGTACCCCATCCTGGTAATGATCCTCCTGCCTTGTATATGATCCTGCTATAAACCCCCATCCTGCTCCTATACCAGCATCCTGCTCATATTCCCCCATCCTGCTCATATACTCCCATCCTGTTCATATACCCCATCCTGTTCATATACCCCGATCCTATTGATATACCCCCATCCTATTGGTATACCCCCCATCCATCCTGCTCATATTCCCCCATCCGTCCTGCTCATATACTCCCATCCTGTTCATATACCCCCATCCTGTTCATATACCCCCATCCTGCCTGCTCATATACTCCCATCCTGTTCATATACCCCCATCCTGTTCATATACCCCCATCCAGCCTGCTCATATACTCCCATCCTGTTCATATACCCCCATCCTGTTCATATACCCCCATCCTGCCTGCTCATATACTCCCATCCTGTTCATATACCCCCATCCTGTTCATATACTCCCATCCTGTTCATATACCCCCCATCCTGTTCATATACCCCCCATCCTGTTCATATACCCCCCATTCTGTTCACATACCCCAATCCTGCCTGCTCATATACTCCCATCCTGCTATATGCCCCCATCGTGCTCATATACCATCCTGGTATATGGCCTGTATCATATAGCACAGAGAAAAAAACAAACGTTTATACTCACCTTTTCCTCACTCCCTCCAGCACCGATCATCTTCCTCTCTGCGCCGCTGACCTGTGTCTGTGGAGCCGTTCCCCTGCTGCATCGTGATGTCTTCCTGTCTGTGCCGATCAGCTGACCAGCTCAGCACAGATCAGCTGACCGGCACAGACAGGAAGACATCGCGTGCAGCAGGGGGGCGGCTCCACACACGGGGACGGGTGAGTGTACTGATTCACTGCACCCCGCGCTGGTAATGATGTGCGGGGGGCAGTGAATACAGCCGCACATGATCACTCCAGGCTGTAATTGCCAGGGGTGATCATGCGGCCGGCTCTTTGCTATGCGCGCGTCCCCGCTCGTCCTCCCGCCCACCTGTCAGCGCTGGCTTCTGCACTGAGAGATGGGCGGGAGGATGGGCGTGCATATGTAATGAGCGGGCCCACGTGGTCACGGCAGGCGCTGCTGCTGCCTGCTCGTGCCCCCGATGACCCGCAGCACCTTCATTCCCAGCCGCAGCCCTATAGTCAGACCATAAGACGCACCCCCAACTTTCCCCCAACATTTGGGGGAAAAAAAGTGCGTCTTATGGTCCGAAAAATACGGTAATATACTGCATTGGGGACACGTACAGTCATATGAAAAAGTTTGGGCACCCCTATTAATGTTAACCTTTTTTCCTTATAACAATTTGGGTTTTTGCAACAGCTATTTCAGTTTCATATATCTAATAACTGATGGACTGAGTAATATTTCTGGATTGAAATGAGGTTTATTGTACTAACAGAATATGTGCAATCCGCATTTAAACAAAATTTGACAGGTGCATAAGTATGGGCACCCTTATCAATTTCTTGATTTGAACACTCCTAACTACTTTTTACTAACTTACTAAAGCACTAAATTGGTTTTGTAACCTCATTGAGCTTTGAACTTCATAGGCAGGTGTATCCAATCATGAGAAAAGGTATTTAAGGTGGCCACTTGCAAGTTGTTCTCCTATTTGAATCTCCTATGAAGAGTGGCATCATGGGCTCCTCACAACAACTCTCAAATGATCTGAAAACAAAGATTATTCAACATAGTTGTTCAGGGGAAGGTACAGAAAGTTGTCTCAGAGATTTAAACTGTCAGTTTCCACTGTGAGGAACATAGTAAGGAAATGGAAGAACACAGGTACAGTTCTTGTTAAGCCCAGAAGTGGCAGGCCAAGAAAAATATCAGAAAGGCAGAGAAGAAGAATGGGGAGAACAGTCAAGGACAATTCACAGACCACCTCCAAAGACCTGCTGTTATAAAGAAAAAAGCTTAACATTAATAGGGGTGCCCAAACTTTTTCATATGACTGTATATATATATATATATATATATATATATATATATATATATATATATATCACCTGTTATACCATCACCCATTCCCTGTAGACTGTGAGCCCTCGCGGGCAGGGTCCTCTCTCCTCCTGTATCAGTCTGTTATGTACTGTTAAAAAAAAAGTAAGGAATAACGTTTGGAACACCATTCTATGTCTGAATTGGGTGCAAAAACCTAAAAAACATCACTAAATGGAGATAAGGTATGCACACCAGTGACTATGCAAGCAGAATACATGTAATAGCAGAAACTGCTGTGTGAATACTGACATGAAAAATCCAATAGCTATATGTAAGAGTGAATATGTGAAAAATGGAACCTGCATTACTGCCATGAACATATGAATCAAGAGAAATTTAGCTACTGAATTGATCAATGCAGAAGAGCCCCAACACTACGCCAAAGTATTTCTCTACGTTGGGGTCCCTAGCTTGTGTGTGTCCTCTCATGCAGCTAAAAAACTTACCGTGTATGGGAAGCTGAGGTTTTTAGGTTTTTGCACCCAGTTCAGACATAGAATGGAGTTCCAAACGTTATTCCTATTTGTTAGTAGTTTTTCGTTTGTGAACCCTCCCCATACACACCTATTGCCAATCCACATGATACGCATAAATAGCCTGGGTCTCAGCCTCCCATACACGGTAAGTTTTTTAACTGCATGAGAGGACACACACAAGCTAGGGACCCCAACGTAGAGAAATACTTTGGCGTAGTGTTGGGGCTCTATTGCATTGATCAATTCAGTAGCTAAATTTCTCTTTGTTCATATGTTCATGGCAGTAATGCAGATTCCATTTTTCACATTTCATTCTTACATATAGCTATTGGATTTTTCATGTCAGTATTCACACAGCAGTTTCTGCTATTCCATGTATTCCCCTTGCATAGTCACTGGTGTGCATACCTTATCTCCATATAATATTGTTATGTACTGTTAATGATTGTTGTACGTATACCCTCTTTCACTTGTAAAGCGCCATGGAATAAATGGCGCTATAATAATAAATAATAATAATAATATTTGCTGACATCACATGTGTTATTTCTTGGGATTCCATGTTTTAAAGCCAGAAGTTACTAAGATGGACAAAACTAGGTACAAGTACTCATATAAATACCTCGTCACATGACACTCAGGGAGGCTCAATCGAGGGGCTTCATCAACAGAACACATGCTGCTTGATGCTGCAGCATGTCACACTATGACTTGAACCATTCAGGATCCAACAAAGATAGGTGAGAAAGATACTAAACTTCTTATGATTTTATAGAGAAATTGACTACTTTGCTCCAAATACTGACATATTTGGTATTTTGTTACTGTAATACTTTTTGGAAGGAAATCCATTAAACCATTATATGTTTCTATAATAATTATTGTCATATTTTCATTGGAATATTACATCTGGTGAACAAGTCCTGAACTTAAATATTTAAATAAATAAATATATATATATATATATATATATATATATATATATATATATATATATATATATATATATATATTATATAAAGCTGAATATGTGTGTATGTGTGTGTGTGTGTGTGTGTGTGTGTGTGTGTGTGTGTGTCCGGGATTGACATCTGCACCGTCGCAGCTACAGCCACAAAATTTTGCACACTCACACTTCTGGATCCAGAGAGTGTCATAGGCTATGTTTTGAGGGGAAATTTTAACCCCGCGCTTTACAGTTATTCGTTAAAAAACCTGCCTCCATTAAAGCGAATGGAGCTGGGAGCCACAGTGCAGCCAGAACTTCAGAAGAATGCGCAGCCACGCCCTTAAATGGAATGTTGGTGTGTCACAATGCAGCCAGGGAAAGAGACAGATATAGACAGGGAAAGAGGCAGACACAGACAGGGTAAGAAACAGACATAGACAGGCTAAGAGACAGACACAAATAGACAGACACAGACAAAGAGACAGACTGACAGGGAAAGAGACAGACAGACAAAGACAGAGACAGGTTAACAGACAGACACAGACAGACAAAGAGACAGAGACAGACACAGGGAAACAGACAGACAGGGAAAGAGAGCGAAAGAGAGAGACAGACAAAGACAGACAAAGAGACAGACACAGGGAAAGAGACAGACAGAGAAAGAGACAGACAGGGAAAGAGAGGGAAAGAGAGAGAAAGAGACAGACAGGGAAAGAGACAGACAGGGAAAGTGACAGAGATAGATAGGCAGACAGGGAAGGAAATTGAGACAGACGGAGAAAGAGACAGCGACAGTCAGAGACAGACAGGGAAAGAGACAGAGAGATATATACAGAGGGGGAGACAGACAGAGAATGGGAGAGAAACAGAGAGACAGTTACTATCCCGGGCGTTAATACATTCTATTTATACATTCTATTCCGGGAATGTTAATACATTCTATTCTGTTAACAACAGTTATTAACCCGGGCGAAGCCGGGTAATACAGCTAGTATATATATATATATATATATATATATACAAAGTATGTTTAACATAAGACTGTAAGTGCGGGGATTTCAACACGTGGTTCATACTCCATAATGAGTAAATCAAGATGTTTAGATTAATTTGCTTCCATTTTTTAATCATTTACAGATCAGTAAAATGTCTCCAGCCTGTGATTTCCATTATTCCCCAATTTTAACGTCTTGATGTTGAAATTTCAGTGCCGCAGAATGTATATACTATACTACACCTTATTGCTTATTCGCATGTCTTTTTTTTTACATATACTGTATATAGTTTCATCAGTCATTGTCTGCAAATTTGTAATGATGTTTCTCATTCCGTGAAATATCACAAACATATGAATAACCCTGTTCCCTATTATATGTATGAGTAATATCAGCAAAAAACACAGACTTTACTCGATAATGGACGTGTAAGCGATGCCTTATTCTAATTTTAGCTGACCATTAAATGAACGTCACATTCAGAAATAAAAAAAAAATAACTTTAGTTGCATTGAAATTCTTGTTTAATTTAAGCATTCAGTAAGTTTATTTATTTAATCGTATGAACGTATATCTTACCATCATATAAAAATAAACACCAGACAATAGACAGTGATTGAAAAATATCAAAAGGGTAAAAATCAAATTTGAATATCAAGATTTTCTATATATGCAATAGCGTTATCATTTACAATATAGAAATCCTTCTTGTCACCATGGTAGGATCTCAGGGGGCTCCTCAACAATGTTCTGGATAGTTTGTCGATCTGCTCCACAGTCACAGGTCGGAGAGTCATATTTTCCCCACTTATACATAAAATCTGCATTCAGTAAGTGAAATAAATATATAAATCAAATCTACATATTTATGTCTTAGTATAAAAAATAATGAAATACATTCTGATATATTCCATATCAAGTAAACATTATATGAAGTATTTTTGTGAGTATAAATAAGGAAATTATACAGATAGAAGCCAGCCCTGCTGGTTCATATAGTAAATTATATAGCAGAAAAAATAAATATCACTGCAAACAAAGTGTGTCAAAACGGCAAAACTATCTATTGTAAACTACTTAAAGGCGTATTCCCATTTTGTACAATTATTGCATAAATTAGATATACAGGATGGGTACATCTATTTATTGGCAACCTTGCATGAATATTTGCACTTTTGACATTTGGTAAATATTAAATATATATACATTAGCTCATTTACACATGACACATGTAACCTTTCATAATGATCCAGTTGTCCTAAATATCGTTCTTTTGAAGAAACAGAACATATATTTGCCAAAAATTTGATTTCGAGAGAGCAAGCTCATCTTTAGTCCTTCCCCTTTTCTTGGGCACATCTGGTGCCATTTGTTACACATTTCGGTGCTTTGGTTACGTAGTTCATCCTGTTGCCCTACTACAGCGCTCTACTAATGTATGGTAATCATTTGGAGCTGGAAAGTTATTCTCCAAATCATCAAGACACACAATCTCATGGCCAAGTCTTTCTCATTTTTGAACCTCAGCAGAGGAGGCAACAGTCATCCAAACATCCATTGGAGAATTTCCAAATTGGATGTGAGTACTATGGTGCTCATCCCTGAAAATAAGTACAAATGGAACATAAATATAAATGAAAATAATTTTGTGTTTATACTCTGGGTCCTCGTCCTCTTGTGAATGTGGAATTTGTAGGTAGAGTGTAGGAGTTAATACTGCCATGGTTTGGTTGACGATGTAGTGAATGCCGTTCTCTTCCATGGTGCTCATGTCGTGGTGGTGAATGTCGTTCTCTTCCATGGTGCTCATGTCGTGGATGGTGAATGCCGCTCTCTTCCATGGTGCTCGTGTTGTGGTGGTGAATGACATTCTCTTCCATTGTGTTCATGTTGTGGTGGTTGTGGTGGTGAATGTCTTGGTGGTTGTCTCGGTGGATGGGGGTGATGGTGAGGTTCTGGATGAAAGTGTGTGGGTTGAGGGTTATTGTTATAAAAGGTATTGTTGGGATAGTATGATGTGTAAGTGGAGGCACCAGGCAGAGCACTTGTGGTACCTGGGAGAGCGCTAGCGACACCCGGACCAACCCCTGAGCTTACAGCCAGAAAACCGGCAGGGTATAAAGAAGACAAGACCTGCAAGAACAAAAGTCAAAGTCAGATCATCAATATATTTAGCAAGACGTTTCCGAGTAATAGTAGTGTTACCAAATTTTTAGATAAGTCTCTACTATTATAGGATCATTTTCTACTAATTGTGGTAAATTTTTGATATTTTTGTTACTTTTCCAAAATGCACAAGGTCCATGAAAGCAAGACAATGCTGAATTGATAGATTTTTACAATAATTTGAGTTGAAAGTTTCTGATTCTTACTAACTAATGACCATTCAGTTAACTTAAAACTTTAAAGAATTTGTCCTCCTGTCCAATGATCACAGCCTTCTCCTCCTTCCCTATTAAATACATGTCTTGTGTCCTCTATTTTTTATCAAGAGTGGAATTATCTCTCTATATACTTACCCCAAACTTGCCATTGATAATATGAATCACTAATGACTCGAATCTCAATATAATACTACATTTCACCTACAGGGGTTTTGCATGGCTAATCTTTACTCCTAAAACAGCTAATCGTGAAGAGCAATAAGTTGCTGGTCCAACTTCTGCTTAAATGGACCTGCGACTTTTATTTTTATTTTTTAACCCGCCCCACCTATAAGGTTTCAGAGATTTGGGCCTTTTATTGAGTGCACACAATATGGACATTTATATTTTCTTTTTGGTCTTCTAATGATGTGGACAAGAAACAATACAACACCAAAGTCAATAATAGTTAGAGCCTTGAGAAAATATATCCCTTGGATATAAAAGGGATGTGAATATTTTTTCAAGATGTTCTCATGTAAAATTATGGGTACATGAGGATTCAGGGTCCATGGGGGTTATTATTCTGTTTCCTGGTAATCTAGGGAAAAATAGGAAGTTAATACCCTCTAGGGTACACAATTAATGATGAGCGATTCTTGCAACTTGATTGTTCCTTACTGTGCTCATGAGAAATTATATTGGACGTTTTCTCAGAGCTGAAAGACCAAATTTTGTAGGAAAATGGTGGAAGAGGAGGTTGCATGCCATGGAGGAGTAAGGACGTAGACTGAAGGAGATGCGTGGAGGACCGGAGGGGAATTTGTGCCAGTGAGACAGGTGAATGGGGAGGATTATTTTTCTTGTTTTTTTTTTCAACCCTTTAACACCCAATCCAAATTGTTAAAATATTGGCCACCATGTTATTGGATTTGCGCTGAGTCAATAAAAAAATGAATTTGAGAGAATGTGATTTGTTTTTTTGCAAAATTTGAAGTTAATTCAGTACGCCACAAAATCAATTTGCTCATCTTTATTTGTAATGGATTAACATTTTATTCCGTGGTGGTCTAAAAAAGAGCCAATGTTTAAATACTTGGCAGATTGATAGTTAGTTCACCTCCCCAGACTCCAGCGATATCTAGTCATCTTCAGTCTTAGGCCCCCTTCACACGTCCGTGAAACACGTGCGTGATTTTCACGGGCGTGTCAAAGGTGCGTTTTCCCCTCCGTGTGTCGTGTTTATTTCACTACGTGTGTTCTTCGTGTGTTATCCGTGATAACACACGGAGAATGGATAATTTCTACTCACATGTTGCTGGCGTCGCTGTCCGTGGTGCTGAACTTCGGTCTCCAGCCCTGCCGACTCCCCGCTTCCGGCCGCAGTGAAGTAAATATTAAATGAGCATATTGAGCATCGGTCGGCAGCAAGTGACAGCAGCGGCAGGGACAGGGGGGCTGGAGAAGGTGAGTATTATTGTGTTATTTTTTTCTCTGACGTGTGTTTTCTCCGGCGCGTGTCACACGGGATCGCATCCACACTACATCCGTGTGATATGGGTGCGGTCTGTGTGACACCCGTGCTGCCGAAGAAAAACGGACATGCATCCGTGTGGAGCACACAGACACACGTATGCTCCACACGGAGGCACGGGCCAATGGCTGCACACGTGCATGCACATAAACCCATTGATTTTAATGGGTTTACATGTGCCCGTGTCTCCGGTACATGCGGGCACGGACCTAGCACGTACCGGAGACACGTGCGTGTGAAGGGGGCCTTAGAGGAAGCTGAATGCAATGTTCACAAAGATTCAGCTTCTTCTCCTCCCCTGATCATATACAGTAGATCAGTGTCAGGAATAAATAGAAAGGAAAATGCAGCTATAGCACGGATAATTGATCAACTCACTCAATGATGGGGCTGAGCGCTTTATGATCGTTCTGCCTAATCTTTAAGGAAATAAGTCTGGTGCTGCTGGGCACCGCTAAGTGTAGATTACAAGGCATAAATCTCTACCAAAAGTTGTTCTTGTGTAAAATGTGTGTAAAAGTCCACCAAATATAATCATAGACATTTATATTATGGGACACATTTGAAATTACTTTTTCTACATGATAAAAAATCAGATTCATTATTAAGGCAATGTCTAAATGAATTGCTACTTACCCAAAATATACCAAGTATCCCTAAAATCAAGCCAGCTGCTACGCCTACCGAAATGAGAATCACTTTCCAGTATGGAAGTCCTCCAGAAGCGGCAACTATAAAACAAACATAACACAAATCATAAATGGTGATCACAACAGCTCAACCTGTGGAAACAATTCTGTAAAAAAATAAGTCATATATAAGCAAGGAGGTATTATCATTATAGTTGTAAGGAAGCTGTTAAAAAAATACTAAAACTGAAGTATACTGATCAGCTACAAGCTAAGTGTGAGGTATCAATGCCAGGCAGCTGCTGCTAAAGCACACACATTCATATGATCCGGAGCTACAAAAAGCTGTTTTACGTTTTACTTCCTCAAGTATTTAAAGATTAATTATTTTTTAAATCTTTTTACCAATACTCAAGGTTTCTCTAGTGCTGTCTGGCCAATGAAGGAGCAAACAGATGGGTTCTCAATAGTAGAAACTAGCTCTCAAAGGGGATTGTGAGCAGTGATTGCCATCTGTGATGGCCTCTGACATGGTCTATGAAGAGTGATTGTGCTCGCGTCATTGGGGACAGATTTTAAACAGATAAAATAAGGATTTTTCCTTAATTCATATTTTTAGTGGGTTTTTTTTACACCTACCATTTTAAATCTTTGTTATTATTATTATTATTATTATTATTATTATTATTATTATTATTATTATTATTAGTAGTAGTAGTAGTAGTAGTAGTAGTAGTATTAATAAATAGATCCCTGATAACCTCATCTGACAGCTCTCGGAAATGTAGTCTTCAAAAGTTGGTCCAGCAAAAATAATTTATTAGCAATCCTTAGAGGGAATCTGTCGCCAGGTTTTTGGCACTCCCTCTAACAGCGAAATAATTTTCGGGCAGAGACCCTGATTCCAGCAAAGTGTCACTTACCGATCTGCTAACTGTTATCTGAATGTTTAGCTCTGTCTATCACCACCATCACTGATTGGCAGTTTTCTGCCTATGCACAGTGTACACAAAAAGCTGCCAATCAGTGGTGGGGGCGAGGTTATACAGAGCTCATGCATATGGAGGACTACCTAGCAGCTGGTTTACTAGTCCTCTATTTATAATTTCCTGCTGATAAAATTGTGATTTTATCAAAACAGGTAAGTGACAACTCTGGAATTAACATGTCTGTCTACATTATGGTACTCTCAGATTAGGTAGCAAAAACTTGGTGACAGATTCCCTTTAGCGTATAGATCGGTGGAGGTCCAACCAACTGCACCCACAACTGATCCCTATTTTGCCGATTGAAGGGGTTCCCACTGTTGGACGCCCAAATTCTTTGTTATTAGCAATCCCATAAATAAGTTGTAATTTAAAACAAAACTATTCATCTTTTACATTCCGCCATTAAACAATAGTTGTACTCACTACTCGCCAGATGACAGTATGATACCATTAATGTGAGTCAGACATATTGTTCATTAAAATGAACTTTGCGCTTTGAAAATGTTTTCAATGTTTTATGAAAGTAAAGCTTAATGGTCGTTCAAGAGACAATTCTAAAACTTTCTGATATTCTTCATAGGAAACTTAAAGATGGTCATGATATAGATTTACGGAAAATGCGCGGCTCACTGAGCCAACCTCCTTCTAACGTCCATTCAAAAAGCTGTTTGTGAAATTCTGAACACCTGTGGTCACCTATCTCTGGGAAATGATCTCATCTCCACCATGGATAACTGAGATAGGAATACTCATTCATTTGTTTTGTCTTAAAAATTCTAATTAAATAGACTGCATAAAATGGCACTTACTTGCTGCTGGACTTGTAGTTGTAGTTGGAGCACTATTTGGTGTGGTGGTAATGGCAGTTGCAGTGCTTGCTGAAGATAAAGTTGTAGTGGGAGGTGCAGTTGTAGTGGAAGGTGCAGTTGTAGTGGGAGGTGGAGTTGGAGTGGAAGGTCCAGTTGTGGTGGGAGGTGCAGTTGGAGTGGGAGGTGCTGTTGCAGTAGGAGGAGCAGTAGTAGTTGGAGGTCCTGTTGTAGTGGGAGGTGCAGTTGTAGATGAAGGTGCAGTTGTAGTGGGAGCTGCAGTAGTAGTAGGTGGTACAGTTGTAGTGGGAGGTGCAGTTGTAGTTGAAGGTGCAGTAGTAGAAGGAGGTGCAGTTGTAGTGGGAGGTGCAGTTGTAGTGGGAGGTGCAGTAGTAGTTGGAGGGGCAGTAGTAGTGGAAGGTGCAGTTGTAGTGGGAGGTGCAGTTGTAGTGGGAGGTGCAGTTGTAATGGGAGGTGCAGTTGTACTGGGAGGTGCAGTTGTAGTGGGAGGTGCAGTTATAGTGGGAGGTGCAGTAGTAGTAGGTGGTGCAGTTGTAGTTGGAGGTGCAGTTGTAGTAGAAGGTGCAGTTGTAGTGGGAGGTGCTGTAGTAGTGGGAGGTGCAGTAGTAGTAGGTGGTGCTGTTGTAGTGGGAGGTGCAGTAGTAGTTGGAGGTGCTGTTGTAGGGGGAGGTGCAGTTGTAATTGGAGGTGCAGTAGTAGTGGGAGGTGCAGTAGTAGTGGGAGGTGCAGTAGTAGTGGGAGGTGCAGTTGTAGTGGGAGGTGCAGTAGTAGTAGGAGATGTAGTTGTAGTGGGAGGTGCAGTTGTAGTGGGAGGTGCAGTTGTAGTGGGAGGTGCAGTTGTAGTTGGAGGTGCAGTAGTAGTAGGAGGTGCTGTAGTAGTGGGAGGTGCAGTAGTAGTGGGAGGTGCAGTTGTAGTGGGAGGTGCAGTAGTAGTGGGAGGTGCAGTTGAAATGAGAGGTGCAGTAGTAGTAGGTGGTGCAGTTGTAGTTGGAGGTGCAGTTGTAGTGGGAGGTGCAGTTGTAGTGGGAGGTGCAGTGGTAGTTGGAGGTGCAGTTGTAGTGGGAGGTACAGTTGTAGTGGGCGGTGCAGTTGTAGTGGGAGGTGAAGTAGTAGTAGGTGGTGCAGTTGTAGTGGGAGGTGCAGAAGTAGTAGGTGGTGAAGTTGTAGTGGGAGGTGCAGTGGTAGTGGGAGGTGCAGTGGTAGTTGGAGGTGCAGTTGTAGTGGGAGGTGCAGTTGTAGTGGGAGGTGCAGTAGTAGTTGGAGGTGCTGTTGTAGTGGGAGGTGCAGTTGTAGTGGGAGGTGCAGTTGTAGTGGGAGGTGCATTAGTAGTAGGTGGTGCAGTTGTAGTTGGAGGTGCAGTAGTAGTAGGAGGTGCAGTTGTAGTGGGAGGTGCTGTAGTAGTAGGAGGTGCAGTAGTAGTAGGCGGTGCAGTTGTAATGGGAGGGGCAGTAGTAATGGGAGGTGCAGTTGTAGTGGGAGGTGCAGTAGTAGTAGGAGGTGCAGTTGTAGTGGGAGGTGCAGTAGTAGTGGGAGGTGTAGTTGTAGTGGGAGGTGCAGTAGTAGTAGGAGGTGCTGTTGTAGTGGGAGGTGCAGTTGTAGTGGGAGGTGCAGTAGTAGTTGGAGGTGCCGTTGTAGTGGGAGGTGCAGTTGTAGTGGGAGGTGCAGTAGTAGTTGGAGGTGCTGTTGTAGTGGGAGGTGCAGTAGTAGTAGGTGGTGCAGTTGTAGTGGGAGGTGCAGTTGTAGTTGGAGGTTCAGTAGTAGTAGGAGGTGCTGTTGTAGTGGGAGGTACAGTAGTAGTGGGAGGTGCAGTTGTAGTGGGAGGTGCAGTAGTAGTTGGAGGTGCTGTTGTAGTGGGAGGTGCTGTTGTAGTGGGAGGTGCAGTTGTAGTGGGAGGTGCAGTAGTAGTTGGAGGTGGTGTTGTAGTGGGAGGTACAGTAGTAGTAGGTGGTGCAGTTGTAGTGGGAGGTGCAGTTGTAGTTGGAGGTGCAGTAGTAGTAGGAGGTGCTGTTGTAGTGGGAGGTGCAGTAGTTGTGGGAGGAGCAGTAGTAGAGGGAGATGCAGTTGTAATGGGAGGTGCAGTTGTAGTTGGAGGTGCAGTTGTAGTGGGAGGTGCAGTTGTAGTGGGAGGTGCAGTTGTCGTGGGAGGTGCAGTAGTAGTTGTAGGTGCTGTTGTAGTGGGAGGTGCAGTTGTAGTTGGTGGTGCAGTAGTAGTTGGAGGTGCAGTTGTAGTGGGAGGTGCAGTAGTAGTGGAAGGTGCAGTTGTACTAGGAGGTGCTGTAGTAGTGGGAGATGCAGTAGTAGTAGGTGGTGCAGTTGTAGTGGGAGGTGCAGTAGTTGTTGGAGGTGCTGTTGTAGTGGGAGGTGCAGTTGTAGTTGGAGGTGCTGTTGTAGTGGGAGGTGCAGTAGTAGTGGGAGGTGCAGTTGTAGTTGGAGGTGCAGTAGTAGTAGGTGGTGCTGTTGTAGTGGGAGGTGCAGTTGTAGTGGGAGGTGCAGTTGTAGTGCGAGGTGCAGTTGTAGTTGGAGGTGCAGTAGTAGTAGGAGGTGCAGTTGTAGTGGGAGGTGCAGTTGTAGTAGGAGGTGCAGTAGTAGTTAGAGGTGCTGTTGTAGTGGGAGGTGCAGTTGTAGTTGGAGGTGCAGTTGTAGTGGGAGGTGCAGTAGTAGTAGGTGGTGCAGTTGTAGTGGGAGGTGCAGTAGTAGTAGGAGGTGCTGTTGTAGTGGGAGGTGCAGTAGTAGTGGGAGGTGCAGTAGTAGTGGGAGGTGCAGTAGTAGTAGGTGGTGCAGTTGTAGTTGGGGTTGCAGTTGTAGTGGGAGGTGCAGTTGTAGTGGGAGGTGCAGTAGTAGTTGGAGGTGCTGTTGTAGTGGGAGGTGCAGTTGTAGTTGGTGGTGCAGTAGTAGTAGGTGGTGCAGTTGTAGTGGGAGGTGCAGTTGTACTGGGAGGTGCAGTTGTAGGAGGTGCAGTTGTCGTGGGAGGTGCAGTTGTAGTGGGAGGTGCAGAAGTAGTGGGAGGTGTAGTTGTAATGGGAGGTGCAGTAGTAGTAAGTGGTGCAGTTGTAGTGAGAGGTGCAGGTGTAGTGGGAGGAGCAGTTGTAGTGGGAGGTGCAGTAGTAGTTGGAGGAGCAGTTGTAGTGGGAGGTGCAGTAGTAGTAGGTGGTGCAGTTGTAGTGGGAGGAGCAGTTGTAGTGGGAGGTGCAGTAGTAGTGGGAGGAGCAGTAGTAGTGGGAGGAGCAGTTGTAGTGGAAGGAGCAGTTGTAGTGGGAGGAGCAGTAGTTGTTGGAGGAGCAGTTGTAGTTGCATTAGTTGTTGGTGCAGGATTTGTTTGTGCTTCACAAATAGTTAGAGCTGTAATATAATTGAAAATAGTAGAATTTAGCTTTAAAAATGTGTTTTTCACATACAGTCTTACATATTATTTTCTGTAGAAAGGTCCTCGATGTTACATACATTCCCCCTTGATAAAGTGAGCACTAAAAGACATGTGAAATGCGCGTTGGGTGGTTTCTATCAGTCCCCCCTGCAGGTTTTATCTCCTTGAGCCGGTTTGTATGATGTTTATCTCATTCAATTGACTTAACCCTTTATACATTTTATTCACTGACTGGTTCAATCTCACATTGCCCTGCAGGGGGCTGACTGCTGATTTTTTTTCTACATGGCTTCCTAGCTGACAACTTTGAATGGGCAATTTGACCTTTATATGTACATTTAATCTGTCAGGATTTTGCCATTACCTTGATTCTTTAATGTTTGTCTGTTTTGTATGTCTTCACAGCTGGTCCATTTTCTATGCCATTTTGACTGTGTTATATAATCATGTTAGGTTTTTAAAACTTGTTACCAATAAAATCTAGTTTTATTTTCCTAAGTTCACCTTCTTTCTCCTTTATTATCATGTCTATTTTGGTGGACATATGCATATTGTATGGGTTTATCCCTTGATTTTGAATAATTGGACTGATGGATTTCTTGATCCTTCTATAATAACATAGGTTGGTGATATGTGTTGCATTTTGCGCCCTGCTTTACAAACAATCGTTTGTGAGCCACCAGAACATTCATAGGATGGCACTATGTATAAGCAATGTGTCCTGTATTCTGTTGTATTCCTTGATGCCCAAGTAGATAAACACCTATGTAGAACACAGCAGTGTCACTCTTTTCTGCTGTAGTGGGGGTCTCTCTTATGTGATATTCATACACTCATATGGGGCTGTAAATAATCAGGGTTCTCCTATTTGGGGCACAGAACACATTGTAACATTATTTCGCAGTTGGCATGGCTCCTCCTTACATTAAAGATGTCTTGTGTGCTATACTTTTATTCCTGAGTCATATAGTCTATTATATCCAGCTTTTCCCCGAGGTGCTTTAGATGTGATGTATAACCAGTTTGGTGAAACACAATATTAATGAAGTTTTTTCAGTTGCTATTGATAGTAGACCCATCTGTAAGATCAAATAACCTAAAAAGATATAACATATGGGAGCCTGTTCTAGTGTACCAACATTTTTCATTAAAAAAATGAAGATCTCTGGAATATGCACTAATTTTGTGATGGTTTGGGTCCCAACTCATGTATCTATGCAATTATAGGTGCCCTGATGGGTGGATGGAACCTGCACAGGTATGGAATGGAGATTACACTGGAATCATAAAAGTAGGCTGGATTGGATACTAAGATGGGAACTTAGATGAAGTAGCTGGAAAGACAAAAAGGCGCAGAGAGGGTCTTACCCGGATGGATTTCGGGTGTAGGATTCACGAGATTTGCTCACATGTAGTAAAAGGTTCTCGGCTGCTGAAATTCCCGTAGTATATGTACAGAAGATATCTTGGATTGAAGGGGTTAAACCCTGAGTGGCTATGCAGGAAAAGACTGCAGAGTTTAATATTCCAAATAGTGAGTTTATTTCTCTACGTGTTTAAGAGCTCAGGCTCCTTCATCAGGAAAATTCATCAGGATTTTTCTCCTGATGAAGGAGCCTGAGCTCCGAAACGCATAGAGAAATAAAATTATTATTTGGTATATTGAACTCTGAAGTCTTTTCCTGCATGGTAGTGTGGTCTTTAACTCCATCCATCCGAGATATCTTAAGAAAGGAACTTAGGCATGGATTTTAGTAGGGACTCAAATCAGATGACCTGTTAAGCGGTTTCAACAGTTTTAGGAGATAAGAGCAAGGAGGGCACAACAATCTTTTGTTATATGACAGCAAAATTCTTTAAAAAGTCGTAATTCAAATTGCATCCTCTGAGTGGCCACATATGTGATAAGAACTTCTTGGAAATGAATCTTATCTTCCTAAAACATCAAAAAGTTTGAGATTCACTAAAATCCCTATTTTAGGATTTGACTTGTGCAAAGTTTGCTGGATTTCAAAAGACCAGTTAAAAAAAATATATGTTTGCCTTTCCCCAGCCCTTATCTTCTTCTTGTTCTGGTCCACTCTTCACTTACTGCCTGCCGATCTTCTTCACACCAATAATATGAAGTCTTGGCATGAAGAAGACTGTCAGCCAGTGATTGAAGGCTGGATGAGAGTGACCAAGGAGGGAGATGTGCCGATAA
The DNA here is from genome assembly GCF_048569485.1 of Anomaloglossus baeobatrachus. Classification (NCBI taxonomy): domain Eukaryota; kingdom Metazoa; phylum Chordata; class Amphibia; order Anura; family Aromobatidae; genus Anomaloglossus; species Anomaloglossus baeobatrachus. Next base: position 25,952,470 of record NC_134361.1, read on the forward strand.
GGTAACGGCTTGGGGAGAGGGGAAAAATATTTTCTTATTTTCCATTTTTTTCTCCTTACTATGCTTTTTGGTGTAGAAAGACACCAAAGAACAATAAGACATCCAAAAACATTGAGAATGGAGGACTACCCACCAGCCAAGTGATGATGAAATCACATTTTTTTTTCCCAGAATTTACCGGCCTATGAGGCTAATTTCTGCTTTATTAAATAACTTAATTTTGGAAATATTTGTTTGAAAAACTGACCATAATATTTTTAATATTGCTATATTATACAATTTATATCACCATCAAAACTATTCCATTATATTTCTATTTATTGTCAGCTTCAACATTTTGAAAACTGTACTACCAAAACATCTTTAAAAAAAAGTTCCATCATCTTTATTGCTTATATTATTTATTTAGACTTTTTGTCAAATCAGATCTAAATCTTATCTTTGTCCATTTAAATAATTATATTAGATCCTCATTTATTATAATAGCAGCGTCTTAAATTTAGTTGCTAATACCAAAGATAGTATTGCGCCGAAAATAATTTTTTAAGCTAATTTACTAGTTAAAAGGATTTAAAATGAATGAGAATATATATAAAATGAATCCAACTGGTATGGTACTTACTTTTTAGTAATAAGAGGAACAAGAGAAAAAGCCCATTGGGCCTCGTTCCGCTCCCCATGGTGCCAATCTATCTTAGTCCTGTGTCTTGAAGATGCAGATAGAGAATATCCCAAACTCTTACAAATAGGACATAGCGTCTTTATATAGTCTTTGTGATTTGATGATTGTCTTTATAAACAATGTCTGATGTGTCACATTACGCCCGGTCAACCCCTATCACGTTTAGTGGATTGACCTTTAATTTACTTAACTAACATATTAGAGAAGTTATAATCTGCCTACAATATATATATTATTTGCCTTCTCCATGTGTGAATCATCAGATTTATCCCGGTGGAATGTGCCAGGGCTCCCTGTTCTCCTGACTATAATGATACTTAATTGTTAAGTATCTCTTAATTAAAAATCAGAAGCAAGACACTGGAAATTTCACAAGTAAAATCTTTATTGTACTTAATGAAATTTCTGGAAAAAAAGTTAAGTAGGTCTACCGGACACTAGAGACGAGCGGTTCCGTAGAGGCTTGGTTCGTCGGCAACAATAAAACAAAGGCTTGACAGGGTCGATCCGGACCCGAACCCTGGAGCAAGTCACTGATTGTCAGGTGGAGTCTCCACCCACATAAAGCCAGCAAAATGGAAAACACGATCAAAGGTCCAGATATGAAAATTCATTTTTATTATACCAAAAAAGAGGAGGAAAAATGGTGACAAAAAATGTGGCGGATATAGCAAAAACCACCTGGGTTAGACGGTACATATAGGCAATCTAATTAATAATTATATATGGTAGTTGGAAAAATAATATTATATTACTGGTCAAATATACAAAAAGGGATATATGCCTAGTAAAATATTACCACAGTGAACAAAATATAGCCAGAGGACTGACACTGAACCATACTATAATAGACCAAATGAATAGTCCGATATAGAAAAATTACATACAAGAGTCCTGTGGTAAATAGGGGATATCAGACTGTACCTGAACGATAATTAGACCCAGGAGTGAGCGTCTACCCGACACACGGCGTTTGGGTGCAAACTTTCGTCAGGGGGCGGTGACCATACAGCCAGTCATAAGCACATCACTACTGGGAGAGGGTGGAAGGGCTTTTTCCAAAATTCTTTTGGGGTTGCACACTACATGTAATTACGCTGTTGTTACCCCCAGTGTGTTCCGTTCAATCCCTGCAAGGGGATCGCACTGGGCTGAGCACCGAGCATACCTAAGCACAACGTTGCTCATGTAAATTATGTTCGTACGTAAAGCATTTGATACTCAAGTCTTGATTTTTAAATTTGGTGTTCGGGTCGAAAGCCGATCCACAGGTTCGCACATCTTTATTGGACACCACTGCCTACGATGTTGGGCTTAACATTGAGTTCTCCAGAAAGATAATTATACCATGGTTATTTTTGGAAAGGATGAAGGTTGGCCAAAACTTCCTTAGTAAACAAACACAAAAGGACTAGCTATGGTTGACAATGCTTGGCACACTCATTGCTCGGCTAACTTACAGATTAATCATGGAAGGTATCTCGGGGAGACGCCTGACATGATTAATCTAGGATTTAGTGGCCGCTATGGGCTGCCATTAACTCCTTATTACCCCGATTGCCAACGCACCAGGGCAAATCGAGAAGAGCCGGGTACAGACCCAGAACTGTCGCATATAATGTATTCGGCAATTCTGGGCGGCTGCTGACTGATATTGTTAGGCTGGGGGCTCCCCATAACGTGGGGCTCCCCATCCTGAGAATACCAGCCTTCAGCCGTATGGCTTTATCTGGCTGGTATTAAAATGGGGGGGACCGCACGCCGTTTTTTTTAATTATTTATTTATTTATTTCACTGCACAGTATAGACACGCCCACCGGCTGCTGTGATTGGGTGCAGTGACACAGCTGTCACTCAGCGTGGTGGGCATGTGTGACTGCAACCAATCACAGGCGCCGGTGGGCGGGTAAAGTAGGGAATACGAGATTGATTAATGAGCGGCCGGCTTTTTCAAAATAGTAAAAGCCGCCGGAGTTTTTATAACAGCCGTGCAGCGCCGCACCGGAGATCGGGGAACGGTATGTATTAGAGAGGGGGGGAACTGACCGACAGACAGCGAGAGGGACAGACAAGACAGAGAGACCGACAGACAGACAGAGAGACCGACCGACGGACATAGAGAGAGACCGACCGACGGACTGAGGGAGAGAACGAAACAGAAAAAGAAAAAAGACCGACATCACATGAAAAAAAGCACAAAACATACAGGGAGCAAACAGAGATGCGTCCGTGTCACTCGGACATGCGCACAGACCCAATGATTTTCATTGGGTCCGTGCTGCGTGTTGCGTGCTGAAAACGGACATGCTTCCGTGCAAAACGGAGACACAAACGTAGCACGCACACGGACCCACGGACCTTAATGAAAAACGCACATGTGTCCTCAAACATTAAATAACATTGGTGCACGTTTGGCCGTGTCTCCGGTATATACGGAAACGGACCAAACACGCACGAGTTTCACGGATGTGTGCTTCAGGCCTCAGATGGTGACACTGTCAAAATCACCTTGAGATCTATAGATAAATCATATTGCTGTTCTGTATAGATATATACTACTCTATCTCAATATTCTTGTTTGGGACCAGCACATACTTTTTGCATTTTATATTGTTCTACCTCATTCAAATATTTATTATTCCTGTATAAAATATGAAAAGTATAATGATTGTGGTTGCTCCACTTTGTCTGCTGCAGGACAGTTTTTCATATACTATTATTTGGTTGTAGTATTTGGTTTTGTATTTGGTCCCTCTTTTTCTTCTGTACTATCACTCCTTTTTATGTTATGTATTTTAATAAGTAATTTAATAAAACATATTCATTTTATCTCTTGCTTTGCTTCATGTTATAGGGGTTTATTTTGATCTCTTTATCTCTTAAACTATAGAGAGGGTTCTACACTTGCACCCTTTAGTGCCTTTAATGTGGCACTAAAGGGTGCTCTTAGCCGGGCTTTTTTTAATAAATAAATAATTTTTAAAAAATGGCGTGGAGTTCTCCCCTATTTTTGATAACCAGCAAAGGTAAAACAGACAGCTGGGAGCTAGTATTATCAGGCTGGCAAGGTCCATGGTTATTGGGCCCTAATCAGCCTTAAAATAGCAGCCGACAGCTGCCCTAAAATTGATGTATCCATTTGTTGTCTCAATTCTGAAACTTCATCTCTTCCCAATTGTCCTGGTGCGGAAGCAATCGAGGTAATATTTTTTGAGGTTGATTTCAGCTGTGAAATATCATCTGGTATCAAACCCAGGGATCTGTAATGGAAATGAGGGATAGTGTTAGGGAGTCCTTATTCAAATAAACTATATTTTCCTGTGTGTATTTTTTTAACTTTACACTTACTGGAATAGTAATGGGGGTGTGAGATAGACACCTCTCCATTACTTAACCCTGGGCTTGATCCCAGCTGACAATTCACAGCTGACATCAACCCCCAAAAATATTATCCCCATTGCCACACCACCGGAGCAATCGGTAAGAGGTGGGGTAAAGTGCCAACTTATGGATGCGCCAATTCTGGGGTGATAGTGGGCTTGTGTTTTTACTCGAGCACTTTAGTGCTTACTCATCACTACAAAGACACAAAGAATGACTTTTTTAAATCCAAATTTTGCATTGCCATTGTTTGTTATTAACCAGAGATGAGTGGATCAATTCACAATGGATCGAATTTGTGTTTAATTTCATGAAATTTGCAGTTTCATGCAAAGTTGAACACTTTGACATTTGATTTATGGTTGGCAAAAAACACAACTTACCCACATTGCTGAAGCATCATGGAGAAGGTGAATGCCTTTTTACCTGACTATACCACATTTCCACAATGCCCTGCAGCTAAGACATCTAGCAGATTATCATTTCTTGTATAGTGGTGGACAATACCTGGGCTGTCACAGATTACCAGTTCCCAGTGGAGCAACGTTTGTACGACAGAGTTGTTTTCTATCTCCAGAGTCACTAAAGCGGGCTTTACACGCTGCGACATCGCTAATGCGAACTCGTTGGGGTCACGGAATTCGTGACGCACATCCGGCCGCATTAGCGATGCCGTTGCGTGTAACACCGATAAGCGATTTTGCATCGTTGCAAAAACGTGCAAAATCGCTAATCGGCGACACGGGGGTCCATTCTCAAATCTCGTTACTGCAGGAGTAACGAGGTTGTTCCTCGTTCCTGCGGCAGCACACATCGCTGCGTGTGACGCCGCAGGAACAAGGAAGCTCCCCTTACCTGCCTCCCGGCCGCTATGAGGAAGGAAGGAGGTGAGCGGGATGTTACGTCCCGCTCAGCTCCGCCCCTCCGCTGCTATTGGGCGGCGGTTTAGTGATGTCACTGTGACGCCGCACGGACCGCCCCCTTAGAAAGGAGGCGGTTCGCCCGTCACAGCGACGTCGCCGGACAGGTATGTATGTGTCACGGCCGGGCGGTCGGGCAGACCCAGGAGGTGGATCCACTGGACCGAACTCTCTGAGATGGTGGTAGGGAGTCCGGCAGCTGAAGCACTGATGTGCAGTAGAACAGTCCGTGCAAGTGAAGGCAGCGGAGGAGTCCCAGGGACCACGGAGTCACAGAAGGTGGTCTTGGTGACGTAGCTCAGGTTCGGAGGCCGAGGTGATATCAGGCGGGGTCCGGAACCTCTGGAGCAAGATGACGGGTCACCGCAGGGATCCGGGATGGTACGGACTGTCAGATGGCAGACGGACAGCGTGCGGGGATCAGGACACGGCAGACTGGATGGCGAGGCAGGTACGGCTCTACAAAGACAGATAGGTGAGTACAGGCACATAAACACCAAGAGACCTGACTCCTAGCTCAGGGAACACGAAGATCAGGCCCCGCCCCCTTGGACAATGACCCCCTATATACCCCGTACCTGTGCAACCTCATTTCCTGTTAATGGACGCTGGCCCTTTAAGAAAGGGTCAGTGACCGCGCGCGCGCCCTAATGCGCATGCGCGCCGCCCGGGTGCCAGAAGCCAGGGAAGGAGGCTGCGAGGAGGACGCAGGGGAGCCGGCCAGGTCCAGGGAAGCTGTCGGGCGCCGGGATCGGGGGCCCGGAGCCCTGGGACGGACGGAATCCGGTGACTGGGGAGCGGAGAGCGTGGCAGGTGAGCCGGGGAACGGGGGTGAGGACCCGGGGAGCGTGACAGTACCCCCCCCCCCACGCCCCCCTCCCCGCAACCGGGACATGAAGGCACGGATAAGAGGAGTGCCCACGTTCTCCCTGGGCTCCCAAGACCTATCCTCAGGACCATACCCTTCCCAGTCCACCAGGAAGAACTGTCGACCTCGTACGGTCTTCATGGCCACGATATCCCTTACCGCATAGATGTCATCATCGGCAATAGGAGGAGGGGCCGGACTGGCAGCAGCGGAGAAGGGACCAAGGACAACCGGCTTGAGCAGAGAGACGTGGAAGGAGTTGGGTATCCTCATCGTGGCCGGGAGCTGTAGCTTGTAGGATACCTCATTGATCTTGCTGAGGACCTTAAACGGCCCGATGTAGCGAGGACCCAGCTTGTAGGAAGGTATCTTCAATCGGATGTACTGGGAAGCAAGCCAGACCAGGTCACCAGGAGAGAAACACGGAGGATCCAGACGTCTCTTGTCAGCGTGTTTCTTCATCCGCTGGGAAGCGCGCCCAAGGGACGCTTTGACAGAGTCCCAAATGGTAGCAAAGTCACGAACTGCAGTATCAGCAGCCGGGACATCCGATGAAGGGGATATAGGCAATGGGACGGCGGGCTGGAGTCCGTAAACAACATGGAAGGGAGATTCGGAGGATGACTCACTGACGTGGTGGTTATGGGAGAATTCAGCCCAAGGCAGAAGCGAGGACCAGTCGTCGTGATGGGCGTTGACATAGTGACGTAGGTATGAGGTCACGATTTGATTGACCCTCTCCACTTGGCCGTTAGACTGAGGATGGTAAGAAGAAGAAAAGTCCAGAGTCACTCCCAGATGTTTGCATAGAGCCCTCCAGAAGCGGGAGGTGAACTGAGTTCCTCTGTCGGACACTATGTGGGATGGAAAGCCATGCAAGCGGAAGATGTGATGTATATAGGCTTCCGCGAGTTCCTGAGCAGAGGGCAGTCCGGCCATAGGAACGAAGTGGGCCATTTTGGAGAATCGATCAACCACGACCCATATGACTGTGTGCCCGGAGGATAATGGCAAGTCCGTAATAAAGTCCATTGCTATGTGTTGCCACGGAACTGAGGGTATCGGCAGAGGCAGAAGACGGCCATGGGGCAAGTGTTTGGGCGTCTTGTTCCTGGCACAGGAGGAGCAGGCAGAGACAAAAGCAGCGACGTCCGTGCGAAGGGATGGCCACCAGTAATGGCGTACAATCGCACCCCATGTTCTCTTCTGACCAGCATGCCCGGCTGTTTTTGAGGCATGACCCCAGTGTAACACTTTTTGCCTGTCGGTATCGGAGACATAGGTCTTCCCGGGCGGTATCTGGGCTAGGGTAACAGGGGCCACCGGAATGATGTTGCTAGGACAGATGATGGGTTGGGTAGTCTCTTCCTCCTGCTCCATGGGCATGAAAGACCTGGACAAGGCATCAGCGCGTACATTCTTGTCCGCGGGTCGGAAGTGAAGCTGAAAGTCGAACCTGGCAAAGAATAAGGACCACCTGGCTTGCCGTGGGTTCAGTCGCTGAGCGGACCGCAGGTATTCTAGGTTCTTGTGGTCCGTGTAGATGATCACGGGATACACTGCACCTTCCAGGAGGTAGCGCCATTCCTCCAGTGCCAGTTTGACTGCCAAGAGCTCTCGGTCCCCGATGGTATAGTTGCGTTCAGGCGCTGAGAAGCCCTTGGAGAAGAATCCGCAAGTCACCATCTTCCCGGAGGAGGACTTCTGCATGAGCACTGCTCCGGCTCCTGAGGAGGAGGCATCCACCTCCAAGGTGAACTGGCGGTTCAACTCCGGACGGTGAAGTACAGGCGAGGAAGCAAAAGCCCGCTTCAAAGAGCCAAACGCGGCGTCGGCCGCAGGCGACCAGTCCTTTGGATTTGCCTCTTTCTTAGTCAAAGCGGAAAGTGGAGCAGTCAGAGCAGAGAAGTGAGGGACGAATTGGCGGTAGTAGTTGGCGAATCCCAGGAAGCGTTGGATTGCCTTCAGTCCAGAAGGGGGAGGCCAGTTGAGAATGGCGGAGACCTTCTTGGGATCCATCTGCAGTCCAGTCTCAGAGATGATGTACCCCAGAAAGGGGAGAGAAGACTGCTCAAAGACACACTTCTCATACTTTGCGTACAGACGGTTCTCTCTTAGTCGTCGTAGAACCAGCTGTACGTGCTCTCTGTGGGTTGGGAGGTCCGGAGAGAAGACAAGGATGTCATCTAGATATACTACCACACAGGTGTAGAGGAGGTCTCGGAACACGTCGTTCACCAGTTCTTGGAAGACGGCAGGGGCGTTACACAGGCCGAAGGGCATCACGCAGTACTCATAATGTCCATCGCGCGTATTAAACGCGGTCTTCCATTCGTCACCAGAGCGGATGCGCACCAGATTGTAAGCACCCCGAAGATCCAGCTTGGTGAACAGACGAGCTCCTCTAAGCCGGTCAAACAATTCGGGGATGAGCGGCAGAGGGTACTTGTTCTTAACAGTGATCTGATTCAGACCCCGGTAGTCGATGCAGGGACGTAAATCGCCCTCTTTTTTCTTGACAAAGAAGAAACCTGCTCCAGCAGGAGAGGAGGATCTCCGAATGAATCCCCTAGCCAGGCTCTCTGAGATGTAAGTCGACATAGCCCTTGTTTCGGCTGGAGATAAAGGATATATCCGTCCTCGTGGTGGCGTTGTTCCAGGGAGCAGGTCGATGGCACAATCGTAGGGGCGATGTGGCGGCAGTACCTCGGATTCTTTTTTATCAAAGACATCAGCAAAGGACCAATAAGCCGAGGGCAGCCCCGGTAGGTTCTCAGGAACCGGAGGTCGTCGGATGGGTTGTGTGGATTTTAGGCATCTCTCATGGCACGAAGCACCCCAGCGGGTGATTTCGCCAGTGCCCCAGCTGACTGATGGTTCGTGAGTCCGTAACCATGGAAGGCCCAGCAGGATCTGATGGGACATGTGCGGAAGGACGTAGAAGGCGATGTTCTCGGTGTGAAGAGCACCGATGCGCAGTTCAACCGGCCTGGTGGTCCAGGAGATGGTGTCAGAAAGGGGTCTCCCATCCACAGAGGCAATCACCAGGGGCTTGTTGAGTGGGATAACAGGCACCTGGTATTTGTCCACGGTGGCTTGCTGGATGAAATTGCCTGCTGCCCCGGAATCAAGATAAGCCTCAGCCGTGAACCGCGTCTCTCCCGTTGTCACTTGCACGGTCCATGTGACCGGATCAGAGAGAGTCCCAGCACCTAGGGTGGCCTCTCCTACCAACCCTAGGCTTTGGAGTTTCCCGGCCTTTCCGGACAGGAACGGAGGAGGTGTGTGCCCTCACCGCAGTAAAAGCAGAGACCCTGGGCAAGCCGCTCTGCTCTACGTTGTGCAGACTGACGCACTCGGTCAATCTGCATGGGCTCGTGGACGGGACTCCCAGCTGTTGATGACTGAGGTACGGAGGGCTTCTGAGGAGGAGATGAATGCCGTAACGGGCGTCTCTCACGAGATAGCTCTTTGGAGCGCTCCTGAAAACGTATGTCCACACGAGTTGCTAGGGCAATCAGGGCATCTAGGGTGGAGGGCACGTCCCGACCCGCCAACTCATCCTTGATGCGACTCGAGAGTCCCTCCCAGAAGGCGGCTGTTAGGGCCTCATTATTCCACCCGAGTTCTGAAGCCAAAGTGCGAAAACGGATGGCGTATTGGCCCACCGTCAGTGTTCCTTGACGTAGGCGGAGGAGTGATGAAGCAGAGGCAGAAGCGCGTCCCGGCTCGTCAAAGGTGCTGCGGAATGCCTGCAGGAACTGTTGAAGATCCTTGGTCATGGGGTCCTCCTTCTCCCACAAGGGGTTCATCCACGCCAGCGCCTCGCCCTCTAGGTGGGACATTATAAAGGCGACCTTGGCTTGGTCGGAGGCGAACAGATGTGGCAGCTGCGTGAAATGAAGGGAACATTGATTTATGAAGCCCCTGCAGGTCTTGGGATCTCCAGCATAACGAGGAGGTGACGCCAAACGGAGTCGGGAAGCATCTGACGAGGTTGCCACTGGTGCGGGGGCCATGGCTTGCCTGGCGGGGGACCTGGGTGCCGCAGGCGTCATTGATGCTTGTAATGTGTACAGGCGGGTGTCCACGGAGGTCATGAATTGCAGCATGCGGGTCTGGACTTCACGCTGGCGTTGGAGTTCCTCTTGCAGAGCCATTAGTGCTGCAGCGGGATCCATGGCCTGATCTTACTGTCACGGCCGGGCGGTCGGGCAGACCCAGGAGGTGGATCCACTGGACCGAACTCTCTGAGATGGTGGTAGGGAGTCCGGCAGCTGAAGCACTGATGTGCAGTAGAACAGTCCGTGCAAGTGAAGGCAGCGGAGGAGTCCCAGGGACCACGGAGTCACAGAAGGTGGTCTTGGTGACGTAGCTCAGGTTCGGAGGCCGAGGTGATATCAGGCGGGGTCCGGAACCTCTGGAGCAAGATGACGGGTCACCGCAGGGATCCGGGATGGTACGGACTGTCAGATGGCAGACGGACAGCGTGCGGGGATCAGGACACGGCAGACTGGATGGCGAGGCAGGTACGGCTCTACAAAGACAGATAGGTGAGTACAGGCACATAAACACCAAGAGACCTGACTCCTAGCTCAGGGAACACGAAGATCAGGCCCCGCCCCCTTGGACAATGACCCCCTATATACCCCGTACCTGTGCAACCTCATTTCCTGTTAATGGACGCTGGCCCTTTAAGAAAGGGTCAGTGACCGCGCGCGCGCCCTAATGCGCATGCGCGCCGCCCGGGTGCCAGAAGCCAGGGAAGGAGGCTGCGAGGAGGACGCAGGGGAGCCGGCCAGGTCCAGGGAAGCTGTCGGGCGCCGGGATCGGGGGCCCGGAGCCCTGGGACGGACGGAATCCGGTGACTGGGGAGCGGAGAGCGTGGCAGGTGAGCCGGGGAACGGGGGTGAGGACCCGGGGAGCGTGACAGTATGTGTGACCGGTCTGGGCGATGTTGTGCGGCACGGGCAGCGATTTGCCCGTGTCGCGCAACAGATGGGGGCGGCTACCCACACTAGCGATATCGGGACCGATATCGCAGTGTGTAAAGTAGCCTTTAGTCTTTCTCTCATTGATGGTAAGGTCTTATGATTATTGGGGTCCTCTCTCTTTGTCTCTAAATTGTAGAGTGTAGGTTCTTATGGTCAGGGGCGTCTTTTCTCTCTGTCCTGTAGCGTGTAAGCTCTTATGTTCAGCAGGGTCCTCTCTCGCTTTCTCCTATAGAGTGTAAGCTGTTTTGTTCAGGAGGGTCCTCCCTCTTTCTCTCTCGCTTTCTCCTGTGAGTGTAAGCTCTTATGATTATCAGAGTCCTCTCTCTCTCTTTGTCGCTCTCCTCTAGAGTCTAAGTTTTTAAGGTCAGCAGTGTCCTCTTTCTCGCTTCTGTAGAGTGTAGGCTCTTATGTCAGCGGTCTCCTCTCCCTCCTGTACAGTGTAAGATCTTAGGGTCACCAGGATCCTTTCTCTATTGTCTGTAGACTATAAGCTCTTGTCAACAGTGGAATTCTCTTTCTCTCCTGTAGAGTATAAGCCCTTATGATAAGCAGAGTTCTTTCTCTCTCTCTCTCTCTCTCTCTCTCTCCCCCTCCTGTAGTGTGCAAGATCTTATGGTCAGCGTAGTCCTCTCCTTCTGTATCTTGTATTTTCCTAGCAATTACAAGGCTTCCAGTTGAGATCCGAGCCAATTTATTCACTGCTAATTGATTATTTGGCAAAATTTGGTGGTCAGTGAATTCAAATTTCAAAAGATCTGCTCATTGTTATTATTAACTGGTTACTAATTGGTTTAGTTTTGTTCAGTGGCCATCCTAGTTACTGATGTATACACATGGAAAAACCATCAACTGGCTTAGAAACCCTAATAAAGCTGTAAATCCCATCATGACCACATGGTGATTACAAATAGACATACATATAACACATGGATTGCCTTCACTTCCATTGAGAGTGTTTTTCAAAGTTGGTCATTTCATGCGACTCATTCTCAGATATGTAGAGCCACAAGAGAAGAATCGGAAGTAGTGTTGAGCGAGTAGTTAATTATTCGTACTCGCTAAGCTTTTAGTGAGTACTGTCCACTACTCGCATATTCGTTACGAGTAGCAGGCGCAATGAAGGTCAAATGGAAATACTCGCTAAGTAGCGAGTAACCCAACAGCTGTACTTTTTGTGCGAGTAGCGAATAGTACGGCTTTCAGGTTACTCGCTACTTAGTAAGTATTTCTCATTGACTTACATTGCGATCACTACTTGTAACGAGTATGCAAGTAGCTGACAGTAGCGAGTACAAATAGTTAACTACTCGCTCAACACTAATCGTAAAGGCACATTGGTTTTTCTATCTCCATGGAAAAAGGTAAGAAACATAGATGTTGCAAATTAATTTGCAAGTCTTGGTCTACTAGGTACATCAATGATCTGTGGCTACCGGATGGGAACACTATGAACTGACTGCCTTTCAGCATCTACAGCTCTTCTTTTGATTAGCTAGCACAATGAAAAGTCACATTTGATGATGGCAAATTTGGGTTATCAAAAAGAGGAAAAGGGGATTTGATTGTGTAAGAGGCGGTTTTCATGGCTCCAGTCTTGAGGCCACAGATTACCAACATGGCCACTACATCGGTTCCTGCAAACCAATTTGCACTATTAGTAGTAAGATACAAAGGCAAGATTCATTGTAGAGTAGGCAAAAGTATCCAAACTTTTCGGGAAGTCAAATACCTCCAAAACAAAGCTAACTTTATATTTAATTAAGTAAGACCTCCAGAGCTTACCTAAACGATTGTGAGTGGTCACCAATGGTTTGCTTCCTACTCTGCCCCTGCAGTTAGAATTCAGTGTACTTTTATATGATATATTTTTCATCGTGTTTGACTCATATTGTTCAGAAAGGTCATTTATAGTTATATGTGCTTGCCTAATGCAAAAAAAGCCACAAAGTCTCAATTGTGAGCCCAAAAACACACCAAATGTCTAAAAATAAACAACAGGAAACAAAAAGACAAAACCTTCTGTTAAAATCAACCACAGTCTTCAAACAAAAGACATGAATGAAATTTGTCACTACTGGAAGATTTTTTACATGCCATTCATATGCTGATTCCAGCTATTGTAATGCTGGTTTCAATTATTGCAATCCAGACTCCAATTATTCTGGATGTGATCAGCTGTTGAGTCATGTTTTTAATTTATAATGAAGAAATATTAAGTTCTAAATATGGCTCGAGCGCTGATAAACACCTCAACATACTGAAATGGTAAGCTCACGCAGGAGTGGCAATTCAAAGTGACAAGTCGAAATTCAAAGGAAACTCAAAAAATGTACAAACTTTCCAAATGTGGTGGCTCCAAAGATAAGCCCTATTATTTGGAGAAGTACCAGAATTAAGACTCTGCACATGGAATTTTTAAAAAATTTTTTTGAGGGGAGTGGATCATAAAATCACCTAAATACACTTGAACCACCCCACCCCATTTATGTCAATGTTAATTCACTTTGGTATATAGAGTTGTTTTGAGCTTTTTCTACTTTGGGTTCTTGAAAAATAGCTGGTGGGAAACAAAGGATATGTTCTCCATTCGCCTTTTATACCCAGGACAACCCAACGTGTTTTTGAGTTTTTAGGAAACTAGAGTTTTTATTCCTGAATCATCTTTTCAGGCTGTTCTTGGTCGTTTTGGTAATCTGAAGGGTTTTTTTAAGGGTTTTCCTTTTTTGTGGTCTTTTTTCCTGTCTTTATTTTTTTTTGTTCATTCCATTGAATAATGACAAAACTAATAGCATTTTTTCAATCAGAAATGATGGCAAACTGCTCCAAAACTGTCAGGTCATCTTCCAGGCAACTTTTGAGCTGTCCCTTTAACTTGCATTGTGAAGTACAGATCATATGAAGACTTTCCTTGTCCCTGCTAATTGTCCTGAGGAAGGGGGCTGTGACCCCTGAAACGCGTTGACCTGTATTGTGCGTCTGCAAATAAAGACATGGAATAATTTATTTTGGACTGGAATTGGTGATAAGCGCGGCGTGACATTCAGTTTCCTTCCAATATTCCCTCTGACCTCTTCGGGGCTGCAGCTATTTCACCTAGCTACCACGTCATTATAGGAGTTGTGACTGGCACAACTCCTATAGGTGAGTGCACCTTACTTACTAAGATTTGGTATTTCCCTGTGAAGACCCTATGCGTTTTTGCTCCACAGCCTCTGATTTTCCTGAGTATGAAACGATAGGATGGACATATCACGTCTTTTCACTATCACTTGACGTTTGTAGAAACCTGAAAATTGTTAAAAGGCGATCAAATACCTTTACAGCAAGTTGTTTTTGTATAGAAAAGTATAGATTCATTCTTTTGAATGTTTTAATAGGTTTTTCAGGTGGTTTCCACAGCAGAATCCATTCGAAAAAGACGTTATGTGCCTCGTCCCATTTTTTACTCAGTTTCTGCTTCAAAAACTCAACAAATAATCTCAATGTGAACACACCTGAAGGGACACTGAGTCTTCTTGCTGAGTTTTTGGAGTGGAAACTCCAAGTTTTTAGGAGTCAAAATGCAATAAACAAGCCCTCAGATGGCTATTTAGATGGAAAAATAAAAAAGTTATGGCTATTGGAGGAAAAAGAAAACCATAAAATAGCAATATTGGGAAGGAGTCAAGGACCCTACAAAGTTTCCTGTTTGGATGTATTTCTTATGAATAGAGATGAGTGGTGTTCGAATCGAACTGTTCGCCAATCTCAAATTCGACCTGTTTTAGGCGATGTTCGAGTCGTTCGACGAACGCGAACAATTAGCTTCAAGTTCGATAGTTCGAGGTTATGTTCGATAACGGTTCGATCAGCAAAAGCGTAACTGGCTTTTCACAGTAATACTGTCATTCAATGTTCATACAGTGGAACCTTGGTTAACAGAACAATCCGTTCTGGGAGTGTGCTTGTTAACCAAGTTACTCGTTCAGCAAAGCAAGATTTCCCATAGGAAATCATTGCAATGCAGACAATTCGTTCCACAACTTGTTAAATGTCCCATCCTGGTCCCCTATTGTACCATTCCACACATACAGAAACATACACAAACACTTACAAGCACATACAAACAGAGACAAACATATACGCATACACACATATTATGCTCACCTTACCTTCCGTTCCATCGCCGGCCTCCTGGGACTTGCAGTTCGCCGGTACAGGATGTGTATCAGGTAACCATGTGACCGATGCCCCGGAGCTTCCGCTGCCAGTGCGCTGATGTCAAAGGCAGGAGCTGCTTGCC
Organism: Anomaloglossus baeobatrachus; assembly: GCF_048569485.1. Classification (NCBI taxonomy): domain Eukaryota; kingdom Metazoa; phylum Chordata; class Amphibia; order Anura; family Aromobatidae; genus Anomaloglossus; species Anomaloglossus baeobatrachus. The sequence goes on from NC_134361.1 coordinate 25,967,597, forward strand.
TCTGGTTTGCCAGCGCGCTGCCTTTGAGTAGAGTCTGACAGAGGAAGTTCCTCCCTCGTCGCGATGGTTACCCAATACACGTAGTTCGCAGCTACAGGATGTGTATCGGGTAAACCATCGTGACAAGGGAAGAACTTCCTCTGCCAGACGCTACTCAAAGGCAGTGCGCTGGCCAATCAGAGGCAAGCAGCTCCTGCCTTTGACATCAGTGCTCTGGCAGCGAAAGTTTCGGCATCGGTCGCATATGTTACCCGATACACATCTTGTACCGACGAACTGCAAGTCCCAGGAGGCTGGCGATGGAACGGAAGATTAGGTGAGCATAATATGTGTGTGTGTGTTCGTGTTTGTGCATGTTTGTGTGTTTGTATTTGCCTGCCATTATTTTCAATGGTGTTCAAAAGTGTTCGACGAACGTTCGACGAACACACCTGCCATTCGACGAACCGAACTCGAACACTAGATTGGTGGCTCATCTCTACTTACGAAGCCCTCATGTAGAAAATAAACTGGTAGAATGCGAACAACAAGCTTTGTCTACTTACTAAACAAGTCATAGTCTGTAACTATGGATCAGTACAAGATAAATAATGTCAAGTATTTAAATTGAGATATGACTCAACTTTTTATATAGATTGATTACTCAACATATGTAAATTGCAAAAACATGTAAATTAAAATAATAAACTCATCAAACTAAATTGTGACAAAATTATTTTAAAAATAAGTAGTGAAACATTGTGCACAAAAATCTGTAAATTTAGAAAAGTTTTTCCGCTGATTAAAAGAAAAGAAAGCAAAGTAATAATATTTCAATTTTATTATTAGTTTCTAAACTATCGAGAGAATTTATGACTCTTGTTTGTACATGTTTATTAGAAACCAAAACCTGGCAGCGGAGCTGTTACTTTATGTGCCGCTCTCATAAAATAGGGTTTTATTTTATTGTTTATAGAAATTTAAATACTTTGAAGTTCTCATAAATGACAAGTCTAGTCCTCAAGCCATCCAAAATGATTTATTAAAGTAGAGCAATGACTTTTACAATTAAGTTTTGAGTCATCTGTTTGGTTACAGCATTTATAGTAATATAGATCATTTAAAACACCACTCCAGTGTATTTTTTTTATTGTACTACTGGAGTGGCGCTTTTAATCTAAATCCCCAGCCACCTGTCTCATACTCACCTTCTGGCGGCTTCAATTTCTATTACCGCTGCTCTGATCAGACTCTAGTGACTTGTGTACTGCCTGCAGTTCCAGTGTTTCATGGAGGCGCCAGAGGCCACAATTCCATACAAGTCCATGAGAGGATCACTCTGAATTGTTCTCCCTCGTTCTGCCTTGTTCTGACATTGTTCTGACCTCATTCTATCCTCATCCTGGCCTCGTTGTGGCTTTGTCCTGGCCTTGTTCTGACATCGTTTTGACCTTGTTCTGTTCTCATCCTGGCCTCGTTGTGGCCTTGTTCTGACATCGTTGTTCTGTCCTCATCCTGGCCTCGTTGTGGCTTTGTCCTGGCCTTGTTGTGGCCTTGTTCTGACATCATTCTGACCTTGTTCTGGCCTCATCCTGGCTTTGTTCTGCCTTTGTTCTAACATCATTCTGACTTTGTTCTGTCCTCATCTTGGCCTCGTTGTGGCCTTGTCCTGGCCTCGTCCTGGCCTTGTCCAGGCCTTGTTCTGGCCTTGTTCTGACATCGTTATGACTTTGTTCTGGCCTCGTCCTGGCTGCGTTCTGGCCTTGTTCTGACATCGTTCTGACCTTGTTCTATCCTCATCTTGGCCTTGTTGTGGCCTTGTCCTGGCCTTGCTCTGGCATCGTTCTGACCTTGTTCTGGCCTCGTCCTGGCTTCGTTATGGCTTTGTTCTAACATCATTCTGACTTTGTTCTGTCCTCATCTTGGCCTTGTTGTGGCCTTGTCCTGACCCTATTCTAGCCTTGCCCTGACATCGTTCTGACCCTGTTCTGGCCTCGTCCTGGCTGCGTTCTGGCCTTGTTCTGTCCTCACCTTGGCTTCGTTGTGGCCTCGTTCTGGCCTTGCTCTGGCATTGTCCTGGCCTTGTTCTGGCCTTGTTCTGACATCGTTCTCACCTTGCTCTGGCCTCATCCTGGCCTCGTTCTGGCCTCATTCTGACATCATTCTGGCCTCCTTCTGGCTCTCATAGAGATGCATTGGGAGCTTGTGAAGTAATTTCTGACTTCCGGCCAGTGAGAAATTACTGTCACAAGATGGCAGAGTGACATCAGTAGGAGGTAAAACCACCAAAAGATGAGTACTGTATATGACAGGGGGCTTAAATTTAAAGTCAGTCTAAATAAGAGTAAGTGGTAATCCAGCACCTGTAGTCCAGTCTTCAGTGAAAATTAAGACATCCTTTTTTCACAAAACATGTTAAAAGCATACATGTTTAAAATCAGAACTGGCTCACGCATTTCAGGTAATAGAGACCCTTACTCTATGACCCGAAATGCGTAAGGGAGTTCTGAATTTAAACATGTATGTTTTTAACGTGTTTTGTGAATAAAGGATGTCTTAATTTTTACTGAAGACTGGACTACGGGTGCTGGATTACCACTTACTCTTATTTAGACTGACTTCTGCAGGGGTGTACCGCCCCTTTTCTTCATCCGTGCACCCTAGGTGGTTTGGATCTTATGGCTATGGTAGGCTGAAATGTACTCCTTTTCAGTTGGAATTTGCTTAAATTTAAAGTGCCCCTCTATGCTGGAGTAGTGCTTCAAAGGGTTTTTCTGCCTTCTGGATTTACAAGCAATTGGCTATAATCTATGGAGACACCTCGCAGCAGGTGCTGAATAGAGATGAGCGAACTCAAACTTTAAAGTTCGGTACACTGAAGACAGACTTTGCAAATAGATCATTGTTCGGCTTTGGAGTTCGGGTGTTTTATGCATCCAAATCACTCAGGCAAGCATCATTGTGCTCGGGTACGCTCGGTGCTCGGCCCAGTGCGAGCCACTTGCAGTGTCTTCAAATATGACATGGTGTCCGCAATATATTCTAGCCAAGATGTTACTAGTTGCTGTCTGATCCATGCCGTGCAGACAAACAGTAGTTTTCCACCACATATGGGGTATTAGCATACTTAGGAGAAATTGCACAAATGGCATGGTCCATTTTTTACTGTTACTTTTGTGAAAATAAAAAAATTAGGACTAAAGCAATATTTTTGTGGGAAAATGTAATTTTTTATTTTCACGGCTCAATGTTATAAAATTCTGTGAAGTACCTGGGAGTTCAAGGTGCTCACCACACATCTAGATAAATTCTTTGATGGCTGTAATTTCCATAACAGGGTAATCTGTGGGGGGTTCCATTGTTTAGGCACATCAGGGGCTTGGCAAATGTGCCATGGTGCTTGCTATCAATTCCAGATGATTTTGCATTCCAAAAGTCAAATGGTGCTCCTTCCCTGCCAAGCCCTGCTGTGAGCACAAACATTAGTTTTCCACCCCATATAGGGAATCGGCATAGTGAAGAGAAATTTCACAACCTTTCTGATTCATTTTTCCTGTTACACTTGTGAAGAGAAAAAATTTGGAGCTAAACCAAACTTTTTGTGAGAAAAATTAGATTTTTTTTTATATTCACAGCTCAACATTCTAAAATTCTGTGAAGCACCTGAGATTTCAAAGTGCACACCACACATCTTCATAAATTACTTGAGTGGGGTAGTTTACAAAATAGGGTCACTTGTGGGGTGTTTTCACTGTTTAGGCACATCATGGGCTCTGCAAACATGACATAGGGTCCACTATCGTTTCCAGAAGATTTTGCATTGCAAAAGTCAAATGGCCCTCCTTCCCTTCCGAGCCCTGTCTTGCACACAAACAGTAGTTTTCCATACAGGGTATCTGCATACTCAGGAGAAATTGCACAAAAAATTATGCAGTGCATTTGTTCCTGTTACCCTTGTGAATATTAAAAAGTACGGCTAAAGTAACTTTTTTTGGGGAAAAGTAATGTTTTCATTTTTTCCTTCCACATTGCTTTAATTCCTATGAAGCACCTAAGGGTTAATAAACTTCTTGAATGTGGTTTTAAGCACTTTGAGAGGTGCAGTATTTAAAATGGTATCACTTTGGAGTATTTTATGTCACATATGCCCCTCAAAGTCACTTGAAATGTGATGTGGTCCTTAAAACATATATTTTAAAATTTTTGCTGAAAAATGAGAAATTACTAATAAACTTTTAACCCTTCTACCTAGAGATGAGCGGACCCATGGATGTTTAATCTATACAGAAATTTCCAGACAATCTATCCATTAGAGGTGTAAAGGAGGATCAGGCATGTAGAATTTCAATGTGCCTGATCCTTCTAGCTGTAGATATGCTTCTGATATTTTCTCACACTTCATTGCATATGCATTTTAAACCGTGCATGAACATCTATGGAGGAGTGGGAGAAATAGTCGTCAGCATGGTCAATGGCCAACCTTACAGGGGCTTCCAGGAATAAAAAGAAAATGAAATAACTAAAATAAAGGTCATTATAAAGCAGTTCCTAAATACATTTAATTAGCAAATCATAATTGTTTTCTCTGTAGAGGTCATCACTATAGAATTAAACTGAAAGAAAAGGCCACTTTACACGCAACGACGTCGCTAACGATGCCGGATGTGCGTCACGGAATTCGTGACCCCGGCGATATACGTCGCTGCGTGTGATGGGGCCTTTACGAGATGTCGTTGGGGTCACGGAATTCGTGATGCACATCCAGCCTCGTTAGCAACGTCGTTGCGTGTGAAACGTACGAGCGACCGATAACGATGCAAAATACTCACCTAACCGTTGATCGTTGACACGTCGTTCCTTTACCAATTATCGTTGCTGTTTTTGGATGCATGTTGTTCGTCGGTCCTGCGGCAGCACACATCGCTACGTGTGACACCGCAGGAACGAGGAACAACATCGTACCTGTGGCCGCCGGCAATGAGGAAGGAAGGAGCTGGGCGGGATGTTTCGTCCGCTCATCTCCACCCCTCTACTTCTATTGGCTGGCCGCTTAGTGACACCGCTGTGACGCCGAACAAACCTCCCCCTTAAAGGAGAGATTGTTCGGCGGTGACAGCGGAGTTGATGAACAGGTAATAGTGTGAGAAGCTGCCATAGCGATATTGTTTGCTACGGCAGCGATCACCCCGTGACGCGCTACCGACGTGAGCGGGTGCTATCGCTCGCGACATCGCTAGCGATGTCGCGGCGTGTAAAGCCCGCTAAGCATGTCCTAGAATGCTAGGAAAGATACCTGAGATCATGTGCAGTGAGAAACCCGACCCCCTTCATATGTAAGAAGATGTGCTGCACTTATACAAGCTGAGATGCTGAGCGAAGAAGAAGCTGCTCACACTGCTGTCTACCCTGTGTATCTGATCTAATACTGGAAATACAATGGTTGAGGGAAACAAAATCTGCTCACACTAGTGTTCACCTTATCTGATCTAATACAGAGGATTTGAAGGTAGCTGAGGTATTAAGACGCTACTCTGCTGTTCACCCTGTCTATCTGATCTAATACTTCTAATACTGTAGATACCAGGAATGCTGAGGTAAGAAAACGCTGTCACACTGCTGTCTACTCTGTATATCTGATCTAATACTGGAGATACAAGAGGTGCTGAGGAAAGAAGTAGCTGCTCACACTGCTGCCCACCCATCTTTCTGATATAGTACTGGATAACTGGGGATGCTGTCACGCTCCCCGGGTCCTCTGCTCCGCTCCCCGGGTCCTCTGCTCCGCTCCCCGGCTCACCTGCCACGCTCCCCGCTCCCCAGCCTCCAGTACCCGCGCTTCCCAGGCCTTCTGGTCCCCGCTCCCGGCGCCCGTCGGCTTCCCAGTCCCTGGCCGGCTCTGCTGCGTCCTCCTCTCAGCTTCCTGCCCTGGCTTCTGGCACCCGGGCCGCGCGCATGCGCATTAGGGATCGCGCGCGGTCACTGACCCTTTCTTAAAGGGCCAGTGTCCACTGACAGGAAATGATGCATACAGGTACAGGGTATAAAGGGGGTTAATGTCCAAGGGAGCGGGGCCTGTTCTTCGTGTTTTCCCAAGCTAGGAGTCAGGTCTCCTTGTGTTCTGTGAGATACTTACCTCTCTGTCTTCTAGAGCCGATCCTGCATCGCCATCCGGTCCTGCTGTATCTCGAACCCCGAACGCTGCCCATCTGCCATCCTGACAGTCCGTACCATCTCGGTTCCTTGCGGTGACCCGTCATCTCGCTCCAACGGTTCCGGACCCCGCCTGACATCATCACGGCTTCCGAACCTGAGCTCCGTCACCCGGACCACCACCAGTGACCTTGTGGTCCCAGGGACTTCTCCATTGTGTTCCAGTGCACGGACTGTCCTGCTACCTAAAGTGCTCCGGCTACCGGACTCCTTTCCCTCATCGGGGAGTTCGGCCCAGTGGATCCACCTCCCGGGTCTGCCCGTCCATCTGGCCCTAACAGTAAGAACAGGCCATGGATCCCGCCGAAGCACTAGCGGCCTTGCATGAGGAACTCCAACGCCAGCGTGAAGTCCAGACCCGCATGCTGAACTTTATGACCTCCGTGGACGCCCGCTTGAACACGCTACAAGCCTCGGTCACATCTTCAGCGCCCCGGGTCTCCACTAGTCAATCCACGGCCCCCGCTCCCGTGGCAGTCTCCTCGGATGCTTCCAGACTGCGTTTGGCCTCACCACCCCGGTACGCCGGAGATCCCAAGACCTGCAGGGGGTTTATAAACCAATGCTCCCTCCATTTCACGCAGCTGCCACATTTGTTTGCCTCCGACCAAGCCAAGGTCGCCTTCATCATGTCTCACCTAGAGGGCGAGGCACTGGCGTGGATGAACCCCTTGTGGGAGAAGGAGGACCCTATGACCAAGAACCTCCAGGAGTTCCTGCAGGCCTTTCGCAGCACCTTTGACGAACCCGGACGCGCCTCCGCGTCTGCTTCATCTCTTCTCCGGTTACGTCAGGGAACTCTGACGGTGGGTCAATACGCCATCCGTTTCCGCACCTTGGCTTCAGAACTCGGGTGGAATAACGAGGCCCTAACCGCCGCCTTCTGGGAAGGACTCTCGGGTCGAATCAAAGATGAGCTGGCTGGACGTGACGTACCGTCCACCCTGGACGCCCTGATTACCCTAGCGACTCGAGTGGACATACGCTTTCAGGAGCGGTCCAAAGAGGTGTCCCGTGAGAGACGTCCGGTAAGGCATTCCTCTCCTCCACAGAAGCCCGCCGTACTCCAGTCAACGGCCTCTGGTGTCTCCGTCCATGAGCCCATGCAGATCGACCGTGTGCGACAGTCTGAACAACGCCGAGCAGAGCGGCTCGCCAAGGGTCTCTGCTTCTACTGCGGAGAGGGCACACACCTGCTACGCTCCTGTCCAGAGAGGCCGGGAAACTCCAAAGCCTAGGGTTGGTAGGAGAGGCCACCCTAGGTGCTGGGACTCTCTCAGACCCAGTTACATGGACTGTGCAAGTGACAACGGGAGAGACGCGGTTTACGGCTGAGGCGTACCTCGATTCTGGGGCAGCAGGCAATTTCATCCAGCAGGCCACGGTGGACAAGTATCAGGTGCCTGTTACTCCACTCGCCAAACCTCTTGTGATTGCCTCTGTGGATGGGAGACCCCTCTCTGACACCATCTCCTGGATCACCAAGCCGCTTGAACTGCATATCGGTGCTCTGCACACCGAGAACATCGCTCTCTACGTCCTCCCACATATGTCACATCAAATCCTGCTGGGCCTTCCTTGGTTGCGGACACACGAGCCTTCAGTCAGCTGGGGCACTGGCGATATCACTCGATGGGGGTCTTCTTGCCATGAGAACTGTCTGAAGACCATACAACCTATCCGGCGACCTCCGGTTCCCGAGTCCCTACCGGGACTGCCCTCAGCCTATTGGTCCTTCGTGGACGTCTTTGATAAGAAGGAATCCGAAGTACCCCCGCCACATCGTCCTTACGATTGTGCCATTGACCTGCTCCCGGGAACTACACCACCTCGAGGACGGATATATCCACTGTCTCCAGCCGAAACAAGGGCCATGTCTACGTACATCACAGAGAGCCTGGCTAAGGGATTCATTCGGAGATCCTCCTCTCCTGCTGGAGCAGGCTTCTTCTTCGTAAAGAAGAAAGAAGGCGACTTACGCCCATGTATAGACTACCGGGGATTGAACCTAATCACCGTAAAAAACAAGTACCCCCTGCCGCTCATCCCCGAATTGTTTGATTGGCTCAGAGGAGCTCGTGTGTTCACCAAGTTGGATCTTCGGGGTGCCTACAACCTGGTCCGTATCCGCTCAGGGGATGAATGGAAGACCGCGTTCAATACTCGCGATGGGCACTATGAATACTGCGTGATGCCCTTCGGCCTGTGTAACGCACCAGCAGTCTTCCAAGAATTAGTGAACGATGTGTTCCGGGACCTTCTCTACGTTTGTGTGGTGGTATATCTGGATGACATCCTTGTCTTCTCTCCGGACCTCCAGACCCACCGAGAGAACGTGCAACTGGTTCTACAAAGACTGAGAGAGAATCGCCTGTACGCCAAGTACAAGAAGTGCGTCTTCGAACAGTCTTCTCTCCCCTTCCTGGGTTACCTCATCACCGATACCGGACTGCAGATGGATCCAAAGAAGGTCTCTTCCGTTCTCAACTGGCCTCCTCCTTCTGGACTGAAGGCAATCCAACGCTTTCTGGGATTCGCCAACTATTACCGCCAGTTTATTCCTCACTTCTCGGCTCTGACTGCTCCTCTTTCCGCCTTGACCAAGAAGGGGGCTAATCCAAAGGACTGGTCACCTGCGGCCGACGCCGCGTTTGGCTCTCTAAAGCGAGCCTTTGCCTCCTCTCCTGTACTCCACCGTCCAGAGTTAAACCGCCAGTTCACCTTGGAGGTGGATGCCTCCTCCTCGGGAGCCGGAGCAGTGCTCATGCAGAAGTCCTCCTCCGGGAAGATGGTGACTTGCGGTTTCTTCTCCAAGAGCTTCTCAGCGCCTGAACGCAACTACACCATCAGTGATCGAGAGCTATTGGCAGTCAAACTGGCTCTGGAGGAATGGCGCTATCTTCTGGAAGGAGCAGTGTACCCCGTCATTATTTACACGGACCACAAAAACCTGGAATACCTGCGGACGGCTCAGCGACTGAACCCCCTGCAAGCCAGGTTGTCTTTGTTCTTTGCCCGGTTCGACTTCCAGCTCCATTTCCGACCCGCGAACAAGAATGTACGCGCTGATGCCTTGTCTAGGTCTTTCATGCCCATGGAGCAGGAGGAAGAGACATTCCAACACATCATCTGTCCTAGTAAGATCATTCCGGTGGCTCCTGTCACCCTGGCCCAGATACCGCCTGGGAAGACCTATGTCTCTGAGCCTGACAGGCAAAAAGTGTTACACTGGGGCCATGCCTCGAAAACAGCCGGTCATGCAGGTCAGAAGAGAACATGGAGTGCGATTGCACGTCATTACTGGTGGCCATCTCTTCGCACGGACGTCGCCTCTTTTGTCTCTGCCTGCTCCTCCTGTGCCAGGAACAAGACTCCCAAACACCTGCCATATGGCCGTCTTCTGCCTCTGCCCATACCCTCAGTTCCCTGGCAACACATAGCGATGGACTTTATTACAGACTTGCCATTGTCCTCCGGACACACAGTCATATGGGTCGTGGTGGATCGGTTCTCTAAAATGGCCCATTTCGTTCCTATGGCTGGACTGCCCTCTGCCCAGGAACTCGCGGACGCCTATATACATCACAACTTCCGCTTGCATGGCTTTCCATCACACATAGTGTCCGACAGAGGAACTCAGTTCACCTCCCGCTTCTGGAGGGCTCTCTGTAAACATCTGGGAGTGACTCTGGACTTTTCTTCGGCCTACCATCCTCAGTCGAACGGCCAAGTGGAACGGGTCAATCAGATATTGACCTCTTTCTTACGTCACTACGTCAACGCCCATCATGACGATTGGTCTACGCTTCTTCCTTGGGCTGAATTCTCCCATAACCACCACGTCAGTGAGTCCTCCTCCAGTTCTCCCTTCCATGTTGTCTACGGACTTCAGCCGTCTGTCCCCTTGCCTGTATCCTCTTCCTCGGACATCCCTGCTGCTGATGCAGTACTCCGTGACTTTACAACCATTTGGGACTCAGTTAAGGCCTCCCTTGCACGTGCATCCCTGCGGATGAAGAGACACGCGGACAAGAGACGTCTGGATCCTCCGTGTTTCTCTCCGGGAGATCTCGTCTGGCTTGCTTCCAAATACATCCGACTGAAGATACCATCCTACAAGCTGGGAACTCGCTACATCGGACCATTTAAAGTCCTCGGCAAGATCAATGAGGTCTCCTACAAACTACAGCTCCCGGCCACGATGAGGATACCCAACTCCTTCCACGTGTCTCTGCTCAAGCCGGTTGTCCTTGGTCCCTTCTCCGCTGCCGCCAGTCCGGCTCCTCCTCCTATTGCTGAGGACGACATCTATGCGGTAAGGGATATCGTGGCCATGAAGACCGTACGAGGTCGACAGTTCTTCCTGGTGGACTGGGAGGGGTATGGTCCTGAGGATAGGTCCTGGGAGCCCAGGGAGAACGTGGGCACTCCTCTGATCTGTGCCTTCCTGTCCCGGTTGCGGGGAGGGGGGCGTGGGGGGGGGTGCTGTCACGCTCCCCGGGTCCTCGGCTCCGCTCCCCGGGTCCTCTGCTCCTCTCCCCGGCTCACCTGCCATGCTCCCCGCTCCCCAGCCTCCAGTACCCGCGCTTCCCAGGCCTCCTGGTCCCCGCTCCCGGCGCCCGTCGGCTTCCCAGTCCCTGGCCGGCTCTGCTGCGTCCTCCTCTCAGCTTCCTGCCCTGGCTTCTGCCACCCGGGCCGCGCGCATGCGCATTAGGGCGCGCGGTCACTGACCCTTTCTTAAAGGGCCAGTGTCCACTGACAGGAAATGATGCATACAGGTACAGGGTATAAAGGGGGTTAATGTCCAAGGGAGCGGGGCCTGTTCTTCGTGTTTTCCCAAGCTAGGAGTCAGGTCTCCTTGTGTTCTGTGAGATACTTACCTCTCTGTCTTCTAGAGCCGATCCTGCATCGCCATCCGGTCCTGCTGTATCTCGAACCCCGAACGCTGCCCATCTGCCATCCTGACAGTCCGTACCATCTCGGTTCCTTGCGGTGACCCGTCATCTCGCTCCAACGGTTCCGGACCCCGCCTGACATCATCACGGCTTCCGAACCTGAGCTCCGTCACCCGGACCACCACCAGTGACCTCGTGGTCCCAGGGACTTCTCCATTGTGTTCCAGTGCACGGACTGTCCTGCTACCTAAAGTGCTCCGGCTACCGGACTCCTTTCCCTCATCGGGGAGTTCGGCCCAGTGGATCCACCTCCCGGGTCTGCCCATCCATCTGGCCCTAACAGATGCTGAGGTAAGAAGAGGTTACTCACACTGCTGTCCATCTTGTCTATCTGATATAATACTGGAGATGCAAAAAAGTGCTGATTTAAGAAGAGGCTGCTCACACTTCGGTCCATCAAGTCTTTCTGATCTAATACTGGAGATACCAGCTGTGCTAAGGTAAGAAGAGGTTGTTCACACTGCTGTCCACCCTGTCTATCTGATCTAATACTGGAGAAATCAGGGATACTGAGATAAGAAAAGACTGCTCACACTGCTGTCCACCCTGTATATATGATCTAACACTGGAGATATCAGGAGTGCGGAGGTAAGAAGAGGCTGCTCACACTGCTGTCCACTCTGTCTATCTGATCTAACGCCGCAGATATTGGGGTACTGAGGTAAGAAGGGGCTGCTCACACTGCTTTCCATTATGTTTCCTTGATTTAATACAGGAGATACCAGAGGTGCTAAAGGGAGAAGAGGCTGCTTACACTGCTGTCCACCATGTCTATCTTATCTAATACTGAAGATTCCAGGTGTGCTGAGGTAAGAAGTGATTGCTCACACTGCTGTTTACCCTGTTTATCTGATATAATACTGGAGATATCAGGAGTGCTGAGGTAAGAAGAGGCTGCTCACACTGCTGTCAATGCTGTCTTTCTGATCTAAGACTGGAGATACCAGGGGTACTAAAGGAAGAAGACGCTGCTCACACTAATGTCCACCCTGTCTTTCTAAATAACAATATAAGTATCTCCAGATCACAGCAATGGCACTTCCTACTGTACATTCTCACCAGCACCTGTCCTAGCATTCTTGGACCTGTTTTCCTTAGTGAAACAATATGACATTTTAACTCTATACTGATTATCTCTTTGGACAAAATCAATTATGATTTGCTTATTAAATATATTTAGGAATTTATCTATAGAGACATTTCCATTAGTTATTTATTTATTTCTATTCCCAGAGACTTTCTCTATGTCTCCCGGAGGTTTGATTATTGTAGTAACAGTAGACATGGGGTCAAGAGCTAAAGCAACAAAACCTCTTTCACCACTATGTAATAACGTATTCATGGATGTATGAAGAAGAAAGTGGAGTTTTCATCATAGCAAATATCAATGTCAAAGGTCAGGAAAACCATAATGTGTAGGAGACGGAGACTGGAGGAAGATATTGCTTATACTTTTGGATACTAATTTTAAATGCCAGATATCCAAAACTCATTGGTTGGAATTGAATTAGGTTCTTTATAACAGTCGGAGCAAGAAGATGAAATTGTTTTTATAATCCATTGTCCCATATTGCAAAAATGTGTGATACTTGCCCTCCAATGTTCAAATAAATCGTCCTCTACAGAGTTGGAAACAACTATGTAAACATTTATCCTGACAAATAGTTTATAATATTTGACATTTTAATATTCTCAAAGTTTTATTTTTATGCAAAATAAATATATATTACAATAGCATTTGTGCTTATTTACTATAACGTCCTCGTCCTTCTTCATGGGTGGGTACGAATGTTGTATGGATTAATATAACCATGATCTGCGTGCTGTGCTTGTACGTGATGCTGAAGACATGGTGGTTGTTGTGGGGAATGCTGCGGAGGCTGTCTGGGTTGATGTCTTTGTGGTTGTGGATCAAGATGAGGTCCTTGGTTAAACTGCAGAAGCTCAGGGTTATTACTGCAAAAGTTAGTAGAGTGTGGCATGTAGGTTGAGGGGCCAACCAAAGTGCTTGTGGTTCCTGGTAGAACACTGGAGACACCTGGACCAACACTTGAGCTTATAGCCAGAAAACCAGAAGAATATATTAAAGACAAGACCTGAAAAGACAAAACTTAGTTAAAGTCACTCATCAATCTTCTTCACAAGATATTACCCAGCAGTACTGAATGAGACCTTCACAGTGATAGTAGGACATCTATATTTGCATTTTTGCCTCTGGATTTTAAAGGGAACCTGTCACCTGATTTGTCCCTTATAAACTGCGGCCACCACCGGTGAGCACTTATATACGTCATTCTAGAATACTGTATATATAAGAGCAAAGGCCACTCTGTAGAACATAAAAACATATTTTCTTATACTCACCTGTGAGGCGGTTGGGTCCGATGGGTGTCGCTGGTCTAGGTCCGGTGCCTCCTCTTTTCATTTCATGGCCGTCCTCCTTCTCAGCTCCGTGTGGATGATGTGTCCTACATCATCCACACAGAGGCCGCCATTGCACTCCTGCGCATGCGCACTTTGATCTACCCTACTGAGCGCAGATGAAAGTATTTTAGTGACCATGTGCGGGCGGTCGTTCACCTTTCCCAGTGTCTGCGCATTACAGTACATTGCTCTGCCCACAACAGGGCAGAGAAAAGTGCGCATGTGCAAGAGCACAACGGCAGCCTCTGTGTGGATTACCTAAGATGCTTCATCCACATGGAGCTGGGAAGGAGGACGGTGATGGAAGGAGGAGAAGAATAGGTGCCGGACTGAGGCCAGCGACACCCTTCAGACCCGACAGCGCCCCACAGGTGAGTATCATAAAAGATGTTTTTTACTTTATAAAGAGTGACCTGGGCACTTATATACAGTAATGTAGAATGCTGTATATAAGAGCTCACTGGTGGTGGCCGCAGCTTATTGGGGTCAAATCTTTAACATTTTCCCTTTAAGGAGATTTTCCCATGAATTCTATCCCTTTGAATATAATCTCTTAGGTTCCCTTTATGCAGATTTTCTCATGAATTCTGTCCCTTTGAATGTGATCTCTTAGGTTTCTCACTTGCAAAATCACTCTATGATCCAAACCAGAAAACCAGAAGTGTCTTTTTTTCTTCTAGTTGTCAATCTCCATGTATAGCATGGTCCATCATTGGTTTTAATGGACTTCTAAACTTTGTGTATAACCAATCCAAAGAATCCTAAACAGTTCATGCACTGTCACTCTTTCTCAAAATGAATGGTTCTTTATTGGTTTTATGAGAAAGTGACAATGCACTGTATGTACAACCCTGCGATTACATGGAATTACGAGCTGATCTACAAAAATTTACAAGCCAATGCTCCTTAGTAAAAATTGGCTAATATTCATTCCTTAGTCATGTTGCGAGGCTTATTAAATGGTGAACCAAAGATTTATAGGGTAGCTTCTAGAAAACGTATAAATAAGAACACAGCTTCTTTCATCCATGAGACCTAATTTGAATGCACTTGTCCCCGGGAGTCCTCCTGGACCTATAAAATCATGTATGAGACATTTCTCTCTCCACAAAAATAAACATTTCCCCTACAAGACCAAAATCAACATCTAGAGATCCTCTTGGATATACGAGGGCTATGAATATTATATTTCCTGGGTGTCTATCGTAAAACAATAAAGGGGGCTTTACACGCTACGATATCGTTAATGTTTGGTCGCCGGGGTCAAGTTGTTAGTGACGCACATCCGGCGTCATTAACGATATCGCAGCGTGTAATACTTACCAGCGACCTTAGGCGACCTCAAAAATGGTGAAAATCGTTCACTTATGGAGAGGTCGTCCCAAAGTCAAAAATCGGTAAGGGTTGTTTAGCGTCGTGGTTCATCGCTCATGCGGCAGCACACATCGCTATGTGTGACACCGCATGAGCGAGGAACGTCTCCTTACCTGCCGCCGGCCACAATGCGGAAGGAAGGAGGTGGGCGGGATGTTACGTCCTGCTCATCTCCGCCCCTCTGCATTGATTGGCCGGCCGCTGTGTGACGTTGCGGTGACGTTGCTGTGATGCCGAACGTCCCTCCCCCTTGAAGGAGGGATTGTTCGGCAGTCACAGCGACGCCGCCGACCAGGTAAGTATGTGTGACGCTGCGTAGCGATAATGTTCGCTACGGCAGCAATCACAAACAATCGCATGCGCGACGGGGGCGGGTACTTACACGCTCGCTATCGCTAGAAATTGCTAGCGATATCGCTAACGTGTAAAGCCCCCTTAATACTTTTGTCCCCGGTAGTCTAAAATAAAACAAGTAGTTGTTATTTAATGTATTCTCTTCCCCAAAGCTATGACCTGTCTACGTGTTCTACCCCACATGAAGCTGAACATGGTTAGCATGTCCCATACAATTTTCTTTTTTCCCCTGATCATACAGATCAGTGCAGATGAGGAGAACATCAGAGGTTTTCTCGCTATTTAATTTCTTCCACTAAGGCCTCTTTTACACATCAGCCTAAAAGACATGTTTTTCACTAACATGTTAAAGATGCATTTGGCCCTCCGTGTGCCGTGATTTTGGCACACGTGTGTTCTCCTAGCGATCAGGCACTCCTATGCTCACCTGTCCCCGCTGCTGCTCTCCGTGGTGCTGATGTCTCCAGCTCTGCTGTCTCCGGCCGCCGCTGTCTTCCCTCTGCTGTTACTTCCGGGTGGCAGTGCAGTGAATATTTATGAGCATAATGAGCCAGCCTGGAAGTAAGTGATAGCAGCGGCCGGAGACAGAATTGCTAGAGACAGGTGAGCATGAAAATCCCATTATTTCAAAGATACGTGTTTTCTCTGGTACAATTCACACGGATCACACCATAATGTGGTCCATGTGACATCAGTGACGCCAGAGAAAAACTAACTTGTTTCCGTGAGGAACACATGGACACACATGTGAGCTGCACGGAGATACGGTCACTGAGAAATCACTGATGTTTGCGCCGATCCATTGATTTTAATGGGTCTGCGTATGTCTGTGATTCTGGTACATGCAAAACAGCAACATATGTACCAGAATCACTGATGTGTGAAGGAAGGGGGCCTAAAATGGTTGGTTGTTCGTTACTCGAGCCGAACAATTGTTGATGTCGTCTCGAATGACGAGCATAATGGAAGTTAATGGGACTCTAGAGCATTTTTCCAGCAGAAATCACTAAAATGAGTGCAAACACCACTGAAGAAGAATAGGAACAGCATGAAGAAGATGCCTGGACGCATCTCTGACTCCCAGGTCGCTGCTGAAAAAAATGTTGTCAGGGTATTAGGCCACTTTTATGGAGTGGCAATAAAACATACAAAACTGAACACCTAAAATGGATTTCTCTGAAAAAAATGTTAAGAAACATGCTTTACTGGATAATGACTTGTATATAAGGCAAAATAAAAAAGAGAAAAAAAAAAACGCCTCTGCAACTTTAGGCTATGTGCACACGTAGGGATTTTGCACTTTCTCATTGCTTTCAATGTTGAAAAAATGATTCAAAAACACTGAAAGCACTGACATGCTCCTTATTTAAAAAACGCAGCTTTTTTCTATTTCAATCAGGAAAATAAAAAGGAATTGTGTGCATGAGATTTTGCAATTTTTTTCACATTTGTAAGGAATGGGACTCATAGACTCCAATTTTTTATAGGGCCTCAGGCAGCCCTCACTCATAATTATTAGAGGAACATCAAGCAGGCAATTCTACCCAAACGCTAGCTGCTCAGAATTAAAGAGGAAATTTTGCAAGTGGACTTTGTGATGGAGTAAGCACACTGGGTGTTATGTACTTGCATATCCTGACTGCTTGTCCTGTAAATGCTGCCATTTAGGCTTGTGGAGATTGAGGCTTTCACAACCTGATGGCGGCAGCCGTCTTAGGATGCTCAGTCCCTAGCCACCAATACATTTCCTAGTGTGCCATCCCTGCCTTACACCTGCACTTCTCCCATAACATCACCCTTGCCCGGACCAACACAGTTAGTTTGCATCAGCAGTATACTTATAGAAGGACTGTAAAGCAATATAACGGGATTATATGTCTCTAATCCAAAACTATCCCTCCTCCAGCAGCTATCCCTACACTAAATGCAGTTAGTAACGGAAATAATAGGGAAAAGAACAGATGTAGACTTGAAATGGATTTTTTGGTTTTAGGATGCAGCAGCCAGCTCTGTAAGGCTAGCATTACAATGAATGCAGCTAAGAGCGATATTATTAAATAGTAAATGATTTTTTTTAGGTATCAGCAGCACAGTCTGTAAGGGTACAATCACTGCCTACAGGCCTCCAATACACAATCCCTACTCCAGAAGCTTGCCCTACACTAAATTCAGTTAAGAGCGGTATTATTAGAGAATGCAATAGATTTATTTTGGGTAGCAGCACAGTCTGTAAGGCTACAATCACTGCCTACCTGCCTTTACACAATCCCTACTCCAAAAGCTTGCCCTACACTAAATGCAGAATTAGAATGGTATTATTAGATAATAGAATTTCTTTCAATTACCAATGAAAAGAACTGTTTATTTAATGTTGTACCATAAGGTACTGTCACACTATAAGACACTGTCCCTTCTCCAGCAATATCTCTCCCTAGTCCCTACACTATTTCCGGGTAGAGTGCGGCACATATGGCGTCTCTGGGTCTTCCCGATGATGCTATGCGGCCAACCAATCACAGTAATTTCAATATTAGGAGGCAATCCCAGCATGTTTACTGGTTGATAAAAAGCCAGGAAACATGCGGGGTGGGAACTCGATCATGGCATCCAAACAGCAAAATGCTCGATCAAGTACTGAGCACATTGAGCACACTAATGCTCGATCGGATACCGAAGCAGAGCCACTCACGTTCACTCATCAATAGATAAAATCCTCTATTTTATTGTTATAAGAAATTAATTAATACTTACTGAAAATATGCCCAGTATTCCTAGAATGAGGCCAGCCGCGGCAGCAGCTAGAGCGATAAGAATGACTGCCCAATTTGGAAGTCCTCCAGTGCCCGTGCCTATAAATCAAACATTGCTATAATGTTAAACAGCTTTACAACAACTTTAAATATAGGACATGTCTGTGGAAAAGAAGTCACGCTCATGAGCAAATTTATTGGCAACTAGCATTACTCCATCGATTGTAAAACTAGACTCTACGGGTTAAATATAAACCAAGCATTGGCCCTCAATGCCAAGCAGCAGCTGCAAAAGCAAAGAAATCAGGTGATAAAAAACAGAAGGTAGAAAAGGGTTTTACTAATATAAAGCTTAGCACACAATGGCTAAGTGAAAATAACCAGTATAGTTATGTGCACAACAGCAAAACATCATCCAATGTACAAAACATATAATCAAAACCGATTCAACTCAATCCAGAATATATGTTAAAAGATAAATGAACAAGATGCAAAATAATAAATATGTAATATACTCATTCTCTTTGCTTTTATCTGTATTAAATCTTTTACAACCACATTTTATCCAACAGGAGTAGACTTAAGGAGGTTGTCCGGTACTTTAATATTGATGGCCTAGAATTAGAATAGGCCATCAGTACCAAATCGATGAGATTACGACATTTTGTCTCTGCTCCCGATGCTGACAGTGGCTGGATGTGATGAGTTGTAGAGTTGCACAGCTTCATCAACCGCATTGTGGCCGTGACTGGATACTGCACATCCGCCTCTATTCCAATGAATTGGGCTGGATCTCCAGAAACCCACTGTGGCCACTATACACGTGACCAAGCTATGCTTTTCAGCTCAACAACTAAACAAGTCCTACCACGGCCGACACTTAAAACAAATGAGTGATAAAAATTCCATTTGTCAAACTGATCTGGTATTGATGACCTGTCATAAGGCTATCAATATAAAGCGCTGTCCAAGCCATTAAACCTTCTGCACACTTCACCTGGTCTTCCACAGGTAAAATAGTATAATGCATAGGTTTCTTTGCATCTTGTTAATATACTTTGTATATCCAATATGTTGTTTTTTATTTGTTTTGAATTTAGCTTTTGATCATATCCTTTGATACTTCCTGTTTTGTTTTTTTTTTAAAAAAAAAAAACAAAACTATTTTTTTCCTATGTATTTGCCTTTTTTACCTTATGGGGTGGTCCAGTGTAAACAAGTTATAACCTACCTGTTGTAACCTATCTACATGATAGGTGAAAACTTGACTTTTACCTGTATGTCTTACTCCTGTTTGGGTTTGCTATCCAAATAAAGCTTGTTGAAAGGTTACAAAGCAGCCAATCAGTAAGCTTTTCCTATGCGGGCCATCGCAGACATGTCAAGTATTACTATGTGGTTGGCTAGGAAAATCACTGGTAAAAAAAAATGCTGTGTGCTCCCGCCTAGAGATGAGCGAAACGGTCGCGGTTCGGCTCGAGGTCGGTTCGCCAAACGGAGGTCCCGTTCGAGTTCGGTTCGTCGAACGTTCGACGAACCGAACTCGAACTGCATAAGAAACAATGGCAGGCAATCACAAACACATAAAAACACCTAGAAAACACCCTCAAAGGTGTCCAAAAGGTGATAAACAACTCACAACACAACACAAACACATGGGAAAGTGACAAGGACAAATTCTCATGTGAAAACAAAACAGCGTTACAAGGAAAAAGAGGACGAGACACAGATATAGGCATGGCATGCCCTTCTAAAATCATGTAAAACACCGCAAGGTGACTCCAAGCGGAGTCTCCCTTTTTTCCAAAAATTGTGCCCCACACACACCCACCCCTTCAGTGGCAGCAGTTGTGCCCTAGTTGTACACTTCACAGCTAGATTTGCATCAAGCACATTCAAAAATACGCTATTCTTAACCGTCCCCAGGATGACACCGGGATAGGTAGCAAAGTCTTTGCTAAACCATGACTTGTTCATTTTGGCTTCTTTTAAAAACAATGTAAGCAAGGGTTACACCAAGCAGAGTCTCCCTTTTTTCCAAAAATTGGGCCCCACACACACCCACCCATTCAGTGGCAGCACTTGTGCCCTAGTTGTACACTTCACAGCTAGATTTGCATCAAGCACATTCAAAAATACGCCATACTTAACCGTCCCCAGGATGACACCGGGGTAGGTAGCAAAGTCTTTCCTGATCCCAGCTCTGTTCATCTTGGCTTCTTTTAAAAACAATGTAAGCAAGGGTTACTCCAAGCGGAGTCTCCCTTTTTTCCAAAAATTGGGCCCCACACACACCCACCCCTTCAGTGGCAGCAGTTGTGCCCCAGTTGTACACTTCACAGCTAGATTTGCATCAAGCACATTCAAAAATACGCTATTCTTAACCGTCCCCAGGATGACACCGGGGTAGGTAGCAAAGTCTTTCCTGATCCCAGCTCTGTTCATCTTGGCTTCTTTTAAAAACAATGTAAGCAAGGGTTACTCCAAGCGGAGTCTCCCTTTTTTCCAAAAATTGGGCCCCACACACACCCACCCCTTCAGTGGCAGCAGTTGTGCCCCAGTTGTACACTTCACAGCTAGATTTGCATCAAGCACATTCAAAAATACGCTATTCTTAACCGTACCCAGGATGACACCGGGGTAGGTAGCAAAGTCTTTGCTGAACCATGACTTGTTCATCTTGGCTTCTTTTAAAAACAATGTAAGCAAGGGTTACTCCAAGCGGAGTCTCCCTTTTTTCCAAAAATTGTGCCCCACACACACCCACCCCTTCAGTGGCAGCACTTGTGCCCTAGTTGTACACTTCACAGCTAAATTTGCATCAAGCACATTCCAAATCCACCAGCATTTACTCTCCCCAGGATAACACAGGGGTAGTAAATTCCTGGTGGATCCATGACTTGTTCATTTTGATGAACGTTAGTCTGTCCACATTGTCACTGGACAGACGCGTGCGCTTATCTGTCAGCACACACCCAGCAGCACTGAAGACACGTTCAGAGACAACACTGGCAGCTGGACACGATAAGATCTCCAAGGCGTAACTGGAGAGCTCTGGCCATTTTTCTAGATTTGAAGCCCAAAATGAGCAAGGCTCCATTTGCAAAGTCATGGCATCGATGTTCATTTGGAGATACTCCTGTATCATCCTCTCCAGCCGTTGACTATGTGTCAGACTTGTTGTCTCTGGTGGCCTTGCAAAGGAGGGTCTAAAAAAATTATGAAAAGATTCCATAAAATTGCTGTTACCAGCACCAGATACGGTGCTACTAGTACGGGTAGACTGTTGAAGATGACGAGACCGTCCCATGTTTGTCAAGTTACAACTGGGAGATTCACTCCCTGCACCTGCACGGTTGTTTGGTGGAAAAGCCGAGCTAAGATCGAGTAACAGCTTCTGCTGATACTCCTGCATACGTGCGTCCCTTTCTATGGCTGGAATTATGTCACAAAATTTGGACTTGTACCGGGGATCTAATAGTGTGGCAATCCAGTAGTCATCATCACTTCTAATTTTGACAATACGAGGGTCATGTTGGAGGTAGTGCAACAAGAAGGCACTCATGTGTCTTGCGCAGCCATGCGGACCAAGTCCACGCTGTGTTTGTGGCATAGAGGTGCTACCCGTTCTTTCTTCCTCTGACATCTCCCCCCAACCTCTTTCAACTGAAATTTGACCAAGGTCTCCCTCATCCGCTGAGTCTTCCATGTCCATGGACAGTTCGTCCTCCATTTCTTCATGTTCTCCTGCACCTTCCTCAACATTTCGCCTGCTACTATGCGCCCTTGTTGATCCCTGTCCCCAATGGTCCCATGCCTGCTGCGTTGGTGATGATGAACGTCTGGACCTTGGTGATGTTGTTGTCCCTTGCGCATATGAATCCTCCTGTAGTTCCTCCCCTTCCTGTTGTCCCACCCCCTGACTCCGAATAGTGTTTAGCGTGTGCTCCAGCATGTAAATGACTAGAATTGTCATGCTGATAATGGCATTGTCAGCGCTAAACATATATGTCGCCATGTCGAAACTGTGCAGAAGGGTGCATAGGTCCTTGATCTGAGACCACTCCATCAGGGTGATCTGCCCCACCTCTGCATCTCGTTGGCCCAGGCTATACGTCATGACGTATTGCACCAGGGCTCGGCGGTGCTGCCACAGTCACTGTAACATGTGGAGAGTCGAATTCCAGCGTGTCGGCACATCGCATTTCAGGCGATGAACCGGCAGACCGAAAGACTTCTGGAGCGATGCAAGTCGCTCAGCTGCGGCGCTTGAACGGCGGAAGTGAGCAGACAGTTTTCGTGCCCTGGTCAGAAGGCCATCTAGGCCGGGATAGTGTTTTAAAAATTGCTGGACAACAAGGTTCAACACGTGAGCCATACAAGGTACGTGTGTCACCTTGCCCAGGCGAAGGGCCGCACCCAGGTTTGCAGCATTGTCGCACACGGCCTTACCAGGCTGCAGGTTGAGTGGAGACAACCATTTATTAAACTCGGACCGCAGAGCTGACCACAACTCCTCAGCTGTGTGACTCTTATTCCCAAGACATGTCAAGCTAAAGACCGCCTGATGACGTTGCGCTCTGCTGCCAGCATAGTAATGAGGGGTGCGTGATTCCTTCTGCGCAGTGAGAACGCTGGTGGCCTGACCAGGCAGGCTTGGGGCGGAGGTGGAGGACCCAGATGAGGTGGAGGAGGCAGAAGCAGTGGCGGAACTTGGACAGACAGAGGATTGACACACAAGTCGTGGGGACGGCAAGACTTGTGCAGCAGACTCTTCACCATCTATCACCATAGTTACCCAGTGCCCAGTCAGCGACATGTAACGTCCCTGTCCATGCTTACTGGTCCAAGTATCGGTGGTGAAATGCACCCGTTCACACACAGAGTTTCTCAAGGAAGCGGTGATGTGTGCGACATGCTGGTGTAGCGCGGGCACACCTTTCTTAGAGAAGTAGTGGCGACTAGGCATCTGGTACTGGGGCACAGCGACAGATATAAGGTCTCTAAAATCCTGTGTGTCCACTAGGCGGAAAGGCAGCATTTCGGTAGCCAAGAGCTTACAGAGGGATAGAGTCAACCTCTTAGCTTTGTCATGGGTCGCAGGAAATGGCCTTTTATTTGACCACATCTGAGGGACAGAGATCTGGCTGCTGTGTGTAGACGGTGTTGAGTAGGGTGTCCCTGGAAAAATGCAGGTTTGTGAGGAAAGTGCAGGCGGAGACATGATGTTGCCTTCATCCAACGTTGGTGCTATCGATGTCTGAGAGAGCTGTACACACTCACTTGTTTTCCCTTCCAAACCAACTGACGACCTACCAAGCAAACTGCCTGTTGCGGTTACAGTGGTGGAAGTTGTGCGTGGAAAACCAGGTGTGACAGCTGTCCCCACAGTCCTAGAAGATGAAGAGCGCGCGGATGCACTGGAAGGGGCAGGCCGTGGATGGTTCGCTCCGCTAGGCCGCATTGCAGCACGGTGAGCTTCCCACCGGGACCTATGATATTTATTCATGTGACGATTCATGGAAGAAGTTGTCAAACTGCTGAGGTTTTGACCTCTACTAACAGAATCACGACAAATTTTACACATCACATAATTTGGGTGATCTTTTTCTATGTCAAAAAAGGACCAGGCTAGGCAAGGCTTAGAGGGCATGCGACCTGCTGAGCCCCCCCGACTAGTGCTCAGAGGCAGAGTGGTGGCTGATGATGCAGTTGTAGACGTGCTACCAGTGCTCCGACTTTGTCCAGGAAGGCGCAAGGTAACTTCGTTGTCGGTTGCATCCTCCTCCACCGCCTCTGTTGACCTCCTCGAGTGCCTGACTGGGGGTTGACAGTAGGTGGGATCTAGAACTTCATCATCAATTGTTGTGTTTGCACTCCCCTCCCCCTCAGACCGAGCCTCTTCTTGCCCTGACCGAATATTTAAGTTGTCATCCCAATCTGGTATCTGCGTCTCATCGTCATCAGTATGTTCCTCATTGTCTATAACCACAGGTGTTACAGTTTGTGACAAAAGGTCAACATTATGCTCAGAAACTTGGTCCTCACGGCCTGAATCAGAGTCACAAAGGTTCTGGGCATCACTGCAGACCATTTCCTGGTCTGTACTCACTGTAGCTTGGGAGCAGACTTCTGATTCCTAGGCTATAGTGTGACTGAACAGCTCTGCAGACTCAGCCATCTCAGTACCACCATACTGTGCAGGGCGGATGGAGACTTCAGAGCTGGGAGAATGCAAGTGTGATTGGGCTGACAACTCAGAGGACTGGTGTTTTTTGGATGCGGTACTTGAAGTGGCTGAGAGGGCACTTGTTGGACCACTTGAGATCCATTCAAGCATTTTCCTTTTTTGGCCATCATCTACCTTTGTTCCTGTTGTTCGTGTCCATTAGAAAGGGAGCACATCGGATTGTCCACGGTAAGTAGTAGACATCTTACTTTTGCTGGTAGATGGTCTATCTTCAGCAGATGATAATGGAGCTTTGCCACCTTCCCCACGGACAAACCCTTTTTTTCCTTTTCCACCACGCCTCTTCCCCTTTCCACCAGCATCTGTCATTTTGCCACTCATGTTGATTGCGACAAGATTGTGCACTGAAAATGTGGTAGTAAAAATTGAGAGGTGGTGTAGATTGCAGCGGTGGTCTAGCTTTATTAACAGCAGAATAATAAAGAATAAATATCCCTGACAATGCAACTACGGCCCTTAAACTGGCAGCATAAATTGCTAGTATAATGGCTTAGTTATAATGAGTTTGAGTTTGCAATGCAGGCAGACGTGCTGCAAATATCTTTGCACTAGTGGGACTATACAGAAGTCCAATAGCCACGTTTAGGATGCCACTAGGTTCACTCAGTGTTTGCTAGTATAATGGCTTAGTTATAATGAGTTTGAGTGTGCAATGCAGGCAGACGTGCTGCAAATATCTTTGCACTAGTGGGACTATACAGAAGTCCAATAGCCACGTTTAGGATGCCACTAGGTACACTCAGTGTTTGCTAGTATAATGGCTTAGTTATAATGAGTTTGAGTGTGCAATGCAGGCAGAGGTGCTGCAAATATCTGTGCACTAGTGGGACTATACAGAAGTCCAATAGCCACGTTTAGGATGCCACTAAGTTCACTCAGTGTTTGCTAGTATAATGGCTTAGTAACAATGAGTTGGAGTGTGCAAAGTCCAGGAGGGTACAGTGGCAGGGTTGTGGGTCTCTGGGTACAGGAAAGGAAGCCTGCCTTTCTATCCCTCCTAATGGGGAAATGCAGCGAGGAAATCCCTGACCTTAGCTACACAGACGCTGTCATCTTGTGTAGCTGTTAAACTCTGTTTTCAGGACCTGTCACCTATGGCTCTGACCCTGCCGGTACGAGCCCTTAAAAGGACTGATAGAAAGTGCTATCCCTAAGCTGTCCAGCGCTGTGTATGGAGCGTAATACAGCTGTATCGGCGATAGGAGCTGCGCCAGTGATGTCTGACACCAAGGACGCAGAAGGCAGATAATTGCGTGCTGGAGGAAAATGTCCGGTTTTATAATGCAGCGACATGTGACATGGACATCCTATCACACATGCTGTTGCTTCTCTTGCTAAAAGTCCACTTAGCTGTGTGTGTGTCTGGGATTGGCTGACATGCTGGCCCTCCCCACTACACGCGCGCGCTTAGGGAAGGAAGACAAGGGGAAAAAAAAAAAAATGGCGATCGCTATTATACATACAGCAGTGATCTGAATGCACTGTTCCCGCACACTATACACTGAAATGTCATAATAGTGTGAGTCACAGAGTGACTTACACTATTACAGGGGAAAGCCAGCTAGGAATTAGCTGTTTTTTTTGCTGCTAGAACCGTTCTCGAACGTATCTAGAACTATCGAGCTTTAGCAAAAAAGCTCGAGTTCTAGTTCGATCTAGAACAGCCCCCAAAATCACTCGAGCCGCGAACTGGAGAACCACGAACCGCGCTCAACTCTACTCCCGCCCTATTTTGAGGGAGGGTAAAATAACAGCTACATGCTGCAGCCCCCAAATGTGAGCTTTGCAATGGATGGATATCAAAATAGAGGGGGTCCTACAGCATTTTTTAAATACATTTTTTAAATGATTTTAAAATATTTTATGGTCCCCTCATTTTTTATAACCAACCAGGCAGTTGGGGGCTGGTATTATCAGGATGGGAGGAGCCATGGACATTGGCCCACCCAGCCTAAAAATACCAGCCCGCAGCTGCCTAGAACTGGCACATCACAGTAGATGTGCCAATCCTGGCGCCTAATCCGGTTCATCCCAATTGCCCTTGTGCATTCGCAATAGGGGCAATATAAGGGGTTGATGACAGCTGTGTTTTGTCAAAAAATAACAGCTGCTATCAAGGCCTGGATTAATAATGGGGAAGCATATATAAGACATCCCCATTATTAATCCTGTATGTGAAAAGTAATAAAACACATAAAGCTTAAAAAAATTCCTTTATATGGAATAAAAAACACACTCTTTCACTTCTTTATTAACTCCAAATACACTTTTGCAGATTTGACATAATCCATACGAAGTCCGACAATGATCTTCAGCTCTGCTAAATCTAAAGGGTGAAGAGAGGGAAAACATGTCCATTCTCTGCATGCTTTGGGAATTACTGACAGCCGAGTGGGGACCTGGCTGTGAGCAGGTGTTGTTACACCCGGTGTAGCGCTGGCATCCCTGCACTCCTTGCTCCTGAACACTTCGCTCCTGAAGCTGTGGTACATTACCAGACTCTCATCTGATGCCTTCAGATGCCCTTGAAGGTGTCGTGTTTGGGTGGAATGCTCCAATCTGAATCCAAACTCTTTGTTCCAGAACCTGTAGGAGATACGCCTTTTTAGAAGATCCGCTTCCTTGAGGTCCCAAAACTGCATTGTCTGTCTCGGTCTGCCTTGGATATGTGCTCTTAAGTTTTCTCTCAACTGGAAATCCAGTGACATGCCCCGTTGGGTCCTGTTATGCCACGAGAACTGCCTGGTTTGTGCCCTTCCATGCCGGATTCCTGTGATTTCAGCTTGCCAGCATGTCCTGCTTCCCTCCTGTCTGCTGGCTACCATTGACTTAGAGCAGAGAGGCCCTTAATCAGGCCTAAAGAAGAGGGGGTGTAAGGTGGGTGTACTGTAGCACTGGTGTCCCCGCACCCCTTGCTCTCCTCCCAACAAGAACGCGAACTTGCTCACTGCCACGGCCGGCTTTCTCCACACTACCTGGTGACTCTGCGGTGCTCCATGTGGGTGCCTCCTACTTCCACCTCTCGAGGCCTCTGCACGTGGCACAGGTCCTTCGGGAGTGCTCGTAGGGTGTGCGTGTGCACCACTGCAATTCCCTTAAAGGGTCAGCGCATCACTCCCAGGAAGTACATCTCAGCCTATCGCTGAGAGGCACTGGGTACTTAAGGCACTCCCACTAGGGGATGGGCTTGATTAATGCCCTAGTTCAGTTAGTGTTCTGTGCTCTATCCAGTAAGTTGCCAGGTCCCTGTCTGTCCTGTCCATCCTGTCCTTCCTGTACCTGTTCCCAGCCCCTCCTGTTGGCACCTGGTTCCAGTCCTGTCCTGCCAGTACTTGGTTCCAGCTCATCCTTTCCTGTTGGCACCTGGTTCCAGTCCTGTCCTGCCTATACCTGGCTCGAGACTGTCTTCCCCTTTTGGCACCCTGTTCCAGCCAGTCCTGTTCTGGCAGTACCTGGTTCCAGTCCTCTCCTGCCCTTTTTACATCTGGTTATAGTCTTGTCCTGCTTGTACCTGCTACCAGTCTGTCCTGTCCTGTTGGTACCTGCTACCTGTCTGTTCTGCCCAGTTGGTACTTTTGACTGTGTCTATCCTGGCCGTGCCACCTTCCTTAGCCACTATGGTGGTCCCAGATTTGCTAGTGACTCTGCCTGTCTGTCCTGGTCGTACCATCTGCCTCAGCCTCTTCAGTGGTCTCAGCCTTGCTGGTGATCCTGCCTGTCTGTTCTGGCCATGCTGTCTGCCTTGCGGTGGGTGTGTACACAAGCCCCTCCCACTAAATGGTAGGCCTGGGGTCCGATGTGGTCCAGTGGGTCCATTTTAGCTAGGAGCTGTACCATCTTTGTTGGCGAGCATTACACCCGGTTTCCCAGGATGTCAGTGAGGACACCTGTTCACTGGCGGGTCCCCCTCAGCTGTCAATGCTTTCAGAGCCTGCAGAGAGTGGACATGCTTTCCCTCTCTATAGCCTCTGGATGTAGTAGAGCTGAGGATCGTCATGGGACTTTGAAAGGATTACATCGCATCTGCAAGGGTGTTTTGAGAGTAAAAAAAAAATGGGTGAAAGAGGGTGTGTGTATTTTATTTCAAATAAAGGATTTTTTGTTGTTTGTGTTTTATTGCTTTTCACTTATAGGATTAGTAATAGGTGTATTTCATAGATACCTCCCATTAGTAATCCAAGGCTTGATGACAGCTGTCTTTTCTCGACAAATCACAGCTGTTATTAACCCTTTATATTACCCCAATTGCCAAGGCACCAGGACAGTCTAAACGAGCAGGGTAATGAGCCAGGAATGGCACATCAAATGCAAAGTGGCAATTCTGAGCAGCTGCAGGCTAGTATTTTTAGGCTGGGGGGCAATATCCAAGGTTCTTCCACTCCTGATGATACCAGCCCCCACGTTTATGCTTTACCATGGCTGGTTATCAAAACTGGGGGGGAAGGGGGCTACGCCTTTAGTAAAAGTATTTTTTTAATTTATTTAATTTTTTAAATACTGTAGGATGCCCACTATTTTGATACCCAGCCATTGTAAAGCTCACAAGTGGGGGCTCCAGCATGTAACTGTTTTTTTTACCGGCACTGGCTATCAAAATAGGGCTGGAGCACAAGTCATTTTTTTAATTTTTTTTTCTTTTTACACTACCATACAGCAAACTGACTAACTGACTGCAACCATTCAAAGATGTGGACACAGGTAAGAGGCGTGTATAGCAGTCTGCAACCAATCACACACACTGGCAAAGAAGGTGGAAGAAGGAAGCAGTGAATATTGATGAACCTTAATAAGCGGGCCCAGAAAATAGTTTGACTGCAGTGTAATCCTCCAGGAGAGACAATATGTATAACTATCCTGCTCTTACTACCATTTAATTTCCATTTGTAGACCCCTAGAAATTACAACAGCCATTTTACAGGCCAGAATTTCTCGTCCAAATTGACTAGTGTGGGGATCGTTGTCCAGTGTCAAGTTTCGAGTCAACTTTGCCTACCAGTCCTTGCTGGTTCAGTGAACCCATATATCCACTGGTTTGCTCATCACTATTATGTTATAGCACCTATTGTTCAACCCAACCAAGATCGGGCATAAAGTATTCACTGAGGCATATATTTTGAATGCTCTGCATTATTATCTACTCAGTAACAAAACCTTGGTAACAACAACCATAAAAATTAGTACTAAATAAAAAAGCAACATAGGTGAAAAAAGACATAAAACCTTTGAAACCTGAACATTCCTGATGTTCTTGGTTGAATATTCTGATCAAACTGCATAAAGCCCACAAGCATCTCACGGCAAACTTCTGCCAACAAACGCCGTAGTGACAGTGCACCAGCAGGGCAGGTGACCTGGTGCCTC
Organism: Anomaloglossus baeobatrachus; assembly: GCF_048569485.1. Classification (NCBI taxonomy): domain Eukaryota; kingdom Metazoa; phylum Chordata; class Amphibia; order Anura; family Aromobatidae; genus Anomaloglossus; species Anomaloglossus baeobatrachus. Next base: position 25,997,254 of record NC_134361.1, read on the forward strand.
ACAACAACCATGCTGCAAGGCTGAGCCCCAAAGACTTCAGGCCACACTGACCCACTGACACAAGCCAACCACAAAAATGGCTCCGCACAGAAGAACTGCCCTGTGATTGGAGGTGGACAACCCATCTTTCACAACCTCCCAGTCTGTGAACTGAGCAAAAAGGCATGGATTAAATATTTTACTTACTGATGACCGAAGTGGCAGTAGTAGTTGGAGCTAAAGAAGTTGTTGAAACTGCAGCAGTTGTTGTAGCTGCAGTAGTAGCTAGAGATGGAGTAGTAGTTGGAGTTCCAGTAGCAGTTGGAGCTGCAGTAGTAGTTGGAGCAACAGTAGTAGTTGGAGCTGGAGTAGTGGTTGGAGCTGCAGTGGTCGTTGGAGCTGTAGTAGAAGTTGGAGCTGCAGTTGTTGTTGGAGCGGCTGTAGTAGTAGGAGCTGTAGTAGTTGAGGGAACTGCAGTAGTTGTTGGAAATGCAGTAGTTGTTGAAGATGGAGTAGTGGATGGAGCTGCAGCAGTAGTTGTAGTGGCAGTAGTTGTTAGAGCAACAGTAGTAGTTGGAGCTGGAGTGGTTGTTGGAGCAACAGTAGTAGTTGGACCTACAGGAGTTGTTGGAGCTGCAGTCGTAGTAGGAGTTGCAGTAGTAGTTAGAGCTGCAGTTGTTGTTGTTGGAGCTGCAGTTGTTGTTGGACCTGCAGTGGTAATTGGAACTGCAGTAGTTGTTTGAGCTGCAGTAGTAGTTGGAGCTGCAGAAGTAATTGGAGCTGCAGTAGTAGTTGGAGCTACACTTGTTGTTGGGGCTACAGTAGTTGTTGGAGCTGCAGATGTTGATGGAGCTGCAGTAGTAGTTGGAGCTGCAATTGTTGTTGGAGCTGCAGTTGTTGTTGGAGCTCCAGTGGTAGTTGGAGATGCGGTAGTAGTTGGAGCTGCAGTTGTTGTTGGAGCTACAGTTGTTGTTGGAACTGCAGTTGTTGGAGCTGCAGTTGTTGTTGGAGCTGAAGAAGTTGTTGGAGCTTCAGTGGTGGATGGAGCTGCAGTAGTTGTTGAAGCTACAGTGGCAGTTGGAGCTATAGTTGTTGTTGGAGCTGCAGTAGTTGTTGGAGCTGCAGTGGTAGTTGGAGCTGCAGTAGAAGTTGGAGCTGCAGTGGTAGTTGGATTTGCAGTAGTTATTGGAGCTGCAGTGATAGATGGAGATGCAGTAGTAGTTGAAGCTGCAGTTGTTGTTGGAGCTGCAGCTGTTGTTGGAGCTGCAGTGGTAGTTGGAGCTGCAGTGGTAGTTGGATCTGCAGTTGTTGTTGGAGCTGCAGTCCTTGTTGGAGCTGCAGTTGTTGTTGGAACTGCAGTTGTAGTTGGAGCTGCAGTAAATATTGGAACTGCACTGGTAGTTTGAGCTGCAGTAGTTGTTGGAGCTGCAGTGGTAGTTTGACCTGCAGTTGTTGTTGGAGCTGCAGTTGTTGTTGTTGTTGGAGCTAAAGTGGTAGTTTGACCTGCAGTTGTTGTTGGAGCTGCAGTTGTTGTTGTTGGAGCTGCAGTTGTTGTTGGAGCTGCAGTGGTAGTTGGAGCTACAGTAGATGTTGGAGCTGCTGTAGTAGTTGGAGCTGCAGTAGTAGTTGGAGCTGCAGTTGTTGGAGCTGCAGTTGTTGTTGGAGCTGCAGTAGTTGTAGCTGCTGTAGTTGTTGGAGCTGCTGTTGGAGCTGCAGTAGTAGTTGGAGCTGCAGTAGTAGTTGGAGCTGCAGTTGTTGGAGCTGCAGTTGTTGTTTGAGCTGCAGAAGTTGTTGGAGCTGCAGTAGTTGTTGGAGCTGCAGTGGTAGTTGGAGATGCAGTAGTTGTTGGAGCTGCTGTAGTAGTTGGAGCTGCAGTAGTAGTTGGAGCTGCAGTTGTTGTTGGAGCTGCAGTTATTGTTGGAGCTGCAGTGGTAGTTGGAGCTGCAGTAGTAGTTGGAGCTGCAGTAGTAGTTGGAGCTGCAGTTGTTGTTGGAGCTGCAGTGGAAGTTGGAGCTGCAGTAGTAGTTGGAGCTGCAGTTGTTGTTGGAGCTGCAGTAGTAGTTGGAGCTGCAGTAGTTATTGGAGCTGCTGTAGTAGTTGGAGCTGCAGTAGTAGTTGGAGCTGAAGTTGTTGTTGGAGCTGCAGTAGTTGTTGAAGCTGTAGTAGTTGTTGGAGCTGCAGTGGTAGTTGGAGCTGCAGTAGTTGTTGGAGCTGCTGTAGTAGTTGGAGCTGCAGTAGTAGTTGCAGCTGCAGTTGTTGTTTGAGCTGCAGTTGTTAGAGTTGCAGTTGTTGTTGGAACTTCAGTGGTAGTTGGAGCTGCAGTAGTTGTTGGAGCTGCAGTGGTAGTTGGAGCTACAGTAGATGTTGGAGCTGCTGTAGTAGTTGGAGCTGCAGTTGTTGTTGGAGCTGCAGTGGTAGTTGGAGCTGCAGTGGTAGTTGGAGCTGCAGTAGTAGTTGTAGCTGCAGTTGTTGTTGGAGCTGCAGTAGTTGTTGGAGCTGCAGTGGTAGTTGGAGCTACAGTAGATATTGGAGCTGCTGTAGTAGTTGGAGCTGCAGTAGTAGTTGGAGCTGCAGTTGTTGGAGCTGCAGTTGTTGTTGGAGCTGCAGTAGTTGTAGCTGCTGTAGTTGTTGGAGCTGCTGTTGGAGCTGCAGTAGTAGTTGGAGCTGCAGTAGTAGTTGGAGCTGAAGTTGTTGGAGCTGCAGTTGTTGTTTGAGCTGCAGAAGTTGTTGGAGCTGCAGTAGTTGTTGGAGCTGCAGTGGTAGTTGGAGATGCAGTAGTTGTTGGAGCTTCTGTGATAGTTGGAGCTGCAGTAGTAGTTGGAGCTGCAGTTGTTGTTGGAGCTGCAGTTGTTGTTGGAGCTGCAGTGGTAGTTGGAGCTGCAGTAGTAGTTGGAGCTGCAGTAGTAGTTGGAGCTGCAGTTGTTGTTGGAGCTGCAGTGGAAGTTGGAGCAGCAGTAGTAGTTGGAGCTGCAGTTGTTGTTGGAGCTGCAGTTGTTGTTGGAGCTGAAGTAGTAGTTGGAGCTGCAGTAGTTATTGGAGCTGCTGTAGTAGTTGGAGCTGCAATAGTAGTTGGAGCTGAAGTTGTTGTTGGAGCTGCAGTAGTTGTTGAAGCTGTAGTAGTTGTTGGAGCTGCAGTGGTAGTTGGAGCTGCAGTAGTTGTTGGAGCTGCTGTAGTAGTTGGAGCTGCAGTAGTAGTTGGAGCTGCAGTTGTTGTTGGAGCTGCAGTTGTTAGAGTTGCAGTTGTTGTTGGAACTTCAGTGGTAGTTGGAGCTGTAGTAGTTATAGGAGCTGCAGAGGTAGTTGGAGCTGCAGTGGTTGTTGGAGCTGCAGTGGTAGTTGGAGCTGCTGTAGTAGTTGGAGCTGCAGTAGTAGTTGGAGCTGCAGTAGTAGTTGGAGCTGCAGTTGTAGTTGGAGCTGCAGTTGTTGGAGCTGCAGTTGTTGTTGGAGCTGCAGTAGTTGTTGGAGCTGCTGTTGGAGCTGCAGTAGTAGTTGGATCTGCAGTAGTAGTTGGAGCTGCAGTTGTTGGAGCTGCAGTTGTTGTTGGAGCTGCAGTATTTGTTGGAGCTGCAGTAGTTGTTGGAGCTGCAGTGGTAGTTGGAGATGCAGTAGTTGTTGGAGCTGCTGTAGTAGTTGGAGCTGCAGTAGTAGTTGTTGCTGCAGTTGTTGTTGGAGCTGCAGTTGTTGTTGGAGCTGTAGTGGTAGTTGGAGCTGCAGTAGTTGTTGGAGCTGCTGTAGTAGTAGGAGCTGCAGTAGTAGTTGGAGCTGAAGTTGTTGTTGGAGCTGCAGTAGTTGTTGAAGCTGTAGTAGTTGTTGGAGCTACAGTGGTAGTTGGAGCTGCAGTAGTTGTTGGAGCTGCTGTAGTAGTAGGAGCTGCAGTAGTAGTTGGAGCTGAAGTTGATGTTGGAGCTGCAGTAGTTGTTGAAGCTGTAGTAGTTGTTGGAGCTACAGTGGTAGTTGGAGCTGCAGTAGTTGTTGGAGCTGCTGTAGTAGTTGGAGCTGCAGTAGTAGTTGGAGCTGCAGTAGTTGTTGGAGCTGCAGTGGTAGTTGGAGCTTCAGTTGTAGTTGGAGCTGCAGTTGTTGGAGCTGCAGTTGTTGTTGGAGCTGCAGTAGTTGTAGCTGTTGTAGTTGTTGGAGCTGCTGTTGGAGCTGCTGTTGGAGCTGCAGTAGTAGTTGGAGCTGCAGTTGTGGGAGCTGCAGTTGTTGTTGGAGCTGCAGTAGTTGTTGGAGCTGCAGTAGTTGTTGGAGCTGCAGTGGTAGTTGGAGATGCAGTAGTTGTTGGAGCTGCTGTAGTAGTTGGAGCTGCAGTAGCAGTTGGAGCTGCAGTTGTTGTTGGAGCTGCAGTTGTTGTTGGAGCTGCAGTGGTAGTTGGAGCTGCAGTAGTAGTTGGAGCTGCAATTGTTGTTGGAGCTGCAGTTGTTCTTGGAGCTGCAGTAGTAGTTGGAGCTGCAGTAGTTATTGGAGCTGCTGTAGTAGTTGGAGCTGCAGTAGTAGTTGGAGCTGAAGTTGTTGTTGGAGCTGCAGTAGTTGTTGAAGCTGTAGTAGTTGTTGGAGCTGCAGTGGTAGTTGGAGCTGCTGTAGTAGTTGGAGCTGCAGTAGTAGTTGGAGCTGCAGTTGTTGGTAAATCTGCAGTTGTTGTTGGAGCTGCAGTAGTTGTAGCTGTAGTAGTTGTTGGAGCTCCAGTGGTAGTTGGAGCTGCAGTAGTTGTTGGAGCTACAGTGGTAGTTGGAGCTATAGTTGTTGTTGGAGCTGCAGTAGTTGTTTGAGCTGCAGTGGTAGTTGGAGCTGCAGTAGTAGATGAAGCTGCAGTGGTAGTTGGAGCTGCAGTGGTAGTTGGAGCTGCAGTAGTAGTTGGAGCTGCAGTGGTTGTTGGAGCTGAAGTTGTTGTTGGAGCTGCTGTAGTAGTTGGAGCTGCAGTAGTAGTTGGAGCTGAAGTTGTTGTTGGAGCTGCAGTAGTTGTTGAAGTTGTAGTAGTTGTTGGAGCTGCAGTGGTAGTTGAAGCTGCAGTAGTTGTTAGAGCTGCTGTAGTAGTTGGAGCTGCAGTAGTAATTGGAGGTGCAGTTGGTGGAGCTGCAGTTGTTGATGGAGCTGCAGTAGTTGTTGTAGCTGCAGTAGTTGTTGGAGCTGCAGTTGTAGTTGTAGCTGCAGTAGTTGTTGGAGCTACAGTAGTAGTTGGAACTGCAGTGGTGGTTGGAGCTGCAGTAGTTATTGGAGCTGCAGAGGTAGTTGGAGCTGCAGTAGTAGTTGGAGCTGCAGTTGTTGTTGGAGCTGCAGTGGTAGTTGGAGCTGCAGTAGTAGTTGGAGCTGCAGTTGTTGGAGCTGCAGTTTTTGTTGGAGCTGCAGTTGTTGTTGGAGCTGCAGTAGTAGTTGGAGCTGCAGTAGTTGTTGGAGCTGCTGTAGTAGTTGGAGCTGCAGTAGTTGTTGGAGCTGCAGTTATTGGTGGATCTGCAGTTGTTGTTGGAGCAGCAGTAATTGCTGTAGCTGCAGTAGTTGTTGGAGCTGCAGTGGTAGTTGGAGCTGCAGTTGTTGTTGGAGCTACAGTGGTAGTTGGAGCTATAGTTGTTGTTGGAGCTGCAGTAGTTGTTTGAGCTGCAGTGGTAGTTGGAGCTGCAGTAGTAGTTGGAGCTGCAGTTGTTGTTGGAGCTGCAGTTGTTGTTGAAGCTGCAGTGGTAGTTGGAGCTGCAGTGGTAGTTGGAGCTGCAGTAGTAGTTGGAGCTGCAGTTGTTGTTGGAGCTGCAGTAGTTGTTGGAGCTGCAGTGGTAGTTGGAGCTACAGTAAATGTTGGAGCTGCTGTAGTAGTTGGAGCTGCAGTTGTTGTTGGAGCTGCAGTGTTTGGAGCTGCAGTTGTTGTTGGAGCTGCAGTAGTTGTAGCTGCAGTAGTTGTTGGAGCTGCAGTGGTAGTTGGAGCTGTAGTAGTAGTTGGAGCTGCAGTTGTTGGAGCTGCAGTTGTTGTTTGAGCTGCAGAAGTTGTTGGAGCTGCAGTAGTTGTTGGAGCTGCAGTGGTAGTTGGAGATGCAGTAGTTGTTGGAGCTGCTGTAGTAGTTGGAGCTGCAGTAGTAGTTGGAGCTACAGTTGTTGTTGGAGCTGCAGTTGTTGTTGGAGCTGCAGTGGTAGTTGGAGCTGCAGTAGTAGTTGGAGCTGCAGTAGTAGTTCGAGCTGCAGTTGTTCTTGGAGCTGCAATGGAAGTTGGAGCTGCAGTAGTAGTTGGAGCTGCAGTTGTTGTTGGAGCTGCAGTTGTTGTTGGAGCTGCAGTAGTAGTTGGAGCTGCAGTAGTAGTTGGAGCTGCAGTAGTTATTGGAGCTGCAGTAGTAGTTGGAGCTGAAGTTGTTGTTGGAGCTGCAGTAGCTGTTGAAGCTGTGGTAGTTGGAGCTGCAGTACTTGTTGGAGCTGCTGTAGTAGTTGGAGCTGCAGTAGTAGTTGGAGCTGCAGTTGTTGTTGGAGCTGCAGTTGTTATAGTTGCAGTTGTTGTTGGAACTTCAGTGGTGGTTGGAGCTGTAGTAGTTATAGGAGCTGCAGAGGTAGTTGGAGCTGCAGTTGTTGTTGGAGCTGCAGTGGTAGTTGGAGCTGCAGTTGTAGTTGGAGCTGCAGTTGTTGGAGCTGCTGTAGTTGTTGGAGCTGCTGTTGGAGCTGCAGTAGTAGTTGGAGCTGCAGTAGTGGTTGGAGCTGCAGTTGTTGGAGCTGCAGTTGTTGTTGGAGCTGCAGTATTTGTTGGAGCTGCAGTAGTTGTTGGAGCTGCAGTGGTAGTTGGAGATGCAGTAGTTTTTGGAGCTGCTGTAGTAGTTGGAGCTGCAGTAGTAGTTGGAGCTGCAGTTGTTGTTGGAGCTGCAGTTGTTGTTGGAGCTGAAGTTGTTGTTAAAGCTGCAGTGGTAGTTGGAGCTGCAGTAGTTGTTGGAGCTGCTATAGTAGTAGGAGCTGCAGTAGAAGTTGGAGCTGAAGTTGTTGTTGGAGCTGCAGTAGTTGTTGAAGCTGTAGTAGTTGTTGGAGCTACAGTGGTAGTTGGAGCTGCAGTAGTTGTTGGAGCTGCTGTAGTAGTAGGAGCTGCAGTAGTAGTTGGAGCTGAAGTTGATGTTGGAGCTGCAGTAGTTGTTGAAGCTGTAGTAGTTGTTGGAGCTACAGTGGTAGTTGGAGCTGCAGTAGTTGTTGGAGCTGCTGTAGTAGATGGAGCTGCAGTAGTAGTTGGAGCTGCAGTTATTGGTGGAGCTGCAGTTGTTGTTGTAGCTGCAGTAATTGTTGTAGCTGCAGTAGATGTTGGAGCTGCAGTGATAGTTGGAGCTACAGTTGTTGTTGGAGCTACAGTGGTAGTTGGAGCTATAGTTGCTTTTGGAGCTGCAGTAGTTTTTTGAGGTGCAGTGGTAGTTGGAGCTGCAGTTGTAGTTGGAGCTGCAGTTGTCGGAGCTGCAGTTGTTGTTGGAGCTGCAGTAGTTGTAGCTGTTGTAGTTGTTGGAGCTGCTGTTGGAGCTGCAGTAGTAGTTGGAGCTGCAGTTGTGGGAGCTGCAGTTGTTGTTGGAGCTGCAGTAGTTGTTGGAGCTGCAGTAGTTGTTGGAGCTGCAGTGGTAGTTGGAGATGCAGTAGTTGTTGGAGCTGCTGTAGTAGTTGGAGCTGCAGTAGCAGTTGGAGCTGCAGTTGTTGTTGGAGCTGAAGTTGTTGTTGGAGCTGCAGTGGTAGTTGGAGCTGCAGTAGTAGTTGGAGCTGCAATTGTTGTTGGAGCTGCAGTTGTTGTTGGAGCTGCAGTAGTAGTTGGAGCTGCAGTAGTTATTGGAGCTGCTGTAGTAGTTGGCGCTGCAGTAGTAGTTGGAGCTGAAGTTGTTGTTGGAGCTGCAGTAGTTGTTGAAGCTGTAGTAGTTGTTGGAGCTGCAGTGGTAGTTGGAGCTGCTGTAGTAGTTGGAGCTGCAGTAGTAGTTGGAGCTGCAGTTGTTGGTAGAGCTGCAGTTGTTGTTGGAGCTGCAGTAGTTGTAGCTGTAGTAGTTGTTGGAGCTCCAGTGGTAGTTGAAGCTGCAGTAGTTGTTGGAGCTACAGTGGTAGTTGGAGCTATAGTAGTTGTTGGAGCTGCTGTAGTAGTTGGAGCTGCAGTTGTTGTTGGAGCTGCAGTTGTTTTTGGAGCTGCAGTGGTAGTTGGAGCTGCAGTAGGAGTTGGAGCTGCAGTTGTTGTTGGAGCTGCAGTTGTTGTTGGAGCTGCAGTAGTGGTTGGAGCTGCAGTAGTTGTTGGAGCTTCTGTAGTAGTTGGAGCTGCAGTAGTTGTTGGAGCTGCAGTAGTTGTTGGAGCTGCAGTGGTAGTTGGAGCTGCAGTAGTAGTTTGAGCTCCAGTTGTTGTTGGAGCTGAAGTTGTTGGAGCTGCAGTAGTTGTTGAAGCTGTAGTAGTTGTTGGAGCTGCAGTGGTAGTTGAAGCTGCAGTAGTTGTTAGAGCTGCTGTAGTAGTTGGAGCTGCAGTAGTAGTTGGAGCTGAAGTTGTTGTTGGAGCTGCAGTAGTTGTTGAAGCTGTAGTAGTTGTTGGAGCTGCAGTGGTAGTTGAAGCTGCAGTAGTTGTTAGAGCTGCTGTAGTAGTTGGAGCTGCAGTAGTAGTTGGAGGTGCAGTTGTTGGTGGAGCTGCAGTTGTTGATGGAGCTGCAGTAGTTGTTGTAGCTGCAGTAGTTGGTGGAGCTGCAGTTGTAGTTGTAGCTGCAGTAGTTGTTGGAGCTACAGTAGTAGTTGGAGCTGCAGTTGTTGTTGGAGCTGCAGTAGATATTGGAGCTGCAGTGGTAGTTGGAGCTGCAGTAGTTGTTGGAGCTGCTGTAGTAGTTGGAGCTGCAGTTGTTGTTGGAGCTGCAGTTGTTGCTGGAGCTGCAGTGGTAGTTGAAGCTGCAGTGGTACTTGGAGCTGCAGTTGTTGGAGCTGCAGTTGTTGTTGGAGCTGCAGTGGTAGTTGGAGCTGCAGTAGTAGTTGGAGCTGCAGTTGTTCTTGGAGCTGCAGTTGTTGTTGGAGCTGCAGTAGTTGTTGTACCTGCAGTAGTTGTTGGAACTGCAGTGGTAGTTGGAGCTGCAGTAGTAGTTGGAGCTGCAGTAGTAGTTGGAGCTGCAGTTGTTGGAGCTGCAGTTGTTAATGGAGCTGCAGTAGTTGTTGGAGCTGCAGTAGTAGTTGGAGCTGCAGTTGTTGGAGCTGCAGTTGTTAATGGAGCTGCAGTAGTTGTTGGAGCTGCAGTAGTTGTTGGAGCTGCAGTAGTAGTTGGAGATGCAGTAGTTGTTGGAGCTTCTGTAGTAGTTGGAGCTGCAGTGGTTGTTGGAGCCGCAGTACTAGTTGGAGCTGCAGTTGTTGTTGAAGCTGCAGTAGTAGTTGGAGCTGCAGTTGTTGTTGGAGCTGCAGTTGTTGTTGGAGCTGCAGTAGTAGTTGGAGCTGCAGTAGTTGTTGGAGCTGCTGTAGTAGTTGGAGCTGCAGTAGTAGTTGGAGCTGCAGTAGTTGTTGGAGCTGCAGTAGTTGTTGGAGCTGCAGTGGTAGTTGGAGCTGCAGTAGTAGTTGGAGCTCCAGTTGTTGTTGGAGCTGCAGTTGTTGTTGGAGCTGCTGTAGTAGTTGGAGCTGCAGTAGTAGTTGGAGCTGCAGTTGTTGTTGAAGCTGTTGTAGTAGTTGGAGCTGCAGTAGTGATTGGAGCTGCAGTAGTTGTTGGAGCAGCAGTAGTTGTTGGAGCTGCAGTGGTAGTTGGAGCTGCAGTAGTACTTGGAGCTCCAGTTGTTGTTGGAGCTGCAGTTGTTGTTGGAGCTGCTGTAGTAGTTGGAGCTGCAGAAGTAGTTGGAGCTGAAGTTGTTGTTGGAGCTGCAGTAGTTGTTGAAGCTGTAGTAGTTGTTGAAGCTGCAGTGGTAGTTGAAGCTGCAGTAGTTGTTGGAGCTGCTGTAGTAGTTGGAGCTGTAGTAGTAGTTGGAGGTGCATTTGTTGGTGTAGCTGCAGTTGTTGATGGAGCTGCAGTAGTTGTTGTAGCTGCAGTAATTTTTGGAGCTGCAGTTGTAGTTGGAGCTGCAGTAGTTGATGGAGCTACAGAGGTTGATGGAGCTGCAGTAGTTGTTGGAGCTGCTGTAGTAGTTGGAGCTGCAGTAGTAGTTGGAGCTGCAGTTGTTGTTGGAGCTGCAGTTGTTGTTGGAGCTGCAGTAGTTGTAGCTGCAGTAGTTGTTGGAGCTGCAGTGGTTGTTGGAGCTGCAGTAGTTATTGGAGCTGCAGTTGTAGTTGTAGCTGCAGTAGTTGTTGGAGCTAAAGTAGTAGTTGGAGCTGCAGTTGTTGTTGGAGCTGCAGTAGATATTGGAGCGGCAGTGGTAGTTGGAGCTGCAGTAGTTGTTGGAGCTGCTGTAGTAGTTGGAGCTGCAGTTGTTGTTGGAGCTGCAGTTGTTGCTGGAGCTGCAGTGGTAGTTGGAGCTGCAGTGGTACTTGGAGCTGCAGTAGTAGTTGGAGCTGCAGTTGTTGTTGGAGCTGCAGTGGTAGTTGGAGATGCAGTAGTTGTTGGAGCTGCTGTAGTAGTTGGAGCTGCAGTGGTTGTTGGAGCTGCAGTTGTTGTAGGAGCTGCAGTGGTAGTTGAAGCTGCAGTAGTAGTTGGAGCTGCAGTTATTGTTGGAGCTGCAGTTGTTGTTGTAGCTGCAGTAGTAGTTGGAGCTGCAGTAGTTGTTGGAGCTGCTGTAGTAGTTGGAGCTGCAGTAGTAGTTGGAGCTGCAGTTGTTGTTGGAGCTGCAGTTGTTGTTGGAGCTGCAGTAGTTGTTGTAGCTGCAGTAGTTGTTGGAACTGCAGTGGTAGTTGGAGCTGCAGTAGTAGTTGGAGCTGCAGTAGTAGTTGGAGCTGCAGTTGTTGGAGCTGCAGTTGTTAATGGAGCTGCAGTAGTTGTTGGAGCTGCAGTAGTTGTTGGAGCTGCAGTAGTAGTTGGAGATGCAGTAGTTGTTGGAGCTGCTGTAGTAGTTGGAGCTGCAGTGGTTGTTGGAGCTGCAGTTGTTGTTGGAGCTGCTGTGGTAGTTGAAGCTGCAGTAGTAGTTGGAGCTGCAGTTGTTGTTGGAGCTGCAGTTGTTGTTGGAGCTGCAGTAGTAGTTGGAGCTGCAGTAGTTGTTGGAGCTGCTGTAGTAGTTGGAGCTGCAGTAGTAGTTGGAGCTGCAGTAGTTGTTGAAGCTGCAGTAGTTGTTGGAGCTGCAGTGGTAGTTGGAGCTGCAGTAGTAGTTTGAGCTCCAGTTGTTGTTGGAGCTGCAGTTGTTGTTGGAGCTGCTGTAGTAGTTGGAGCTGCAGTAGTAGTTGGAGCTGCAGTTCTTGTTGAAGCTGCTGTAGTAGTTGGAGCTGCAGTAGTAGTTGGAGCTGCAGTAGTTGTTGGAGCTGCAGTGGTAGTTGGAGCTGCAGTAGTAGTTGGAGCTTCAGTTGTTGTTGGAGCTGCAGTAGTTGTTGGAGCTGCAGTGGTTGTTGGAGCTGCAGTAGTTGTTGTAGCTGCAGTAGTTGTTGGAGCTGCAGTGGTAGTTGGAGCTGCTGTAGTAGTTGGAGCTGCAGTTGTTGGAGCTGCAGTTGTTGTTGGAGCTGCAGTAGTTGTTGGAGCTGCAGTAGTTGTTGGAGCTGCAGTGGTAGTTGGAGATGCAGTAGATGTTGGAGCTGCTGTAGTAGTTGGAGCTGCAGTTGTTGTTGGAGCTGCAGTTGTTGTTGGAGCTGCAGTTGTTGTTGGAGCTGCAGTGGTAGTTGGAGCTACAGTAGTAGTTGGAGCTGCAGTTGTTGTTGGAGCTGCAGTTGTTGTTGGAGCTGCAGTAGTAGTTGGAGCTGCAGTAGTTGTTGAAGCTGCTGTAGTAGTTGGAGCTGCAGTAGTAGTTGGAGCTGCAGTTGTTGTTGAAGCTGCAGTTGTTGTTGGAGCTGCAGTAGTAGTTGGAGCTGCAGTAGTTGTTGGAGCTGCTGTAGTAGTTGGAGCTGCAGTAGTAGTTGGAGCTGCAGTAGTTGTTGGAGCTGCAGTGGTAGTTGGAGCTGCAGTATTAGTTGGAGCTCCAGTTGTTGTGTGAGCTGCAGTTGTTGTTGGGGCTGCTGTAGTAGTTGGAGCTGCAGTAGTAGTTGGAGCTGAAGTTGTTGTTGGAGCTGCAGTAGTTGTTGTAGCTGCAGTAGTTGTTGGAGCTGCAGTTGTAGTTGGAGCTGCAGTAGTTGTTGGAGCTACAGGGGTAGTTGGAGCTGCAGTAGTTGTTGGAGCTGCTGTAGTAGTTGGAGCTGCAGTAGTAGTTGGAGCTGCAGTTGTTGTTGGAGCTGCAGTTGTTGTTGGAGCTGCAGTAGTTGTAGCTGCAGTAGTTGTTGGAGCTGCAGTGGTTGTTGGAGCTGCAGTAGTTGTTGGAGCTGCAGTAGTTGTAGCTGCAGTAGTTGTTGGAGCTGCAGTGGTTGTTGGAGCTGCAGTAGTTATTGGAGCTGCAGTTGTAGTTGTAGCTGCAGTAGTTGTTGGAGCTAAAGTAGTAGTTGGAGCTGCAGTTGTTGTTGGAGCTGCAGTAGATATTGGAGCGTCAGTGGTAGTTGGAGCTGCAGTAGTTGTTGGAGCTGCTGTAGTAGTTGGAGCTGCAGTTGTTGTTGGAGCTGCAGTTGTTGCTGGAGCTGCAGTGGTAGTTGGAGCTGCAGTGGTACTTGGAGCTGCAGTAGTAGTTGGAGCTGCAGTTGTTGGAGCTGCAGTTGTTGTTGGAGCTGCAGTGGTAGTTGGAGATGCAGTAGTTGTTGGAGCTGCTGTAGTAGTTGGAGCTGCAGTGGTTGTTGGAGCTGCAGTTGTTGTAGGAGCTGCAGTGGTAGTTGAAGCTGCAGTAGTAGTTGGAGCTGCAGTTATTGTTGGAGCTGCAGTTGTTGTTGGAGCTGCAGTAGTAGTTGGAGCTGCAGTAGTTGTTGGAGCTGCTGTAGTAGTTGGAGCTGCAGTAGTAGTTGGAGCTGCAGTTGTTGTTGGAGCTGCAGTTGTTGTTGGAGCTGCAGTAGTTGTTGTAGCTGCAGTAGTTGTTGGAACTGCAGTGGTAGTTGGAGCTGCAGTAGTAGTTGGAGCTGCAGTAGTAGTTGGAGCTGCAGTTGTTGGAGCTGCAGTTGTTAATGGAGCTGCAGTAGTTGTTGGAGCTGCAGTAGTTGTTGGAGCTGCAGTAGTAGTTGGAGATGCAGTAGTTGTTGGAGCTGCTGTAGTAGTTGGAGCTGCAGTGGTTGTTGGAGCTGCAGTTGTTGTTGGAGCTGCTGTGGTAGTTGAAGCTGCAGTAGTAGTTGGAGCTGCAGTTGTTGTTGGAGCTGCAGTTGTTGTTGGAGCTGCAGTAATAGTTGGAGCTGCAGTAGTTGTTGGAGCTGCTGTAGTAGTTGGAACTGCAGTAGTAGTTGGAGCTGCAGTAGTTGTTGAAGCTGCAGTAGTTGTTGGAGCTGCAGTGGTAGTTGGAGCTGCAGTAGTAGTTTGAGCTCCAGTTGTTGTTGGAGCTGCAGTTGTTGTTGGAGCTGCTGTAGTAGTTGGAGCTGCAGTAGTAGTTGGAGCTGCAGTTCTTGTTGAAGCTGCTGTAGTAGTTGGAGCTGCAGTAATAGTTGGAGCTGCAGAAGTTGTTGGAGCTGCAGTGGTAGTTGGAGCTGCAGTAGTAGTTGGAGCTTCAGTTGTTGTTGGAGCTGCAGTAGTTGTTGGAGCTGCAGTGGTTGTTGGAGCTGCAGTAGTTGTTGTAGCTGCAGTAGTTGTTGGAGCTGCAGTGGTAGTTGGAGCTGCTGTAGTAGTTGGAGCTGCAGTTGTTGGAGCTGCAGTTGTTGTTGGAGCTGCAGTAGTTGTTGGAGCTGCAGTAGTTGTTGGAGCTGCAGTGGTAGTTGGAGATGCAGTAGATGTTGGAGCTGCTGTAGTAGTTGGAGCTGCAGTTGTTGTTGGAGCTGCAGTTGTTGTTGGAGCTGCAGTGGTAGTTGGAGCTACAGTAGTAGTTGGAGCTGCAGTTGTTGTTGGAGCTGCAGTTGTTGTTGGAGCTGCAGTAGTAGTTGGAGCTGCAGTAGTTGTTGAAGCTGCTGTAGTAGTTGGAGCTGCAGTAGTAGTTGGAGCTGCAGGAGTTGTTGAAGCTGCGGTTGTTGTTGGAGCTGCAGTAGTAGTTGGAGCTGCAGTAGTTGTTGGAGCTGCTGTAGTAGTTGGAGCTGCAGTAGTAGTTGGAGCTGCAGTAGTTGTTGGAGCTGCAATGGTAGTTGGAGCTGCAGTATTAGTTGGAGCTGTAGTTGTTGTGTGAGCTGCATTTGTTGTTGGAGCTGCTGTAGTAGTTGGAGCTGCAGTAGTAGTTGGAGCTGAAGTTGTTGTTGGAGCTGCAGTAGTTGTTGTAGCTGCAGTAGTTGTTGGAGCTGCAGTTGTAGTTGAAGCTGCAGTAGTTGTTGGAGCTACAGGGGTAGTTGGAGCTGCAGTAGTTGTTGGAGCTGCTGTAGTAGTTGGAGCTGCAGTAGTAGTTGGAGCTGCAGTTGTTGTTATAGCTGCAGTTGTTGTTGGAGCTGCAGTAGTTGTAGCTGCAGTAGTTGTTGGAGCTGCAGTGGTTGTTGGAGCTGCAGTAGTTGTTGTAGCTGCAGTAGTTGTTGGAGCTGCAGTGGTAGTTGGAGCTGCTGTAGTAGTTGGAGCTGCAGTTGTTGGAGCTGCAGTTGTTGTTGGAGCTGCAGAAGTTGTTGGAGCTGCAGTAGTTGTTGGAGCTGCAGTGGTAGTTGGAGATGCAGTAGATGTTGGAGCTGCTGTAGTAGTTGGAGATGCAGTTGTTGTTGGAGCTGCAGTTGTTGTTGGAGCTGCAGTGGTAGTTGGAGCTACAGTAGTATTTGGAGCTGCAGTTGTTGTTGGAGCTGCAGTTGTTGTTGGAGCTGCAGTAGTAGTTGGAGCTACAGTAGTTGTTGGAGCTGCTGTAGTAGTTGGAGCTGCAGTAGTAGTTGGAGCTGCAGTTGTTGTTGAAGCTTCAGTAGTTGTTGGAGCTGCTGTAGTAGTTGGAGCTGCAGTAGTAGTTGGAGATGCAGTAGTTGTTGGAGCTGCAGTGGTAGTTGGAGCTGCAGTATTAGTTGGAGCTCCAGTTGTTGTGTGAGCTGCAGTTGTTGTTGGAGCTGCTGTAGCAGTTGGAGCTGCAGTAGTAGTTGGAGCTGAAGTTGTTGTTGGAGCTGCAATAGTTGTTGTAGCTGCAGTAGTTGTTGGAGCTGCAGTTGTAGTTGGAGCTGCAGTAGTTGCTGGAGCTACATGGGTAGTTGGAGCTGCAGTAGTTGTTGGAGCTGCTGTAGTAGTTGGAGCTGCAGTAGTAGTTGGAGCTGCAGTTGTTGTTGGAGCTGCCGTTGTTGTTGGAGCTGCAGTAGTTGTAGCTGCAGTAGTTGTTGGAGCTGCAGTGGTTGTTGGAGCTGCAGTAGTTGTTGTAGCTGCAGTAGTTGTTGGAGCTGCAGTGGTAGTTGGAGCTGCTGTAGTAGTTGGAGCTGCAGTTGTTGGAGCTGCAGTTGTTGGAGCTGCAGTAGTTGTTGGAGCTGCAGTAGTTGTTGGAGCTGCAGTGGTAGTTGGAGATGCAGTAGATGTTGGAGCTGCTGTAGTAGTTGGAGCTGCAGTTGTTGTTGGAGCTGCAGTGGTAGTTGGAGCTACAGTAGTAGTTGGAGCTGCAGTTGTTGTTGGAGCTGCAGTTGTTGTTGCAGCTGCAGTAGTAGTTGGAGCTGCAGTAGATGTTGGAGCTGCTGTAGTAGTTGGAGCTGCAGTAGTAGTTGGAGCTGCAGTTGTTGTTGAAGCTGCAGTTGTTGTTGGAGCTGCAGTAGTAGTTGGAGCTGCAGTAGTTGTTGGAGCTGCTGTAGTAGTTGGAGCTGCAGTTGTTGTTGGAGCTGCAGTTGTTGCTGGAGCTGCAGTGGTAGTTGAAGCTGCAGTGGTACTTGGAGCTGCAGTTGTTGGAGCTGCAGTTGTTGTTGGAGCTGCAGTGGTAGTTGGAGCTGCAGTAGTAGTTGGAGCTGCAGTTGTTCTTGGAGCTGCAGTTGTTGTTGGAGCTGCAGTAGTTGTTGTACCTGCAGTAGTTGTTGGAACTGCAGTGGTAGTTGGAGCTGCAGTAGTAGTTGGAGCTGCAGTAGTAGTTGGAGCTGCAGTTGTTGGAGCTGCAGTTGTTAATGGAGCTGCAGTAGTTGTTGGAGCTGCAGTAGTAGTTGGAGCTGCAGTTGTTGGAGCTGCAGTTGTTAATGGAGCTGCAGTAGTTGTTGGAGCTGCAGTAGTTGTTGGAGCTGCAGTAGTAGTTGGAGATGCAGTAGTTGTTGGAGCTTCTGTAGTAGTTGGAGCTGCAGTGGTTGTTGGAGCCGCAGTACTAGTTGGAGCTGCAGTTGTTGTTGAAGCTGCAGTAGTAGTTGGAGCTGCAGTTGTTGTTGGAGCTGCAGTTGTTGTTGGAGCTGCAGTAGTAGTTGGAGCTGCAGTAGTTGTTGGAGCTGCTGTAGTAGTTGGAGCTGCAGTAGTAGTTGGAGCTGCAGTAGTTGTTGGAGCTGCAGTAGTTGTTGGAGCTGCAGTGGTAGTTGGAGCTGCAGTAGTAGTTGGAGCTCCAGTTGTTGTTGGAGCTGCAGTTGTTGTTGGAGCTGCTGTAGTAGTTGGAGCTGCAGTAGTAGTTGGAGCTGCAGTTGTTGTTGAAGCTGCTGTAGTAGTTGGAGCTGCAGTAGTGATTGGAGCTGCAGTAGTTGTTGGAGCAGCAGTAGTTGTTGGAGCTGCAGTGGTAGTTGGAGCTGCAGTAGTACTTGGAGCTCCAGTTGTTGTTGGAGCTGCAGTTGTTGTTGGAGCTGCTGTAGTAGTTGGAGCTGCAGAAGTAGTTGGAGCTGAAGTTGTTGTTGGAGCTGCAGTAGTTGTTGAAGCTGTAGTAGTTGTTGAAGCTGCAGTGGTAGTTGAAGCTGCAGTAGTTGTTGGAGCTGCTGTAGTAGTTGGAGCTGTAGTAGTAGTTGGAGGTGCATTTGTTGGTGTAGCTGCAGTTGTTGATGGAGCTGCAGTAGTTGTTGTAGCTGCAGTAATTTTTGGAGCTGCAGTTGTAGTTGGAGCTGCAGTAGTTGATGGAGCTACAGAGGTTGATGGAGCTGCAGTAGTTGTTGGAGCTGCTGTAGTAGTTGGAGCTGCAGTAGTAGTTGGAGCTGCAGTTGTTGTTGGAGCTGCAGTTGTTGTTGGAGCTGCAGTAGTTGTAGCTGCAGTAGTTGTTGGAGCTGCAGTGGTTGTTGGAGCTGCAGTAGTTATTGGAGCTGCAGTTGTAGTTGTAGCTGCAGTAGTTGTTGGAGCTAAAGTAGTAGTTGGAGCTGCAGTTGTTGTTGGAGCTGCAGTAGATATTGGAGCGGCAGTGGTAGTTGGAGCTGCAGTAGTTGTTGGAGCTGCTGTAGTAGTTGGAGCTGCAGTTGTTGTTGGAACTGCAGTTGTTGCTGGAGCTGCAGTGGTAGTTGGAGCTGCAGTGGTACTTGGAGCTGCAGTAGTAGTTGGAGCTGCAGTTGTTGTTGGAGCTGCAGTGGTAGTTGGAGATGCAGTAGTTGTTGGAGCTGCTGTAGTAGTTGGAGCTGCAGTGGTTGTTGGAGCTGCAGTTGTTGTAGGAGCTGCAGTGGTAGTTGAAGCTGCAGTAGTAGTTGGAGCTGCAGTTATTGTTGGAGCTGCAGTTGTTGTTGGAGCTGCAGTAGTAGTTGGAGCTGCAGTAGTTGTTGGAGCTGCTGTAGTAGTTGGAGCTGCAGTAGTAGTTGGAGCTGCAGTTGTTGTTGGAGCTGCAGTTGTTGTTGGAGCTGCAGTAGTTGTTGTAGCTGCAGTAGTTGTTGGAACTGCAGTGGTAGTTGGAGCTGCAGTAGTAGTTGGAGCTGCAGTAGTAGTTGGAGCTGCAGTTGTTGGAGCTGCAGTTGTTAATGGAGCTGCAGTAGTTGTTGGAGCTGCAGTAGTTGTTGGAGCTGCAGTAGTAGTTGGAGATGCAGTAGTTGTTGGAGCTGCTGTAGTAGTTGGAGCTGCAGTGGTTGTTGGAGCTGCAGTTGTTGTTGGAGCTGCTGTGGTAGTTGAAGCTGCAGTAGTAGTTGGAGCTGCAGTTGTTGTTGGAGCTGCAGTTGTTGTTGGAGCTGCAGTAGTAGTTGGAGCTGCAGTAGTTGTTGGAGCTGCTGTAGTAGTTGGAGCTGCAGTAGTAGTTGGAGCTGCAGTAGTTGTTGAAGCTGCAGTAGTTGTTGGAGCTGCAGTGGTAGTTGGAGCTGCAGTAGTAGTTTGAGCTCCAGTTGTTGTTGGAGCTGCAGTTGTTGTTGGAGCTGCTGTAGTAGTTGGAGCTGCAGTAGTAGTTGGAGCTGCAGTTCTTGTTGAAGCTGCTGTAGTAGTTGGAGCTGCAGTAGTAGTTGGAGCTGCAGTAGTTGTTGGAGCTGCAGTGGTAGTTGGAGCTGCAGTAGTAGTTGGAGCTTCAGTTGTTGTTGGAGCTGCAGTAGTTGTTGGAGCTGCAGTGGTTGTTGGAGCTGCAGTAGTTGTTGTAGCTGCAGTAGTTGTTGGAGCTGCAGTGGTAGTTGGAGCTGCTGTAGTAGTTGGAGCTGCAGTTGTTGGAGCTACAGTTGTTGTTGGAGCTGCAGTAGTTGTTGGAGCTGCAGTAGTTGTTGGAGCTGCAGTGGTAGTTGGAGATGCAGTAGATGTTGGAGCTGCTGTAGTAGTTGGAGCTGCAGTTGTTGTTGGAGCTGCAGTTGTTGTTGGAGCTGCAGTTGTTGTTGGAGCTGCAGTGGTAGCTGGAGCTACAGTAGTAGTTGGAGCTGCAGTTGTTGTTGGAGCTGCAGTTGTTGTTGGAGCTGCAGTAGTAGTTGGAGCTGCAGTAGTTGTTGAAGCTGCTGTAGTAGTTGGAGCTGCAGTAGTAGTTGGAGCTGCAGTTGTTGTTGAAGCTGCAGTTGTTGTTGGAGCTGCAGTAGTAGTTGGAGCTGCAGTAGTTGTTGGAGCTGCAGTAGTTGTTGGAGCTGCTGTAGTAGTTGGAGCTGCAGTAGTAGTTGGAGCTGCAGTAGTTGTTGGAGCTGCAGTGGTAGTTGGAGCTGCAGTATTAGTTGGAGCTCCAGTTGTTGTGTGAGCTGCAGTTGTTGTTGGGGCTGCTGTAGTAGTTGGAGCTGCAGTAGTAGTTGGAGCTGAAGTTGTTGTTGGAGCTGCAGTAGTTGTTGTAGCTGCAGTAGTTGTTGGAGCTGCAGTTGTAGTTGGAGCTGCAGTAGTTGTTGGAGCTACAGGGGTAGTTGGAGCTGCAGTAGTTGTTGGAGCTGCTGTAGTAGTTGGAGCTGCAGTAGTAGTTGGAGCTGCAGTTGTTGTTGGAGCTGCAGTTGTTGTTGGAGCTGCAGTAGTTGTAGCTGCAGTAGTTGTTGGAGCTGCAGTGGTTGTTGGAGCTGCAGTAGTTGTTGGAGCTGCAGTAGTTGTAGCTGCAGTAGTTGTTGGAGCTGCAGTGGTTGTTGGAGCTGCAGTAGTTATTGGAGCTGCAGTTGTAGTTGTAGCTGCAGTAGTTGTTGGAGCTAAAGTAGTAGTTGGAGCTGCAGTTGTTGTTGGAGCTGCAGTAGATATTGGAGCGTCAGTGGTAGTTGGAGCTGCAGTAGTTGTTGGAGCTGCTGTAGTAGTTGGAGCTGCAGTTGTTGTTGGAGCTGCAGTTGTTGCTGGAGCTGCAGTGGTAGTTGGAGCTGCAGTGGTACTTGGAGCTGCAGTAGTAGTTGGAGCTGCAGTTGTTGGAGCTGCAGTTGTTGTTGGAGCTGCAGTGGTAGTTGGAGATGCAGTAGTTGTTGGAGCTGCTGTAGTAGTTGGAGCTGCAGTGGTTGTTGGAGCTGCAGTTGTTGTAGGAGCTGCAGTGGTAGTTGAAGCTGCAGTAGTAGTTGGAGCTGCAGTTATTGTTGGAGCTGCAGTTGTTGTTGGAGCTGCAGTAGTAGTTGGAGCTGCAGTAGTTGTTGGAGCTGCTGTAGTAGTTGGAGCTGCAGTAGTAGTTGGAGCTGCAGTTGTTGTTGGAGCTGCAGTTGTTGTTGGAGCTGCAGTAGTTGTTGTAGCTGCAGTAGTTGTTGGAACTGCAGTGGTAGTTGGAGCTGCAGTAGTAGTTGGAGCTGCAGTAGTAGTTGGAGCTGCAGTTGTTGGAGCTGCAGTTGTTAATGGAGCTGCAGTAGTTGTTGGAGCTGCAGTAGTTGTTGGAGCTGCAGTAGTAGTTGGAGATGCAGTAGTTGTTGGAGCTGCTGTAGTAGTTGGAGCTGCAGTGGTTGTTGGAGCTGCAGTTGTTGTTGGAGCTGCTGTGGTAGTTGAAGCTGCAGTAGTAGTTGGAGCTGCAGTTGTTGTTGGAGCTGCAGTTGTTGTTGGAGCTGCAGTAATAGTTGGAGCTGCAGTAGTTGTTGGAGCTGCTGTAGTAGTTGGAACTGCAGTAGTAGTTGGAGCTGCAGTAGTTGTTGAAGCTGCAGTAGTTGTTGGAGCTGCAGTGGTAGTTGGAGCTGCAGTAGTAGTTTGAGCTCCAGTTGTTGTTGGAGCTGCAGTTGTTGTTGGAGCTGCTGTAGTAGTTGGAGCTGCAGTAGTAGTTGGAGCTGCAGTTCTTGTTGAAGCTGCTGTAGTAGTTGGAGCTGCAGTAATAGTTGGAGCTGCAGAAGTTGTTGGAGCTGCAGTGGTAGTTGGAGCTGCAGTAGTAGTTGGAGCTTCAGTTGTTGTTGGAGCTGCAGTAGTTGTTGGAGCTGCAGTGGTTGTTGGAGCTGCAGTAGTTGTAGCTGCAGTAGTTGTTGGAGCTGCAGTGGTAGTTGGAGCTGCTGTAGTAGTTGGAGCTGCAGTTGTTGGAGCTGCAGTTGTTGTTGGAGCTGCAGTAGTTGTTGGAGCTGCAGTAGTTGTTGGAGCTGCAGTGGTAGTTGGAGATGCAGTAGATGTTGGAGCTGCTGTAGTAGTTGGAGCTGCAGTTGTTGTTGGAGCTGCAGTTGTTGTTGGAGCTGCAGTTGTTGTTGGAGCTGCAGTGGTAGTTGGAGCTACAGTAGTAGTTGGAGCTGCAGTTGTTGTTGGAGCTGCAGTTGTTGTTGGAGCTGCAGTAGTAGTTGGAGCTGCAGTAGTTGTTGAAGCTGCTGTAGTAGTTGGAGCTGCAGTAGTAGTTGGAGCTGCAGGAGTTGTTGAAGCTGCGGTTGTTGTTGGAGCTGCAGTAGTAGTTGGAGCTGCAGTAGTTGTTGGAGCTGCTGTAGTAGTTGGAGCTGCAGTAGTAGTTGGAGCTGCAGTAGTTGTTGGAGCTGCAGTGGTAGTTGGAGCTGCAGTATTAGTTGGAGCTGTAGTTGTTGTGTGAGCTGCATTTGTTGTTGGAGCTGCTGTAGTAGTTGGAGCTGCAGTAGTAGTTGGAGCTGAAGTTGTTTTTGGAGCTGCAGTAGTTGTTGTAGCTGCAGTAGTTGTTGGAGCTGCAGTTGTAGTTGAAGCTGCAGTAGTTGTTGGAGCTACAGGGGTAGTTGGAGCTGCAGTAGTTGTTGGAGCTGCTGTAGTAGTTGGAGCTGCAGTAGTAGTTGGAGCTGCAGTTGTTGTTGGAGCTGCAGTTGTTGTTGGAGCTGCAGTAGTTGTAGCTGCAGTAGTTGTTGGAGCTGCAGTGGTTGTTGGAGCTGCAGTAGTTGTTGTAGCTGCAGTAGTTGTTGGAGCTGCAGTGGTAGTTGGAGCTGCTGTAGTAGTTGGAGCTGCAGTTGTTGGAGCTGCAGTTGTTGTTGGAGCTGCAGTAGTAGTTGGAGCTACAGTAGTTGTTGGAGCTGCTGTAGTAGTTGGAGCTGCAGTAGTAGTTGGAGCTGCAGTTGTTGTTGAAGCTTCAGTAGTTGTTGGAGCTGCTGTAGTAGTTGGAGCTGCAGTAGTAGTTGGAGATGCAGTAGTTGTTGGAGCTGCAGTGGTAGTTGGAGCTGCAGTATTAGTTGGAGCTCCAGTTGTTGTGTGAGCTGCAGTTGTTGTTGGAGCTGCTGTAGCAGTTGGAGCTGCAGTAGTAGTTGGAGCTGAAGTTGTTGTTGGAGCTGCAATAGTTGTTGTAGCTGCAGTAGTTGTTGGAGCTGCAGTTGTAGTTGGAGCTGCAGTAGTTGCTGGAGCTACATGGGTAGTTGGAGCTGCAGTAGTTGTTGGAGCTGCTGTAGTAGTTGGAGCTGCAGTAGTAGTTGGAGCTGCAGTTGTTGTTGGAGCTGCCGTTGTTGTTGGAGCTGCAGTAGTTGTAGCTGCAGTAGTTGTTGGAGCTGCAGTGGTTGTTGGAGCTGCAGTAGTTGTTGTAGCTGCAGTAGTTGTTGGAGCTGCAGTGGTAGTTGGAGCTGCTGTAGTAGTTGGAGCTGCAGTTGTTGTTGGAGCTGCAGTTGTTGTTGGAGCTGCAGTAGTAGTTGGAGCTACAGTAGTTGTTGGAGCTGCTGTAGTAGTTGGAGCTGCAGTAGTAGTTGGAGCTGCAGTTGTTGTTGAAGCTTCAGTAGTTGTTGGAGCTGCTGTAGTAGTTGGAGCTGCAGTAGTAGTTGGAGATGCAGTAGTTGTTGGAGCTGCAGTGGTAGTTGGAGCTGCAGTATTAGTTGGAGCTCCAGTTGTTGTGTGAGCTGCAGTTGTTGTTGGAGCTGCTGTAGCAGTTGGAGCTGCAGTAGTAGTTGGAGCTGAAGTTGTTGTTGGAGCTGCAATAGTTGTTGTAGCTGCAGTAGTTGTTGGAGCTGCAGTTGTAGTTGGAGCTGCAGTAGTTGCTGGAGCTACATGGGTAGTTGGAGCTGCAGTAGTTGTTGGAGCTGCAGTAGTTGTTGGAGCTGCAGTAGTAGTTGGAGATGCAGTAGTTGTTGGAGCTGCTGTAGTAGTTGGAGCTGCAGTGGTTGTTGGAGCTGCAGTTGTTGTTGGAGCTGCTGTGGTAGTTGAAGCTGCAGTAGTAGTTGGAGCTGCAGTTGTTGTTGGAGCTGCAGTTGTTGTTGGAGCTGCAGTAATAGTTGGAGCTGCAGTAGTTGTTGGAGCTGCTGTAGTAGTTGGAACTGCAGTAGTAGTTGGAGCTGCAGTAGTTGTTGAAGCTGCAGTAGTTGTTGGAGCTGCAGTGGTAGTTGGAGCTGCAGTAGTAGTTTGAGCTCCAGTTGTTGTTGGAGCTGCAGTTGTTGTTGGAGCTGCTGTAGTAGTTGGAGCTGCAGTAGTAGTTGGAGCTGCAGTTCTTGTTGAAGCTGCTGTAGTAGTTGGAGCTGCAGTAATAGTTGGAGCTGCAGAAGTTGTTGGAGCTGCAGTGGTAGTTGGAGCTGCAGTAGTAGTTGGAGCTTCAGTTGTTGTTGGAGCTGCAGTAGTTGTTGGAGCTGCAGTGGTTGTTGGAGCTGCAGTAGTTGTAGCTGCAGTAGTTGTTGGAGCTGCAGTGGTAGTTGGAGCTGCTGTAGTAGTTGGAGCTGCAGTTGTTGGAGCTGCAGTTGTTGTTGGAGCTGCAGTAGTTGTTGGAGCTGCAGTAGTTGTTGGAGCTGCAGTGGTAGTTGGAGATGCAGTAGATGTTGGAGCTGCTGTAGTAGTTGGAGCTGCAGTTGTTGTTGGAGCTGCAGTTGTTGTTGGAGCTGCAGTTGTTGTTGGAGCTGCAGTGGTAGTTGGAGCTACAGTAGTAGTTGGAGCTGCAGTTGTTGTTGGAGCTGCAGTTGTTGTTGGAGCTGCAGTAGTAGTTGGAGCTGCAGTAGTTGTTGAAGCTGCTGTAGTAGTTGGAGCTGCAGTAGTAGTTGGAGCTGCAGGAGTTGTTGAAGCTGCGGTTGTTGTTGGAGCTGCAGTAGTAGTTGGAGCTGCAGTAGTTGTTGGAGCTGCTGTAGTAGTTGGAGCTGCAGTAGTAGTTGGAGCTGCAGTAGTTGTTGGAGCTGCAGTGGTAGTTGGAGCTGCAGTATTAGTTGGAGCTGTAGTTGTTGTGTGAGCTGCATTTGTTGTTGGAGCTGCTGTAGTAGTTGGAGCTGCAGTAGTAGTTGGAGCTGAAGTTGTTTTTGGAGCTGCAGTAGTTGTTGTAGCTGCAGTAGTTGTTGGAGCTGCAGTTGTAGTTGAAGCTGCAGTAGTTGTTGGAGCTACAGGGGTAGTTGGAGCTGCAGTAGTTGTTGGAGCTGCTGTAGTAGTTGGAGCTGCAGTAGTAGTTGGAGCTGCAGTTGTTGTTGGAGCTGCAGTTGTTGTTGGAGCTGCAGTAGTTGTAGCTGCAGTAGTTGTTGGAGCTGCAGTGGTTGTTGGAGCTGCAGTAGTTGTTGTAGCTGCAGTAGTTGTTGGAGCTGCAGTGGTAGTTGGAGCTGCTGTAGTAGTTGGAGCTGCAGTTGTTGGAGCTGCAGTTGTTGTTGGAGCTGCAGTAGTAGTTGGAGCTACAGTAGTTGTTGGAGCTGCTGTAGTAGTTGGAGCTGCAGTAGTAGTTGGAGCTGCAGTTGTTGTTGAAGCTTCAGTAGTTGTTGGAGCTGCTGTAGTAGTTGGAGCTGCAGTAGTAGTTGGAGATGCAGTAGTTGTTGGAGCTGCAGTGGTAGTTGGAGCTGCAGTATTAGTTGGAGCTCCAGTTGTTGTGTGAGCTGCAGTTGTTGTTGGAGCTGCTGTAGCAGTTGGAGCTGCAGTAGTAGTTGGAGCTGAAGTTGTTGTTGGAGCTGCAATAGTTGTTGTAGCTGCAGTAGTTGTTGGAGCTGCAGTTGTAGTTGGAGCTGCAGTAGTTGCTGGAGCTACATGGGTAGTTGGAGCTGCAGTAGTTGTTGGAGCTGCTGTAGTAGTTGGAGCTGCAGTAGTAGTTGGAGCTGCAGTTGTTGTTGGAGCTGCCGTTGTTGTTGGAGCTGCAGTAGTTGTAGCTGCAGTAGTTGTTGGAGCTGCAGTGGTTGTTGGAGCTGCAGTAGTTGTTGTAGCTGCAGTAGTTGTTGGAGCTGCAGTGGTAGTTGGAGCTGCTGTAGTAGTTGGAGCTGCAGTTGTTGTTGGAGCTGCAGTTGTTGTTGGAGCTGCAGTAGTAGTTGGAGCTACAGTAGTTGTTGGAGCTGCTGTAGTAGTTGGAGCTGCAGTAGTAGTTGGAGCTGCAGTTGTTGTTGAAGCTTCAGTAGTTGTTGGAGCTGCTGTAGTAGTTGGAGCTGCAGTAGTAGTTGGAGATGCAGTAGTTGTTGGAGCTGCAGTGGTAGTTGGAGCTGCAGTATTAGTTGGAGCTCCAGTTGTTGTGTGAGCTGCAGTTGTTGTTGGAGCTGCTGTAGCAGTTGGAGCTGCAGTAGTAGTTGGAGCTGAAGTTGTTGTTGGAGCTGCAATAGTTGTTGTAGCTGCAGTAGTTGTTGGAGCTGCAGTTGTAGTTGGAGCTGCAGTAGTTGCTGGAGCTACATGGGTAGTTGGAGCTGCAGTAGTTGTTGGAGCTGCTGTAGTAGTTGGAGCTGCAGTAGTAGTTGGAGCTGCAGTTGTTGTTGGAGCTGCCGTTGTTGTTGGAGCTGCAGTAGTTGTAGCTGCAGTAGTTGTTGGAGCTGCAGTGGTTGTTGGAGCTGCAGTAGTTGTTGTAGCTGCAGTAGTTGTTGGAGCTGCAGTGGTAGTTGGAGCTGCTGTAGTAGTTGGAGCTGCAGTTGTTGTTGGAGCTGCAGTTGTTGTTGGAGCTGCAGTTGTTGTTGGAGCTGCAGTGGTAGTTGGAGCTACAGTAGTAGTTGGAGCTGCAGTTGTTGTTGGAGCTGCAGTTGTTGTTGGAGCTGCAGTAGTAGTTGGAGCTGCAGTAGTTGTTGAAGCTGCTGTAGTAGTTGGAGCTGCAGTAGTAGTTGGAGCTGCAGTTGTTGTTGAAGCTGCAGTTGTTGTTGGAGCTGCAGTAGTAGTTGGAGCTGCAGTAGTTGTTGGAGCTGCTGTAGTAGTTGGAGCTGCAGTAGTAGTTGGAGCTGCAGTAGTTGTTGGAGCTGCAGTGGTAGTTGGAGCTGCAGTATTAGTTGGAGCTCCAGTTGTTGTGTGAGCTGCAGTTGTTGTTGGGGCTGCTGTAGTAGTTGGAGCTGCAGTAGTAGTTGGAGCTGAAGTTGTTGTTGGAGCTGCAGTAGTTGTTGTAGCTGCAGTAGTTGTTGGAGCTGCAGTTGTAGTTGGAGCTGCAGTAGTTGTTGGAGCTACAGGGGTAGTTGGAGCTGCAGTAGTTGTTGGAGCTGCTGTAGTAGTTGGAGCTGCAGTAGTAGTTGGAGCTGCAGTTGTTGTTGGAGCTGCAGTTGTTGTTGGAGCTGCAGTAGTTGTAGCTGCAGTAGTTGTTGGAGCTGCAGTGGTTGTTGGAGCTGCAGTAGTTGTTGGAGCTGCAGTAGTTGTAGCTGCAGTAGTTGTTGGAGCTGCAGTGGTTGTTGGAGCTGCAGTAGTTATTGGAGCTGCAGTTGTAGTTGTAGCTGCAGTAGTTGTTGGAGCTAAAGTAGTAGTTGGAGCTGCAGTTGTTGTTGGAGCTGCAGTAGATATTGGAGCGTCAGTGGTAGTTGGAGCTGCAGTAGTTGTTGGAGCTGCTGTAGTAGTTGGAGCTGCAGTTGTTGTTGGAGCTGCAGTTGTTGCTGGAGCTGCAGTGGTAGTTGGAGCTGCAGTGGTACTTGGAGCTGCAGTAGTAGTTGGAGCTGCAGTTGTTGGAGCTGCAGTTGTTGTTGGAGCTGCAGTGGTAGTTGGAGATGCAGTAGTTGTTGGAGCTGCTGTAGTAGTTGGAGCTGCAGTGGTTGTTGGAGCTGCAGTTGTTGTAGGAGCTGCAGTGGTAGTTGAAGCTGCAGTAGTAGTTGGAGCTGCAGTTATTGTTGGAGCTGCAGTTGTTGTTGGAGCTGCAGTAGTAGTTGGAGCTGCAGTAGTTGTTGGAGCTGCTGTAGTAGTTGGAGCTGCAGTAGTAGTTGGAGCTGCAGTTGTTGTTGGAGCTGCAGTTGTTGTTGGAGCTGCAGTAGTTGTTGTAGCTGCAGTAGTTGTTGGAACTGCAGTGGTAGTTGGAGCTGCAGTAGTAGTTGGAGCTGCAGTAGTAGTTGGAGCTGCAGTTGTTGGAGCTGCAGTTGTTAATGGAGCTGCAGTAGTTGTTGGAGCTGCAGTAGTTGTTGGAGCTGCAGTAGTAGTTGGAGATGCAGTAGTTGTTGGAGCTGCTGTAGTAGTTGGAGCTGCAGTGGTTGTTGGAGCTGCAGTTGTTGTTGGAGCTGCTGTGGTAGTTGAAGCTGCAGTAGTAGTTGGAGCTGCAGTTGTTGTTGGAGCTGCAGTTGTTGTTGGAGCTGCAGTAATAGTTGGAGCTGCAGTAGTTGTTGGAGCTGCTGTAGTAGTTGGAACTGCAGTAGTAGTTGGAGCTGCAGTAGTTGTTGAAGCTGCAGTAGTTGTTGGAGCTGCAGTGGTAGTTGGAGCTGCAGTAGTAGTTTGAGCTCCAGTTGTTGTTGGAGCTGCAGTTGTTGTTGGAGCTGCTGTAGTAGTTGGAGCTGCAGTAGTAGTTGGAGCTGCAGTTCTTGTTGAAGCTGCTGTAGTAGTTGGAGCTGCAGTAATAGTTGGAGCTGCAGAAGTTGTTGGAGCTGCAGTGGTAGTTGGAGCTGCAGTAGTAGTTGGAGCTTCAGTTGTTGTTGGAGCTGCAGTAGTTGTTGGAGCTGCAGTGGTTGTTGGAGCTGCAGTAGTTGTTGTAGCTGCAGTAGTTGTTGGAGCTGCAGTGGTAGTTGGAGCTGCTGTAGTAGTTGGAGCTGCAGTTGTTGGAGCTGCAGTTGTTGTT
This sequence comes from Anomaloglossus baeobatrachus, assembly GCF_048569485.1. NCBI lineage: Eukaryota > Metazoa > Chordata > Amphibia > Anura > Aromobatidae > Anomaloglossus > Anomaloglossus baeobatrachus. The sequence continues at coordinate 26,024,637 of NC_134361.1, forward strand.
GGAGCTGCAGTAGTTGTTGGAGCTGCAGTAGTTGTTGGAGCTGCAGTGGTAGTTGGAGATGCAGTAGATGTTGGAGCTGCTGTAGTAGTTGGAGCTGCAGTTGTTGTTGGAGCTGCAGTTGTTGTTGGAGCTGCAGTTGTTGTTGGAGCTGCAGTGGTAGTTGGAGCTACAGTAGTAGTTGGAGCTGCAGTTGTTGTTGGAGCTGCAGTTGTTGTTGGAGCTGCAGTAGTAGTTGGAGCTGCAGTAGTTGTTGAAGCTGCTGTAGTAGTTGGAGCTGCAGTAGTAGTTGGAGCTGCAGGAGTTGTTGAAGCTGCGGTTGTTGTTGGAGCTGCAGTAGTAGTTAGAGCTGCAGTAGTTGTTGGAGCTGCTGTAGTAGTTGGAGCTGCAGTAGTAGTTGGAGCTGCAGTAGTTGTTGGAGCTGCAGTGGTAGTTGGAGCTGCAGTATTAGTTGGAGCTGTAGTTGTTGTGTGAGCTGCATTTGTTGTTGGAGCTGCTGTAGTAGTTGGAGCTGCAGTAGTAGTTGGAGCTGAAGTTGTTGTTGGAGCTGCAGTAGTTGTTGTAGCTGCAGTAGTTGTTGGAGCTGCAGTTGTAGTTGAAGCTGCAGTAGTTGTTGGAGCTACAGGGGTAGTTGGAGCTGCAGTAGTTGTTGGAGCTGCTGTAGTAGTTGGAGCTGCAGTAGTAGTTGGAGCTGCAGTTGTTGTTGGAGCTGCAGTTGTTGTTGGAGCTGCAGTAGTTGTAGCTGCAGTAGTTGTTGGAGCTGCAGTGGTTGTTGGAGCTGCAGTAGTTGTTGTAGCTGCAGTAGTTGTTGGAGCTGCAGTGGTAGTTGGAGCTGCTGTAGTAGTTGGAGCTGCAGTTGTTGGAGCTGCAGTTGTTGTTGGAGCTGCAGTAGTAGTTGGAGCTACAGTAGTTGTTGGAGCTGCTGTAGTAGTTGGAGCTGCAGTAGTAGTTGGAGCTGCAGTTGTTGTTGAAGCTTCAGTAGTTGTTGGAGCTGCTGTAGTAGTTGGAGCTGCAGTAGTAGTTGGAGATGCAGTAGTTGTTGGAGCTGCAGTGGTAGTTGGAGCTGCAGTATTAGTTGGAGCTCCAGTTGTTGTGTGAGCTGCAGTTGTTGTTGGAGCTGCTGTAGCAGTTGGAGCTGCAGTAGTAGTTGGAGCTGAAGTTGTTGTTGGAGCTGCAATAGTTGTTGTAGCTGCAGTAGTTGTTGGAGCTGCAGTTGTAGTTGGAGCTGCAGTAGTTGCTGGAGCTACATGGGTAGTTGGAGCTGCAGTAGTTGTTGGAGCTGCTGTAGTAGTTGGAGCTGCAGTAGTAGTTGGAGCTGCAGTTGTTGTTGGAGCTGCCGTTGTTGTTGGAGCTGCAGTAGTTGTAGCTGCAGTAGTTGTTGGAGCTGCAGTGGTTGTTGGAGCTGCAGTAGTTGTTGTAGCTGCAGTAGTTGTTGGAGCTGCAGTGGTAGTTGGAGCTGCTGTAGTAGTTGGAGCTGCAGTTGTTGGAGCTGCAGTTGTTGGAGCTGCAGTAGTTGTTGGAGCTGCAGTAGTTGTTGGAGCTGCAGTGGTAGTTGGAGATGCAGTAGATGTTGGAGCTGCTGTAGTAGTTGGAGCTGCAGTTGTTGTTGGAGCTGCAGTGGTAGTTGGAGCTACAGTAGTAGTTGGAGCTGCAGTTGTTGTTGGAGCTGCAGTTGTTGTTGCAGCTGCAGTAGTAGTTGGAGCTGCAGTAGATGTTGGAGCTGCTGTAGTAGTTGGAGCTGCAGTAGTAGTTGGAGCTGCAGTTGTTGTTGAAGCTGCAGTTGTTGTTGGAGCTGCAGTAGTAGTTGGAGCTGCAGTAGTTGTTGGAGCTGCTGTAGTAGTTGGAGCTGCAGTAGTAGTTGGAAGTGCAGTTGTTAATGGAGCTGCAGTTGTTGATGGAGCTGCAGAAGTTGTTGTAGCTGCAGTAGTTGTTGGAGCTGCAGTGGTAGTTGGAGCTGCAGTAGTAGTTGGAGCTAAAGTTGTAGTTGGAGCTGCAGTTGTTGTTGGAGCTGCAGTAGATGTTGGAGCTGCAGTGGTAGTTGGAGCTGCAGTAGTTGTTGGAGCTGCTGTAGTAGTTGGAGCTGCAGTTGTTGTTGGAGCTGCAGTTGTTGTTGGAGCTGCAGTTGTTGTTGGAGCTGCAGTGGTAGTTGGAGCTGCAGTAGTAGTTGGAGCTGCAGTTGTTGTTGGAGCTGCAGTTGTTGTTGGAGCTGCAGTAGTTGTAGCTGCAGTAGTTGTTGGAGCTGCAGTAGTAGTTGGAGCTGCAGTAGTTGTTGGAGCTGCAGTAGTTGTTGGAGCTGCTGTAGTAGTTGGAGCTGCAGTAGTAGTTGGAGCTGCAGTAGTTGTTGGAGCTGCAGTGGTAGTTGGAGCTGCAGTATTAGTTGGAGCTCCAGTTGTTGTGTGAGCTGCAGTTGTTGTTGGGGCTGCTGTAGTAGTTGGAGCTGCAGTAGTAGTTGGAGCTGAAGTTGTTGTTGGAGCTGCAGTAGTTGTTGTAGCTGCAGTAGTTGTTGGAGCTGCAGTTGTAGTTGGAGCTGCAGTAGTTGTTGGAGCTACAGGGGTAGTTGGAGCTGCAGTAGTTGTTGGAGCTGCTGTAGTAGTTGGAGCTGCAGTAGTAGTTGGAGCTGCAGTTGTTGTTGGAGCTGCAGTTGTTGTTGGAGCTGCAGTAGTTGTAGCTGCAGTAGTTGTTGGAGCTGCAGTGGTTGTTGGAGCTGCAGTAGTTGTTGGAGCTGCAGTAGTTGTAGCTGCAGTAGTTGTTGGAGCTGCAGTGGTTGTTGGAGCTGCAGTAGTTATTGGAGCTGCAGTTGTAGTTGTAGCTGCAGTAGTTGTTGGAGCTAAAGTAGTAGTTGGAGCTGCAGTTGTTGTTGGAGCTGCAGTAGATATTGGAGCGTCAGTGGTAGTTGGAGCTGCAGTAGTTGTTGGAGCTGCTGTAGTAGTTGGAGCTGCAGTTGTTGTTGGAGCTGCAGTTGTTGCTGGAGCTGCAGTGGTAGTTGGAGCTGCAGTGGTACTTGGAGCTGCAGTAGTAGTTGGAGCTGCAGTTGTTGGAGCTGCAGTTGTTGTTGGAGCTGCAGTGGTAGTTGGAGATGCAGTAGTTGTTGGAGCTGCTGTAGTAGTTGGAGCTGCAGTGGTTGTTGGAGCTGCAGTTGTTGTAGGAGCTGCAGTGGTAGTTGAAGCTGCAGTAGTAGTTGGAGCTGCAGTTATTGTTGGAGCTGCAGTTGTTGTTGGAGCTGCAGTAGTAGTTGGAGCTGCAGTAGTTGTTGGAGCTGCTGTAGTAGTTGGAGCTGCAGTAGTAGTTGGAGCTGCAGTTGTTGTTGGAGCTGCAGTTGTTGTTGGAGCTGCAGTAGTTGTTGTAGCTGCAGTAGTTGTTGGAACTGCAGTGGTAGTTGGAGCTGCAGTAGTAGTTGGAGCTGCAGTAGTAGTTGGAGCTGCAGTTGTTGGAGCTGCAGTTGTTAATGGAGCTGCAGTAGTTGTTGGAGCTGCAGTAGTTGTTGGAGCTGCAGTAGTAGTTGGAGATGCAGTAGTTGTTGGAGCTGCTGTAGTAGTTGGAGCTGCAGTGGTTGTTGGAGCTGCAGTTGTTGTTGGAGCTGCTGTGGTAGTTGAAGCTGCAGTAGTAGTTGGAGCTGCAGTTGTTGTTGGAGCTGCAGTTGTTGTTGGAGCTGCAGTAATAGTTGGAGCTGCAGTAGTTGTTGGAGCTGCTGTAGTAGTTGGAACTGCAGTAGTAGTTGGAGCTGCAGTAGTTGTTGAAGCTGCAGTAGTTGTTGGAGCTGCAGTGGTAGTTGGAGCTGCAGTAGTAGTTTGAGCTCCAGTTGTTGTTGGAGCTGCAGTTGTTGTTGGAGCTGCTGTAGTAGTTGGAGCTGCAGTAGTAGTTGGAGCTGCAGTTCTTGTTGAAGCTGCTGTAGTAGTTGGAGCTGCAGTAATAGTTGGAGCTGCAGAAGTTGTTGGAGCTGCAGTGGTAGTTGGAGCTGCAGTAGTAGTTGGAGCTTCAGTTGTTGTTGGAGCTGCAGTAGTTGTTGGAGCTGCAGTGGTTGTTGGAGCTGCAGTAGTTGTTGTAGCTGCAGTAGTTGTTGGAGCTGCAGTGGTAGTTGGAGCTGCTGTAGTAGTTGGAGCTGCAGTTGTTGGAGCTGCAGTTGTTGTTGGAGCTGCAGTAGTTGTTGGAGCTGCAGTAGTTGTTGGAGCTGCAGTGGTAGTTGGAGATGCAGTAGATGTTGGAGCTGCTGTAGTAGTTGGAGCTGCAGTTGTTGTTGGAGCTGCAGTTGTTGTTGGAGCTGCAGTTGTTGTTGGAGCTGCAGTGGTAGTTGGAGCTACAGTAGTAGTTGGAGCTGCAGTTGTTGTTGGAGCTGCAGTTGTTGTTGGAGCTGCAGTAGTAGTTGGAGCTGCAGTAGTTGTTGAAGCTGCTGTAGTAGTTGGAGCTGCAGTAGTAGTTGGAGCTGCAGGAGTTGTTGAAGCTGCGGTTGTTGTTGGAGCTGCAGTAGTAGTTGGAGCTGCAGTAGTTGTTGGAGCTGCTGTAGTAGTTGGAGCTGCAGTAGTAGTTGGAGCTGCAGTAGTTGTTGGAGCTGCAGTGGTAGTTGGAGCTGCAGTATTAGTTGGAGCTGTAGTTGTTGTGTGAGCTGCATTTGTTGTTGGAGCTGCTGTAGTAGTTGGAGCTGCAGTAGTAGTTGGAGCTGAAGTTGTTGTTGGAGCTGCAGTAGTTGTTGTAGCTGCAGTAGTTGTTGGAGCTGCAGTTGTAGTTGAAGCTGCAGTAGTTGTTGGAGCTACAGGGGTAGTTGGAGCTGCAGTAGTTGTTGGAGCTGCTGTAGTAGTTGGAGCTGCAGTAGTAGTTGGAGCTGCAGTTGTTGTTGGAGCTGCAGTTGTTGTTGGAGCTGCAGTAGTTGTAGCTGCAGTAGTTGTTGGAGCTGCAGTGGTTGTTGGAGCTGCAGTAGTTGTTGTAGCTGCAGTAGTTGTTGGAGCTGCAGTGGTAGTTGGAGCTGCTGTAGTAGTTGGAGCTGCAGTTGTTGGAGCTGCAGTTGTTGTTGGAGCTGCAGTAGTAGTTGGAGCTACAGTAGTTGTTGGAGCTGCTGTAGTAGTTGGAGCTGCAGTAGTAGTTGGAGCTGCAGTTGTTGTTGAAGCTTCAGTAGTTGTTGGAGCTGCTGTAGTAGTTGGAGCTGCAGTAGTAGTTGGAGATGCAGTAGTTGTTGGAGCTGCAGTGGTAGTTGGAGCTGCAGTATTAGTTGGAGCTCCAGTTGTTGTGTGAGCTGCAGTTGTTGTTGGAGCTGCTGTAGCAGTTGGAGCTGCAGTAGTAGTTGGAGCTGAAGTTGTTGTTGGAGCTGCAATAGTTGTTGTAGCTGCAGTAGTTGTTGGAGCTGCAGTTGTAGTTGGAGCTGCAGTAGTTGCTGGAGCTACATGGGTAGTTGGAGCTGCAGTAGTTGTTGGAGCTGCTGTAGTAGTTGGAGCTGCAGTAGTAGTTGGAGCTGCAGTTGTTGTTGGAGCTGCCGTTGTTGTTGGAGCTGCAGTAGTTGTAGCTGCAGTAGTTGTTGGAGCTGCAGTGGTTGTTGGAGCTGCAGTAGTTGTTGTAGCTGCAGTAGTTGTTGGAGCTGCAGTGGTAGTTGGAGCTGCTGTAGTAGTTGGAGCTGCAGTTGTTGTTGGAGCTGCAGTTGTTGTTGGAGCTGCAGTAGTAGTTGGAGCTACAGTAGTTGTTGGAGCTGCTGTAGTAGTTGGAGCTGCAGTAGTAGTTGGAGCTGCAGTTGTTGTTGAAGCTTCAGTAGTTGTTGGAGCTGCTGTAGTAGTTGGAGCTGCAGTAGTAGTTGGAGATGCAGTAGTTGTTGGAGCTGCAGTGGTAGTTGGAGCTGCAGTATTAGTTGGAGCTCCAGTTGTTGTGTGAGCTGCAGTTGTTGTTGGAGCTGCTGTAGCAGTTGGAGCTGCAGTAGTAGTTGGAGCTGAAGTTGTTGTTGGAGCTGCAATAGTTGTTGTAGCTGCAGTAGTTGTTGGAGCTGCAGTTGTAGTTGGAGCTGCAGTAGTTGCTGGAGCTACATGGGTAGTTGGAGCTGCAGTAGTTGTTGGAGCTGCTGTAGTAGTTGGAGCTGCAGTAGTAGTTGGAGCTGCAGTTGTTGTTGGAGCTGCCGTTGTTGTTGGAGCTGCAGTAGTTGTAGCTGCAGTAGTTGTTGGAGCTGCAGTGGTTGTTGGAGCTGCAGTAGTTGTTGTAGCTGCAGTAGTTGTTGGAGCTGCAGTGGTAGTTGGAGCTGCTGTAGTAGTTGGAGCTGCAGTTGTTGTTGGAGCTGCAGTTGTTGTTGGAGCTGCAGTTGTTGTTGGAGCTGCAGTGGTAGTTGGAGCTACAGTAGTAGTTGGAGCTGCAGTTGTTGTTGGAGCTGCAGTTGTTGTTGGAGCTGCAGTAGTAGTTGGAGCTGCAGTAGTTGTTGAAGCTGCTGTAGTAGTTGGAGCTGCAGTAGTAGTTGGAGCTGCAGTTGTTGTTGAAGCTGCAGTTGTTGTTGGAGCTGCAGTAGTAGTTGGAGCTGCAGTAGTTGTTGGAGCTGCTGTAGTAGTTGGAGCTGCAGTAGTAGTTGGAGCTGCAGTAGTTGTTGGAGCTGCAGTGGTAGTTGGAGCTGCAGTATTAGTTGGAGCTCCAGTTGTTGTGTGAGCTGCAGTTGTTGTTGGGGCTGCTGTAGTAGTTGGAGCTGCAGTAGTAGTTGGAGCTGAAGTTGTTGTTGGAGCTGCAGTAGTTGTTGTAGCTGCAGTAGTTGTTGGAGCTGCAGTTGTAGTTGGAGCTGCAGTAGTTGTTGGAGCTACAGGGGTAGTTGGAGCTGCAGTAGTTGTTGGAGCTGCTGTAGTAGTTGGAGCTGCAGTAGTAGTTGGAGCTGCAGTTGTTGTTGGAGCTGCAGTTGTTGTTGGAGCTGCAGTAGTTGTAGCTGCAGTAGTTGTTGGAGCTGCAGTGGTTGTTGGAGCTGCAGTAGTTGTTGGAGCTGCAGTAGTTGTAGCTGCAGTAGTTGTTGGAGCTGCAGTGGTTGTTGGAGCTGCAGTAGTTATTGGAGCTGCAGTTGTAGTTGTAGCTGCAGTAGTTGTTGGAGCTAAAGTAGTAGTTGGAGCTGCAGTTGTTGTTGGAGCTGCAGTAGATATTGGAGCGTCAGTGGTAGTTGGAGCTGCAGTAGTTGTTGGAGCTGCTGTAGTAGTTGGAGCTGCAGTTGTTGTTGGAGCTGCAGTTGTTGCTGGAGCTGCAGTGGTAGTTGGAGCTGCAGTGGTACTTGGAGCTGCAGTAGTAGTTGGAGCTGCAGTTGTTGGAGCTGCAGTTGTTGTTGGAGCTGCAGTGGTAGTTGGAGATGCAGTAGTTGTTGGAGCTGCTGTAGTAGTTGGAGCTGCAGTGGTTGTTGGAGCTGCAGTTGTTGTAGGAGCTGCAGTGGTAGTTGAAGCTGCAGTAGTAGTTGGAGCTGCAGTTATTGTTGGAGCTGCAGTTGTTGTTGGAGCTGCAGTAGTAGTTGGAGCTGCAGTAGTTGTTGGAGCTGCTGTAGTAGTTGGAGCTGCAGTAGTAGTTGGAGCTGCAGTTGTTGTTGGAGCTGCAGTTGTTGTTGGAGCTGCAGTAGTTGTTGTAGCTGCAGTAGTTGTTGGAACTGCAGTGGTAGTTGGAGCTGCAGTAGTAGTTGGAGCTGCAGTAGTAGTTGGAGCTGCAGTTGTTGGAGCTGCAGTTGTTAATGGAGCTGCAGTAGTTGTTGGAGCTGCAGTAGTTGTTGGAGCTGCAGTAGTAGTTGGAGATGCAGTAGTTGTTGGAGCTGCTGTAGTAGTTGGAGCTGCAGTGGTTGTTGGAGCTGCAGTTGTTGTTGGAGCTGCTGTGGTAGTTGAAGCTGCAGTAGTAGTTGGAGCTGCAGTTGTTGTTGGAGCTGCAGTTGTTGTTGGAGCTGCAGTAATAGTTGGAGCTGCAGTAGTTGTTGGAGCTGCTGTAGTAGTTGGAACTGCAGTAGTAGTTGGAGCTGCAGTAGTTGTTGAAGCTGCAGTAGTTGTTGGAGCTGCAGTGGTAGTTGGAGCTGCAGTAGTAGTTTGAGCTCCAGTTGTTGTTGGAGCTGCAGTTGTTGTTGGAGCTGCTGTAGTAGTTGGAGCTGCAGTAGTAGTTGGAGCTGCAGTTCTTGTTGAAGCTGCTGTAGTAGTTGGAGCTGCAGTAATAGTTGGAGCTGCAGAAGTTGTTGGAGCTGCAGTGGTAGTTGGAGCTGCAGTAGTAGTTGGAGCTTCAGTTGTTGTTGGAGCTGCAGTAGTTGTTGGAGCTGCAGTGGTTGTTGGAGCTGCAGTAGTTGTTGTAGCTGCAGTAGTTGTTGGAGCTGCAGTGGTAGTTGGAGCTGCTGTAGTAGTTGGAGCTGCAGTTGTTGGAGCTGCAGTTGTTGTTGGAGCTGCAGTAGTTGTTGGAGCTGCAGTAGTTGTTGGAGCTGCAGTGGTAGTTGGAGATGCAGTAGATGTTGGAGCTGCTGTAGTAGTTGGAGCTGCAGTTGTTGTTGGAGCTGCAGTTGTTGTTGGAGCTGCAGTTGTTGTTGGAGCTGCAGTGGTAGTTGGAGCTACAGTAGTAGTTGGAGCTGCAGTTGTTGTTGGAGCTGCAGTTGTTGTTGGAGCTGCAGTAGTAGTTGGAGCTGCAGTAGTTGTTGAAGCTGCTGTAGTAGTTGGAGCTGCAGTAGTAGTTGGAGCTGCAGGAGTTGTTGAAGCTGCGGTTGTTGTTGGAGCTGCAGTAGTAGTTGGAGCTGCAGTAGTTGTTGGAGCTGCTGTAGTAGTTGGAGCTGCAGTAGTAGTTGGAGCTGCAGTAGTTGTTGGAGCTGCAGTGGTAGTTGGAGCTGCAGTATTAGTTGGAGCTGTAGTTGTTGTGTGAGCTGCATTTGTTGTTGGAGCTGCTGTAGTAGTTGGAGCTGCAGTAGTAGTTGGAGCTGAAGTTGTTGTTGGAGCTGCAGTAGTTGTTGTAGCTGCAGTAGTTGTTGGAGCTGCAGTTGTAGTTGAAGCTGCAGTAGTTGTTGGAGCTACAGGGGTAGTTGGAGCTGCAGTAGTTGTTGGAGCTGCTGTAGTAGTTGGAGCTGCAGTAGTAGTTGGAGCTGCAGTTGTTGTTGGAGCTGCAGTTGTTGTTGGAGCTGCAGTAGTTGTAGCTGCAGTAGTTGTTGGAGCTGCAGTGGTTGTTGGAGCTGCAGTAGTTGTTGTAGCTGCAGTAGTTTTTGGAGCTGCAGTGGTAGTTGGAGCTGCTGTAGTAGTTGGAGCTGCAGTTGTTGGAGCTGCAGTTGTTGTTGGAGCTGCAGTAGTAGTTGGAGCTACAGTAGTTGTTGGAGCTGCTGTAGTAGTTGGAGCTGCAGTAGTAGTTGGAGCTGCAGTTGTTGTTGAAGCTTCAGTAGTTGTTGGAGCTGCTGTAGTAGTTGGAGCTGCAGTAGTAGTTGGAGATGCAGTAGTTGTTGGAGCTGCAGTGGTAGTTGGAGCTGCAGTATTAGTTGGAGCTCCAGTTGTTGTGTGAGCTGCAGTTGTTGTTGGAGCTGCTGTAGCAGTTGGAGCTGCAGTAGTAGTTGGAGCTGAAGTTGTTGTTGGAGCTGCAATAGTTGTTGTAGCTGCAGTAGTTGTTGTAGCTGCAGTTGTAGTTGGAGCTGCAGTAGTTGCTGGAGCTACATGGGTAGTTGGAGCTGCAGTAGTTGTTGGAGCTGCTGTAGTAGTTGGAGCTGCAGTAGTAGTTGGAGCTGCAGTTGTTGTTGGAGCTGCCGTTGTTGTTGGAGCTGCAGTAGATGTAGCTGCAGTAGTTGTTGGAGCTGCAGTGGTTGTTGGAGCTGCAGTAGTTGTTGTAGCTGCAGTAGTTGTTGGAGCTGCAGTGGTAGTTGGAGCTGCTGTAGTAGTTGGAGCTGCAGTTGTTGGAGCTGCAGTTGTTGGAGCTGCAGTAGTTGTTGGAGCTGCAGTAGTTGTTGGAGCTGCAGTGGTAGTTGGAGATGCAGTAGATGTTGGAGCTGCTGTAGTAGTTGGAGCTGCAGTTGTTGTTGGAGCTGCAGTGGTAGTTGGAGCTACAGTAGTAGTTGGAGCTGCAGTTGTTGTTGGAGCTGCAGTTGTTGTTGCAGCTGCAGTAGTAGTTGGAGCTGCAGTAGATGTTGGAGCTGCTGTAGTAGTTGGAGCTGCAGTAGTAGTTGGAGCTGCAGTTGTTGTTGAAGCTGCAGTTGTTGTTGGAGCTGCAGTAGTAGTTGGAGCTGCAGTAGTTGTTGGAGCTGCTGTAGTAGTTGGAGCTGCAGTAGTAGTTGGAAGTGCAGTTGTTAATGGAGCTGCAGTTGTTGATGGAGCTGCAGAAGTTGTTGTAGCTGCAGTAGTTGTTGGAGCTGCAGTGGTAGTTGGAGCTGCAGTAGTAGTTGGAGCTAAAGTTGTAGTTGGAGCTGCAGTTGTTGTTGGAGCTGCAGTAGATGTTGGAGCTGCAGTGGTAGTTGGAGCTGCAGTAGTTGTTGGAGCTGCTGTAGTAGTTGGAGCTGCAGTTGTTGTTGGAGCTGCAGTTGTTGTTGGAGCTGCAGTGGTAGTTGGAGCTGCAGTGGTAGTTGGAGCTGCAGTAGTAGTTGGAGCTGCAGTTGTTGTTGGAGCTGCAGTTGTTGTTGGAGCTGCAGTAGTTGTAGCTGCAGTAGTTGTTGGAGCTGCAGTAGTAGTTGAAGCTGCAGTTGTTGTTGGAGCTGCAGTTGTTGTTGGAGCTGCAGTGGTAGTTGGAGCTACAGTAGTAGTTGGAGCTGCAGTTGTTGTTGGAGCTGCAGTTGTTGTTGGAGCTGCAGTAGTAGTTGGAGCTGCAGTAGATGTTGGAGCTGCTGTAGATGTTGGAGCTGCTGTAGTAGTTGGAGCTGCAGTTGTTTTTGAAGCTGAAGTTGTTGTTGGAGCTGCAGTAGTAGTTGGAGCTGCAGTAGTTGTTGGAGCTGCTGTAGTAGTTGGAGCTGCAGTAGTAGTTGGAGGTGCAGTTGTTAATGGAGCTGCAGTTGTTGATGGAGCTGCAGAAGTTGTTGTAGCTGCAGTAGTTGTTGGAGCTGCAGTGGTAGTTGGAGCTGCAGTAGTAGTTGGAGCTACAGTTGTAGTTGGAGCTGCAGTTGTTGTTGGAGCTGCAGTAGATGTTGGAGCTGCAGTGGTAGTTGGAGCTGCAGTAGTTGTTGGAGCTGCTGTAGTAGTTGGAGCTGCAGTTGTTGTTGTTGAAGCTGCAGTTGTTGTTGGAGCTGCAGTTATTTTTGGAGCTGCAGTGGTAGTTGGAGCTGCAGTGGTAGTTGGAGCTGCAGTAGTAGTTGGAGCTGCAGTTGTTGTTGGAGCTGCAGTTGTTGTTGGAGATGCAGTGGTAGTTGGAGCTGCAGCGGTAGTTGGAGTTGCAGTAGTAGTTGGAGCTGCAGTTGTTGTTGGAGCTGCAGTTGTTGTTGGAGCTGCAGTAGTTGTAGCTGCAGTGGTAGTTGGAGCTGCAGTTGTTGTTGGAGCTGCATTAGTAGTTGGAGCTGCTGTAGTAGTTGCAGCTGCAGCAGTAGTTGGAGTTGTTGTTGGAGAAACAGTTGTTGTTGGAGCTGCAATAGTTATTGTAGCTGCAGTAGTTATTGGTGCTGCAGTGGTAGTTGGAGCTGCAGTAGTTGTTGGAGCTGCTGTAGTAGTTGGAGCTGCAGTAGTAGTAGGAGCTGTAGTAGTAGTTGGAGCTGCAGTTGTTGTTGGAGCTGCAGTTGTTGTTGGAGCTGCAGTATTAGTTGGAGCTGCAATAGTTGTTCTAGCTGCTGTAGTAGTTGGAGCTGCAGTTGTTGTTGGAGCTGCAGTTGTTGTTGGAGCTGCAGTGGTAGTTGGAGCTGCAGTGGTAGTTGGAGCTGCAGTAGTAGTTGGAGCTGCAGTTGTTGTTGGAGCTGCAGTTGTTGTTGGAGCTGCAGTGGTAGTTGGAGCTGCAGTGGTAGTTGGAGCTGCAGTAGTAGTTGGAGCTACAGTTGTAGTTGGAGCTGCAGTTGTTGTTGGAGCTGCAGTAGATGTTGGAGCTACAGTGGTAGTTGGAGCTGCAGTAGTTGTTGGAGCTGCTGTAGTAGTTGGAGCTGCAGTTGTTGTTGGAGCTGCAGTTGTTGTTGGAGCTGCAGTAGATGTTGGAGCTACAGTGGTAGTTGGAGCTGCAGTAGTTGTTGGAGCTGCTGTAGTAGTTGGAGCTGCAGTTGTTGTTGGAGCTGCAGTGGTAGTTGGAGCTGCAGTGGTAGTTGGAGCTGCAGTAGTAGTTGGAGCTGCAGTTGTTGTTGGAGCTGCAGTTGTTGTTGGAGCTGCAGTAGTTGTAGCTGCAGTAGTTGTTGGAGCTGCAGTAGTAGTTGAAGCTGCAGTTGTTGTAGGAGCTGCAGTTGTTGTTGGAGCTGCAGTGGTAGTTGGAGCTACAGTAGTAGTTGGAGCTGCAGTTGTTGTTGGAGCTGCAGTTGTTGTTGGAGCTGCAGTAGTAGTTGGAGCTGCAGTAGATGTTGGAGCTGCTGTAGTAGTTGGAGCTGCAGTAGTAGTTGGAGCTGCAGTTGTTGATGGAGCTGCAGAAGTTGTTGTAGCTGCAGTAGTTGTTGGAGCTGCAGTGGTAGTTGGAGCTGCAGTAGTAGTTGGAGCTACAGTTGTAGTTGGAGCTGCAGTTGTTGTTGGAGCTGCAGTAGATGTTGGAGCTGCAGTGGTAGTTGGAGCTGCAGTAGTTGTTGGAGCTGCTGTAGTAGTTGGAGCTGCAGTTGTTGTTGTTGAAGCTGCAGTTGTTGTTGGAGCTGCAGTTGTTGTTGGAGCTGCAGTGGTAGTTGGAGCTGCAGTGGTAGTTGGAGCTGCAGTAGTAGTTGGAGCTGCAGTTGTTGTTGGAGCTGCAGTTGTTGTTGGAGATGCAGTGGTAGTTGGAGCTGCAGCGGTAGTTGGAGTTGCAGTAGTAGTTGGAGCTGCAGTTGTTGTTGGAGCTGCAGTTGTTGTTGGAGCTGCAGTAGTTGTAGCTGCAGTGGTAGTTGGAGCTGCAGTTGTTGTTGGAGCTGCAGTAGTAGTTGGAGCTGCAGTAGTAGTTGTAGCTGCAGTAGTTGTTGGAGCTGCTGTAGTAGTTGTAGCTGCAGTGGTAGTTGGAGCTGCAGTTGTTGTTGGAGCTGCAGTGGTAGTTGGAGCTGCAGTAGTAGTTGGAGCTGCAGTTGTTGTTGGAGCTGCAATAGTTATTGTAGCTGCAGTAGTTATTGGAGCTGCAGTGGTAGTTGGAGCTGCAGTAGTTGTTGGAGCTGCTGTAGTAGTTGGAGCTGCAGTTGTTGTTGGAGCTGCAGTTGTTGTTGGAGCTGCAGTAGATGTTGGAGCTACAGTGGTAGTTGGAGCTGCAGTAGTTGTTGGAGCTGCTGTAGTAGTTGGAGCTGCAGTTGTTGTTGGAGCTGCAGTTGTTGTTGGAGCTGCAGTGGTAGTTGGAGCTGCAGTGGTAGTTGGAGCTGCAGTAGTAGTTGGAGCTGCAGTTGTTGTTGGAGCTGCAGTTGTTGTTGGAGCTGCAGTGGTAGTTGGAGCTGCAGTGGTAGTTGGAGCTGCAGTAGTAGTTGGAGCTGCAGTTGTTGTTGGAGCTGCAGTTGTTGTTTGAGCTGCAGAGGTAGTTGGAGCTGCAGTGGTAGTTGGAGCTGCAGTAGTAGTTGGAGCTGCAGTTGTTGTTGGAGCTGCAGTTGTTGTTGGAGCTGCAGTAGTTGTAGCTGCAGTAGTTGTTGGAGTTGCAGTGGTAGTTGGAGCTGCAGTAGTAGTTGGAGCTGCAGTAGTAGTTGGAGCTGCAGTTGTTGGAGCTGCAGTTGTTGTTGGAGCTGCAGTAGTTGTTGTAGCTGCAGTAGTTGTTGGAGCTGCAGTGGTAGTTGGAGCTGCAGTAGTTGTTGGAGCTGCTGTAGTAGTTGGAGCTGCAGTAGTAAATGGAGCTGCAGTTGTTGTTGGAGCTGCAGTTGTTGTTGGAGCTGCAGTGGTAGTTGGAGCTGCAGTACTAGTTGAAGCTGCAGTTGTTGTTGGAGCTGCAGTTGTTGTTGGAGCTGCAGTAGTTGTAGCTGCAGTGGTAGTTGGAGCTGCAGTTGTTGTTGGAGCTGCAGTAGTAGTTGGAGCTGCAGTAGTAGTTGGAGCTGCAGTAGTTGTTGGAGCTGCTGTAGTAGTTGGAACTGCAGTAGTAGTTGGAGCTGCAGTTGTTGGAGCTGCAGTTGTTGTTGGAGCTGCAGTTGTTGTTGGAGCTGCAGTAGTAGTTGGAGCTGCAGTAGTTGTTGGAGCTGCTGTAGTAGTTGGAGCTGCAGTAGTAGTTGGAGCTGCAGTAGTTGTTGTAGCTGCAGTAGATGTTGGAGCTGCAGTGGTAGTTGGAGCTGCAGTAGTAGTTGGAGCTCCAGTTGTTGTTGGAGCTGCAGTTGTTGTTGGAGCTGCTGTAGTAGTTGGAGCTGCAATAGTAGTTGGAGCTGCAGTTGTTGTTGAAGCTGCTGTAGTAGTTGGAGCTGCAGTAGTAGTTTGAGCTGCAGTAGTTGTTGGAGCTGCAGTAGTTGTTGGAGCTGCAGTGGTAGTTGGAGCTGCAGAAGTAGTTGGAGCTGAATTTGTTGTTGGAGCTGCAGTAGTTGTTGAAGCTGCAGTAGTTGTTGGAGCTGCAGTGGTAGTTGAAGCTGCAGTAGTTGTTGGAGCTGCTGTAGTAGTTGGAGCTGTAGTAGTAGTTGGAGGTGCATTTGTTGGTGTAGCTGCAGTTGTTGATGGAGCTGCAGTAGTTGTTGTAGCTGCAGTAGCTGTTGGAGCTGCAGTTGTAGTTGAGGCTGCAGTAGTTGTTGGAGCTACAGGGGTAGTTGGAGCTGCAGTAGTTCTTGGAGCTGCTGTAGTAGTTGGAGCTGCAGTAGTAGTTGGAGCTGCAGTTGTTGTTGGAGCTGCAGTTGTTGTTGGAGCTGCAGTAGTTGTAGCTGCAGTAGTTGTTGGAGCTGCAGTGGTTGTTGGAGCTGCAGTAGTTGTTGAAGCTGCAGTAGTTGTTGGAGCTGCAGTGGTAGTTGGAGCTGCTGTAGTAGTTGGAGCTGCAGTTGTTGGAGCTGCAGTTGTTGTTGGAGCTGCAGTAGTTGTGGTAGCTGCAGTAGTTGTTGGAGCTGCAGTGGTAGTTGGAGATGCAGTAGATGTTGGAGCTGCTGTAGTAGTTGGAGCTGCAGTTGTTGTTGGAGCTGCAGTTGTTGTTGGAGCTGCAGTTGTTGTTGGAGCTGCAGTGGTAGTTGGAGCTACAGTAGTAGTTGGAGCTGCAGTTGTTGTAGGAGCTGCAGTTGTTGTTGGAGCTGCAGTAGTAGTTGGAGCTGCAGTAGTTGTTGGAGCTGCTGTAGTAGTTGGAGCTGCAGTTGTAGTTGGAGCTGCAGCTGTTGTTGAAGCTGCAGTTGTTGTTGGAGCTGCAGTAGAAGTTGGAGCTGCAGTAGTTGTTGGAGCTGCTGTAGTAGTTGGAGCTGCAGTAGTAGTTGGAGCTGCAGTAGTTGTTGGAGCTGCAGTGGTAGTTGGAGCTGCAGTATTAGTTGGAGCTCCAGTTGTTGTGTGAGCTGCAGTTGTTGTTGTTGGAGCTGCTGTAGCAGTTGGAGCTGCAGTAGTAGTTGGAGCTGAAGTTGTTGTTGGAGCTGCAGTAGTTGTTGTAGCCGCAGTAGTTGTTGGAGCTGCAGTTGTAGTTGGAGCTGCAGTAGTTGTTGGAGCTACAGGGGTAGTTGGAGCTGCAGTAGTTGTTGGAGCTGCTGTAGTAGTTGGAGCTGCAGTAGTAGTTGGAGCTGCAGGGGTAGTTGGAGCTGCAGTAGTTGTTGGAGCTGCTGTAGTAGTTGGAGCTGCATTAGTAGTTGGAGCTGCAGTTTTTGTTGGAGCTGCAGTAGTTGTAGCTGCAGTAGTTGTTGGAGCTGCAGTGGTTGTTGGAGCTGCAGTAGTTGTTGTAGCTGCAGTAGTTGTTGGAGCTGCAGTGGTAGTTGGAGCTGCTGTAGTAGTTGGAGCTGCAGTTGTTGGAGCTGCAGTTGTTGTTGGAGCTGCAGTAGTTGTTGGAGCTGCAGTAGCTGTTGCAGCTGCAGTGGTAGTTGGAGATGCAGTAGATGTTGCAGCTGCTGTAGTAGTTGAAGCTGCAGTTGTTGTTGGAGCTGCAGTTGTTGTTGGAGCTGCAGTGGTAGTTGGAGCTACAGTAGTAGTTGGAGATGCAGTTGTTGGAGCTGCAGTTGTTGTTGGAGCTGCAGTAGTAGTTGGAGCTGCAGTAGTTGTTGGAGCTGCTGTAGTAGTTGGAGCTGCAGTAGTAGTTGGAGCTGCAGTTGTTGTTGAAGCTGCAGTTGTTGTTGGAGCTGCAGTAGTTGTTGGAGCTGCTGTAGTAGTTGGAGCTGCAGTAGTAGTTGGAGGTGCAGTTGTTAATGGAGCTGCAGTTGTTGATGGAGCTGCAGAAGTTGTTGTAGCTGCAGTAGTTGCTGGAGCTGCAGTAGTAGTTGGAGCTGCAGTAGTAGTTGGAGCTACAGTTGTAGTTGGAGCTGCAGTTGTTGTTGGAGCTGCAGTAGATGTTGGAGCTGCAGTGGTAGTTGGAGCTGCAGTAGTTGTTGGAGCTGCTGTAGTAGTTGGAGCTGCAGTTGTTGTTGGAGCTGCAGTTGTTGTTGGAGCTGCAGTTGTTGTTGGAGCTGCAGTGGTAGTTGGAGCTGCAGTGGTAGTTGGGGCTGCAGTAGTAGTTGGAGCTGCAGTTGTTGTTGGAGCTGCCGTTGTTGTTGGAGCTGCAGTGGTAGTTGGAGCTGCAGTAGTAGTTGGAGCTGCAGTTGTTGTTGGAGCTACAGTAGTTGTTTTAGCTGCAGTGGAAGTTGGAGCTGCAGTAGTTATTTGAGCTACAGTGGAAGGTTGAGCTATAGTTGTTATAGGATCTGCAGTAGTTGTTGGAGCTGCAGTGGTAGTTGGAGCTGCAATAGTTGTTGGAGCTCCAGTTGTTGACGGTGCAGTTGTTGTTTGAGCTACAGTTGTTGGAGCTGCATTAGTTGTTGGAGCTGCAGTGGTAGTTGGATTTGCAGTAGTTGTTGGAGCTGCAGTAGTAGTTGGAGCTGCAGTAGTAGTTGGAGCTGCAGTTGTTGGTGGAGCTGCAGTTGTTGGTGGAGCTGCTGTGGTAGTTGGAGCTGCAGTAGTTGTTGGAGCTGCAGTAGTTGTTAGAGCTGCAGTTGTAGTTGGAGGATCAGTAGTTGTTAGAGCTGCAGTAGTAGTTGGAGGAGCAGTAGTTGTTGGAGCTGTAGTATTTGCTGGAGTTGCAGTAGTTGGTTGTCCTGTTTGTGCTTTACACATGATTAGGACTGTAATAGTAATTTAAGAGAAAACATTAGAAAATATTTATGTTACTGAAGAATTTAAAATACTTTATTTTAAGATACATTATTTCTAGAGATAGGTGACCAGTAAAATTTTCGGCCCTGTATTATTCAAGCCAAATAACTTCTATTATTTGTGTATTTCTCAGGATTCATGACTAAATCCCCATGCAAGTCAATAAGTAACTTTAATTATTTTCATTAAGACCTTTGTATTCGGTCTGGGAGAGCTGTAAGAATGCTGAAATGGATAAAAAGTGTAGAAACTGAATGGGAACAGCATGGGAAAGATGTCTGGAAGCATTTCCGACTCAGCTTTTGTTTCTGGGAATAATATTGTCAGAGATTTACATGGATTAAAAGCATAAGAATAACACTTACTGTGATTCCCCGCAGCTGTGACTTTACTTCCTAGTCCACTCATTGGAACTCATACTTATGCACTGCTTCCTTTGCTCACCCTCTCTGAAAGCGACTGTGATTGACTACAGTCACACTGCCAACATCTCTGATTGTCTGCCCTCAAAGTAGCTGCTTGGGTCAACGAATGGAGTGTTAAAAGATATAAAAATGTGAAAAAAATGTTGCAGGGACCCCATTTATAAATACCCGGCACAGATAAAACAGAAAGCTACAGGCTGCAGCCCCCAGCCATGCATATTATCTTGGGTGTGTATCAAAATAGGAGGGATCCCAAGTGTTTTTCTTTTAATTATTTTCATAAATAACTTTTAAAAAAGCATGCAATTATTTCTCCCCTCCCCCATTGTCACGAACAGACGGATGGTTGTCTTACAAGATCCACCCACTGTTGATCAATTTGTCAAAATTCGACTGCTCTCTAACGCCCCATTTGTCGGCAGGTCACTTTTGGTTCTGCCGAACAAATACAAAATGAAGCTGCTGAGCTACTATTGCCGAATATTGAAGGTCTGCCAACATGGGTAATGTATATATCACTGATTCCCACTAATGGAATAATTATATACCTCGGTACCCCTTGCTGATAGTACCCCAATAATTCTACACAATAATAATTCCGCTACCACCATCAAAACTTTTCTACAGGTAGTTCAGTCCCCCGTTACAGATAGTAAAAGGCC
Organism: Anomaloglossus baeobatrachus; assembly: GCF_048569485.1. Taxonomy (NCBI): domain Eukaryota; kingdom Metazoa; phylum Chordata; class Amphibia; order Anura; family Aromobatidae; genus Anomaloglossus; species Anomaloglossus baeobatrachus. The sequence goes on from NC_134361.1 coordinate 26,042,895, forward strand.
CTTTGGGTTGGCATTCATATATAGAACAGGAGGAAACAAACTATTACATTTTATATATTTAATCCGAAAATAGGCATTGTTTATAAAATACACAAGATATTACAAAAGGGAACAATACAAATACAGTGTAGACAATTACATAAAAATAAAAGGGATAAACATGAAACTTACTAAACTCGTGACATAGATGTAACATCCAAATTTATGGAGAGAAGGTCCCCAGAATAAGATGCAAATGGGCAGCACCGCAGTCTAGCTGTGCCTTCCGGAAAAGAACATCTCTAAAAATGAGCTTCGGACTTTTAAGACCTAAGTTCACCCACCCACCTGTGACCTCATTTTACGATACCTTGTAGTCTGTGCCAAGATGTTCAGCAAAAAAAGATAATTCTATTCTTTTTGCATATCTTTGTCCCTGGGTCACACAGGGTAGAGATATTTGTATCATATTTTATATCTCAATTTTACATTTGCATAGATCCCAAACACAACACATTTAGCATGATTGTATTTCCCAATACTGATTTGTCGCGATACCAGCGATTTCCTAGTAAAGCCAAATGGTGCGCTGGATTCTTGCAATATGCTTTTCATTTTTCTAGCATTAACGTGGCATCTAAATAACTGAGTTCATAGCTTTTCCCTCCAAAAGAGCAAAGAGATATTTCTGTGTGTACAGATTTGGTTGTAGCTCTACCATCACCTGAGTCATAAATACCTCACTTACAGCCAGATCAGATAGTCATCATGGTGATCTCCATCTCTGTGCTAGCTGACGGTCAGAAGGAGGGGTGGTATAGGGACCTTAACAGTTAACATAACACCCATCGTTTTGATACCCAGCTAAGTTAAAGCTGACAGTTGGGATCTGGTATTATCATGCTGAGGAGTGCCATGATTATTGGACCCCACAGCTTAAAAAGAGAAGCCCTTATGCGGGCGTCACACGATACGATCTATCGTGCGATCGCATGAGCGATCGTACCTGTCCCCGTCATTTGTGCGTCACGGGCAAATCGCTGCCCGTGTCGCACAAAGTCGTTAAACCCCCATCACACGTACATACCTGCTGAGCAACGTCGCTGTTGGCGGCGAACATCCACTTCCTGAAGGATGTGGGTTGTTCAGCGTCACTGCGACGTCACAAAGCGGCCATCCAATAGAATCGGAGGGGTGGAGATGAGCGGGATGTAAACATCCCTCCCACCTCCTTCCTTCAGCATTGCTGGCGTGATGCAGGAAAGCTGCAGTTCATCGTTCCCCGGGTGTTACACAGAGCGATGTGTGCTGCCCCGGGTACGATGAACAATCTGCGCAAATAAGATTAAACGATTTTTTAAAAATGAGTGACGTGTACACGATACATGATTTAAAACTGATTTGCGAACGTTAAGAGTCCGTCTTAGGTGTCATACGAGACGGCGTCGTTAATGATGCCGGATGTGCGTCACGAAAACCGTGACCCCGACAACATATCGCACGATAGATCATCTCATTTGACACCCACATTAGCCAAACAGAATTGTCACATCCATGGGATGTCACAATTTCAGTGCTTTACTCTGCTTATATTGGTTGCCCTGTTGCAGTGGCAATCAAGGTAATATAAGGAGTTAATGACAGCTGCGACTTGTAAAAAAAACACAGCTGCCACTAAGGGGTACTTTGCACATTGCGACATCGCTACTGCCATATCGTCGGGGTCAAGTCGAAAGTTACGCACATCCGGTGCCGGTAACGACGTCACAACGTGTAAAGCCTAGATGCGCCAATAAACGATCGCAAAAGCGTCGTAAATCTGTGATCTGTGTAGCGTCGGACATTTCCATAATGTCGCACCAATAGGAGATACGATGTTGTTCCTCGTTCCTGCGGCAGCACACATTGCTGTGTGTGAAGCCGCAGGAGCGAGGAACATCGCCAGGTGGGCAGGATGTTTACCTCCCGCTGATCTCTGCCCCTCCACTCGTCGCTGTGACGCCGCACGACCCGCACCCTTAGGAAGGAGGCGGGTCGTCAGCCAGAGCGACGTCGCAGAGCAGGTAAGTGCGTGTGAAGCTGCCATAGCGATAATGTTTGATACGGCAGCTATCACAAGATATCGCATTTGTGACGGGGGCGGGTACTATCGCTCTCGGCATCGCTATCATCGTTTTTGTCTGTTGGTCCCCATTCTCCGAGAGCTGTAACTTTTTAATTTTCTATCAATCTTGTCATATTTGGGCCTTTTTTTACTGGATGAGTTGTACTGTTGAAGGAATCCATTACTTTTACCATATACACTGTGTGCAGAATTATTAGGCAAATGAGTATTTTGATCACATGATACTTTTTATACATGTTGTCCTACTCTAAGCTGTATAGGCTTGAGACTCAACTACCAATTAAGTAAATCAGGTGATGTGCATCTATGTAATGAGGACTGGTGTGGTGTAATGACATCAACACCCTATATAAAATGTCCTTAATTATTAGGCAACTTCCTTTCCTTTGGCAAAATGGGGCAGAAGAGAGATTTGATGGGCTCTGAAAAGTCCAAAATTGTGAAGATGTCTTGCAGAGGGATGCAGCAGTCTTTAAATTGCCAAACTTTTGAAGCGTGATCACCGAACAATCAAGCGTTTCATGGCAAATAGCCAACAGGATCGCAAGAAGCGTGTTGGACAAAAAAGGCACAAAATAACTGCCTATGAATTGAGGAAAATCAAGCGTGAAGCTGCCATATTTCAGAGCTGCAACGTTACTGGAGAATCAAAAAGCACAAGGTGTGCCATATTCAGGGACATGGCCAAGGTAAGGAATGCTGAAAAACGACCACCTTTGAACAAGAAACATAAGATACAACGTCAAGACTGGGCCAAGAAATATCTTTAGACTGATTTTTCAAAGGTTTTATGGACTGATGAAATGAGAGTGACTGTTGATGGGCCAGATGGATGGGCCAGAGGCTTGATCAGTAAAGGGCAAAGAGGTCCACTCCAACTCAGACGCCAGCAAGGTGGAGGTGGGTACTGGTATGGGCTGATATCATCAAAGATGAACTTGTGGGACCTTTTTGGGTTAAGGATGGAGGGAAGCTCAACTCCCAGACCTACTGCCAGTTTCTGGAAGACAACTTCTTCAAGCAATGGTACAGGAAGAAGTCGGTATCGTTCAAGAAAAACAGGATTTTCATGCAGGACAATGCTCCATCACATGAATCCAACTACTCCACAGCGTGGCTGGTCAATAAAGGTCTAAAATATGAGAAAATAATGACATTGCCCCCTTGTTCACTTGATGTGAACCCCATAGAAAACCTGTGGTCCCTCATAAAATGTGAGATCTACAGGGAGGGAAAACAGTACACCTCTCGGAACAGTGTCTGGGGGCTGTGGTGGCTGCTGCACGCAATGTTTATCATAAACAGATCAAGCAACTGACAGAATCTATGGATGGTAGTCTGTTGAGTGTCATCATAAAGAAAGGTGGCTATATTGGTCACTAATTTTTTGGGGTTTTGTTTTTGCATGTCAGAAATGTTTATTTCTAAATTTTGTGCAGTTATATTGGTTTACCTGGTGAAAATAAACAAGTGAGATGGGAATATATTTGTTTTTTTATTGAGTTGCCTAATAATTCTGCACAGTAAGTAATAGTTACCGGCACAAACAGATATCCTCCTAAGATAGCCAAATCTAAAAAAAACCCACTCCAACTTCCAAATATATTAAGCTTTGATATTTATGAGTCTTTTGGGTTGATTGAGAACATAATTGTTAATAATAAAAAAAATCCTCTAAAATACAACTTGCCTGGGGGGCGTGGCCAGCAGGCAGCATGAGCGGTCGCATCTGAGAGCAGCTCCGCAGTCCAACGCTGATAAATACTATTAATCCTGCCGAAATTGGTGCCTAAATACACCTCCGGATTCCCTGTGGTGCGGTGAGCATTCTGATCGGTACCATGAGCAGAGGTCGCAGCGCAGCGGCGGCTGAAAAGCTGAAGAAGTTTGCTCGGGACTCCCAGCAAGATGGCGTCGGCAAGCAGTCGGAGCGGGAATCCAGTGAGGCGGAGGAGGAGGAGAGCATGGAGGCCGGATCCAAGGAGCCGCAGGAGTTAACCCTGCAGCAAGTTACTTCGCAGTTACTTGCGGCGATCCAGGATTCAAAAGTGTCGCTGACAGGCAAAATCGAGGAGGTTAAGATTGATGTGGGACTCCTCCGGCTGGATCTGCAAAATCTGAGAGAGCGGGTAAAGGAGACGGAGCAGCGGATCTCCACGCTGGAAGACGACGCAAGAGCGACGCCGGGCAGGTTGTCCTCTTTGGAGAGCGCGGCAAATAACTGGGCGCAAAGGGCTGACGATCTGGAAAACCGCCTGCGTCGCAATAATTTAAGAATTCTGGGGATGCCGGAGAGAGCAGAAGGGAGCGACCCATGTAAGTTCATGGAAACATGGCTTTCTGAAACTTTCCCTGATGCGACGCTGTCAGCGGCATTCGCTATAGAACGAGCCCACCGGGTACCGGCCAGACCTCCTCCCCCGGGAGCGCAGCCTAGACCTCTCCTGGCCCGACTGTTGAGCAGCAGGGATAGAGATGCGATCCTTGGTGCGGCGCGACGCAAAGGCCCGATCCTGCATCATAATGCTCCCATACTGATTTTTCCTGACTTCTCTGCGTCTCTTCAGAAAACGAGGGCATCCTTCATTCAGGTGAAAAAACGCCTTAGAGATCAACATATTGCTTATTCCATGATCTTCCCGGCTCGTCTCAGAGTGGTTCATCAAGAGCGATCCTTGTTCTTTACATCTCCGGCAGAGGCGGATGACTGGATCAATACACTGAAGAGGAAGCGCTGATGCGTTACAGCCATGAGCGACGCCGGGAGGATCGCTGTTGTGATGGCATCGTGGCTCTGATTGTTTATTTCATCTCCTTTGGATTGAGGTTGGTGATACGATTCCTTTTCCTGGGACGCCTGGAATCGCTGTTGCGATAGTTTTCGGATCAACCTATGTTGATATTCGGCGTCCCTTGATACTGAAGGCGCGATAAATCTTTGGTTCCCCCATCTCTCCTACCGTGCGAGTGGAGCGCTGTTCGGGATCGCAGTTGCGTCCGCGTCCAACTCCATTGGTTCCAGTTTTTGGAGAAATTGAAGATTCCATCAGGATGCGATGGTGCGCTTGCGACCCCCGGAAGCATGTGAGTTACTGGATGTGTTTATTATTGGCCGTCCATTGTGCCGGTCTCCAGGTTGGCCCCCCTCTCAAGGCTGGGCAGCTGGAGATGGTGCCTCTGAGTGTGTCGGGACCTGAGCTCACTGCGATTACTACTAAGCCCTGTTTGAGTTCTGGAATACTCGTCGCTGGTGGGACCGGATTGAACTGTCTTCAGGCGGGACATGTGCCAGAACGCTGCTGCGGGGCCATGACCACTTTCCTGCGATCTTGCATTACCCTGCATCTTGCGATCCAAAAGGGGACTTTACTCCGGGTTTGCAGTGTTTGGCAACGCACTTAAGTTCAGGATGCTGAATTTTGTCTTTAAAGCTATATTAAGGTTTTTTGGGGTCACCATACATGATAGTCACTTATAATTTGGGATTGCCTGCAAATTCTCCTTCCATTTCCTTTACACCCCTATCTCTTCTTCCCCCCTCTCAGTTTCACTTACTTGTCTAATCCCTCGGCCCCTTTATCTCAGCCTCATACCCATCCTTGCTTTCCTATTCCTATCTACCTCTACGCCTTCTTTGCTATTTTCTCCAACTTCCCTCTTCAACCTTCATCTCTCTTCTTCAGTTTCCACCCAGTATGCCCTCCGTTACCTCTCTTCTTCTTATATCTCTATTTTCCCTCCTCTTCACATTCTCTCTTCTGCCGCCCATCTTAATTTCTTTCCTCTTTCTTCTCTTCCCTTGCCCCTTTCTCTATTCCTTACCCCCCCCCCTTTTTTTTTTTTTTTTTTTTTTTTTTCTTTCTCCATTTCTCCCTTCTCTCCTTTCTCTTCTCTCTTCTTTTTCTCTTTTTCTATATTTTTACGCCTACTTACTCTGGGTTCTCTTACCTAAGTATGATTAAAGGTTATGTTGCAGGATAATTTGATACGTTGGACTGCAGGAGAAGCTTAAGTCCTTGTTTCGAGGACACCCCCGTACCAAGTACACCATCTAGCCACGTTGGTTCACCCTGGTCGTTACTAGGGACACCCTCTCCTGGTCACACTACTGGATCAGTTCTTTCGGCTGTGTGTTTGCAACCGATAGTTTGTATTTAAGGGTACGTTTGCCCAAGTTCTACTGTGGGTTAAGTTTTTGACATTCCCCTATTAATTCAGTACGAGATACATTTCAATGGCTTTAAGTTTGATGACATGGAATGTTAGGGGGCTGGGCACATCCAGGAAACGGGCGGCAGTATTTGCACATATCAAAAAATCTAAAGCTCAGATTGTATGTCTACAAGAGACCCATTTGTTGCTGGAAACCACGAGAGTGCTTCAGAAGCCTTGGGTTCAATGGTCAGCTCACTCTGTTCATTCCTCATATTCGAGGGGAGTATCGGTACTGGTCCATAAAGCATTGCGGTGCGACCCGGGTAAGATTATAAAGGATAATGATGGGAGGTATGTGTTTATCCAGGCTCACATCGATGGGATCATGATAGTGATCTTGGCCATATACATCCCCCCTGCGATGGGAATCTCAATTTTGTATGAAGCGGCTAAGTTTGCCTCTCAATTCCCACAAGCCTTGGTGCTCTGCATAGGGGACTTCAATTTGATTAGTAACATAGGGCTGGATAGATTCAACACCCGACAGGTCCCGATCTCCCCTACGATGCAAACTAGACTGAGTGCATTTCTACAGGAGGTGGGATGGAGTGACATGTGGCGATTTTTTAACCCAGTACTGAGAGAATACACATGTTATACCCCAGGGAAAAACTCATTGTCTAGAATTGATTACATCTGTGGAAATGAAAGAGTCTGTGCCCATATACAATCGGTGTGTCATCTACCCAGATCAGTATCAGACCATTCTCCGGTATTTGTCAGCATTAAATGGGAAGGATGTAAATCTCGTAAAGTGTCACGGAAGATTAACCCTTGGTGGCTGTCACTCTTTGGCACCAATGATAGGATTCCTGATCAGCTCAGGGCATACACCGAGACTAACTCCGTGGAAGAGAATCACTCGGCCTACTGGGACGCGCTTAAGGCGTATCTGAGGGGTTGCTGTCACTCCTCTATCTCTTATGTCAAGAAACAGGCGGCCAGAGAGGAGGAGGAATTGGCCACTCAAAATAGAATGCTTGAACACAGATTTAACTCAGACCCTTCTGAAGGAAACAGATCCCAGTGGCTACAGGCTGGGAGGAAATATCTTTTGTTCCTGCAGGATAAGGCTAAGAGGCATGTCTTCTTCATGAACCAGAGATATTTTGAGCAGGGGAACCAATCTAGTAGTTTACTAGCGTTCCTGGTGCGCCAATCCACTAGCTCACCTGCGGTCCTTAAGATCAGAGACTCCGGTGGAGAATCAATCACCTCTGTCACTGGCATCTTGAAGGTGTTTCTGGACTTCTATAGGAACCTATATGAGTCCAGGCTGGCTGTGTCAGGGGAGGAGATCACTGAATACTTGCGGGATCTGGAGCTTCCCAGATTGACTTTGGCCCAGAGGTCGGCCTTGGATGAGCCCATTAGCATGGAAGAGATGGTGGAGGCGATGGGAGCCCTCAATAGGGGTAGGGCGTCCGGCCCAGACGGACTCCCGATTGAGATATTCGACAAGTATAGGGTGGAGCTGGTTCCGGCTCTCTTGGAGACGGCTGAGGCTTCGTTCCGCAGGGGACGGTTGCCTGATTCCTTCTATGAGGCGACCATCGTGCTACTATTGAAACCAGATAAGGATCCACTGGATTGTGGCTCATACAGACCGATCTCTCTGTTGAACTCTGATTACAAAATTCTTACCAAAATTTTAGCAACTAGACTCAATAAGGTGATCTCCTCCATAATACACGAGGACCAGTCTGGATTCATTCCGGGTAGAAGTACTTCGGATAATCTGAGGAGGGCACAGGTGATTCTACAGATGGGCACCAAGTTAGAGGAGGATTGGGCTTTGGTCTCCTTGGATGCGGCCAAGGCCTTTGACTCTATAGAATGGCCATACCTGCTGGAGGTGCTGCGGGCATTTGGTTTCGGCAATGATTTTATTAGATGGATTGAGATTATATATAAAGCCCCAACGGCTAACATTCAGGTGGGAGGCGGAGTATCGGAAACCTTCCATTTGGGAAGGGGAACCAGGCAGGGATGTCCTCTATCCCCCCTTCTGTTCGCCCTTGCCATGGAACCGTTGGCAGTGCGCATTCGGACGGACCCAATCTACCGGGGAGTGAGACATCGTAAGGGAGATGAACGTTTGTCTCTGTATGCAGACGACCTGTTATTGTTTGCTTCGGATCCGGATTCCTCCATTCCTAGAGCCGTAGAGTTAATCGACCGATTCGGGGAGTTCTCGGGCCTGTCAATAAATTGGTCAAAATCGTACCTTCTCTTCCTGTCCCGGGACAGGGAGGAAATGATGGATACCCACATATGTAGGGTTCCAGTGGTGGATCATTTTAAATACCTGGGGATTATATTGACGGGAAGCCCTTTGGAGATGATAGCAAGAAACATTGCCCCCTTATTATCACACCTCGGAGAGAAATTTAATAGATGGAGCCAACTCCCGCTCTCAGTGGCGGGAAGGATTAATCTCCTTAAAATGATAGTGCAACCAAAGTGTCTTTACATAACCCAACATGTATTCGTGCAGATTCCCCGCTCTTTCTTTCGGTCCCTGGAATCTCTGATGATCACCTTTGTCTGGGGTCCTTCCAGATCAAGGGTCCAGTTGGCCAAATTACAGAGACCCAAGGACATGGGGGGTATGGCCCTTCCTGATCTGTACTTATACTATCTGGCCGGACAATTGAAATATTTGGGACAATGGACACTTCCTGGGGTGAGGGGTTCTCCGGAGGGTCTTCTATGGCCATTGTTGACGGACCACAAGAGGGCTCCTGAGGGTCGGGTCCTCCCAATACACAAACTGGGGGCCAGGGTCTGGAGGGAGGCTAAAACCATTTTTGGTTTCCATGATATGCCAACTGAGACACCAATATGGGGTAACCTGGACCTTCCACACTTTTGTGGGCTGCCGGGGTTTGGCGAATGGAGGAATCGAGGAATAGTCTCCTTGGGATCACTGGTCCGGGATGGTGATCTCCGTCCCTTTGCGCAGCTGCGAGCAGAATTTGATTTGCCGGAATCTCATGGGTTTCAGTATCTCCAGATTAGGCACGCCTTTCGGGCTCAGTTCTCTGGTCGTGGGATTAGATTCTCTTCCTTTCCAGTCATTGGAATTATCAGATCACAGGGCCCTGGAGGCCTCATTTCCAAACTGTACTCCTCCCTTATTCGGGCCAAGGCCATGACCAGTCCTCTTTCTGTTCGGGAGAGGTGGAGTGCCAGGATCCCTGAAATTGATGATGTAGTGTGGGACGACATTGTCGAATCCCACACGCTAGTCTCTCCGGCAGTCAATAATAGACTGATTCAGTTATACATAATACACCAAAGTTATATGACTCCTCAAAGATTGAACAAGATGAAAAAGGCGAATAATCTGGTGGGGGTGGGTTGTCCAAGGTGCGGGAGAGACGGTGCTGATTTCTGGCACATGATATGGGATTGCCGGGTCATTCTCTCCTATTGGAGCGAGGTTGTAACGATTCTATCCACCATACTTCAGAAAGGAGTTGCTCTGTGCCCAATTCTGTGTCTGTTTGGGGTGGTGGACGTACGCTCCTGGTCCCAAAATGAAAACTTGCTAATAAAAAAGGTATTATTTTTGGCCCGGAAGGGCATTATATTAAACTGGATGGGCATCCACCCTCCAACTAGAGCCTCATGGATTGCGTTGGTAAATGCTATAATTCCGTCAGAACACTATGTTTATAAGATAAGGGGATCATTACATAAATTTGACAAAATATGGGGTAGATGGATGGACTCGCCCTTGACCGGAGGATCACCCGGCTCCCTAACTGATAGCCTACAGTCGGTACTGCCGTGATAGTAACCAATGGTATTCTGATGGGTGGAAAGGAGAAATATGTGGTTTATGATATAATGTATTGGGGATACTACGAGACCGCTGTAATCTGGGTTGCGCTTCCCTTATTGAAGTGGGCTTTCGCCCCAGAATGGATATGTTTCATGATCTGACTCCTCTGCAATGATTAATGTGCTAAGGCCAGATTGAATGTAATAGTTGTGGTTTTAATTGTTGTTGCTTTATCACTCTGCTTATCAAACAGTATATGTGTATACTTGTAAAGTACAAATTGCTGACTTATCCTGTAATGTAATGTCTTACTTAACCTTCAATAAAACGAGTTTAAAAAAAAAAAAAATACAACTTGCCTAATAATTCTGCACACAGTGTAGTCTAGTGGAAATGGGGAAAACATTCCAAGTCCAGTGAATCTGCAAAAAAGTGCAATTGTACAATTGTTTTGGAGATATTTTATTCACCGTGTTTCCTATATTGTAACACTTACATGTCTGTGTGATACCTTAGGTCTTTATGAGTTTGTAGATACCAAACATGTATATTTTTCTCTAAGGGGTTAAAACAAAATCAGAAGTTTGTCCCACAAAAATAATTCTGCTTTTGTCGCCATTTTCCGAACAGAGGTCAGAGTTCCTTGGGCAACCAAGGAGGAGAGAGTAGGAAGAATCACACCAGGTCCAACATAGCCAAGGGGAGGTAACAATCTGGGACAATCTTGTCTGGGACAATTTCATTAGACCCTCAACCACACAGGCCAGTGTCAGTAAAATGGAGGTCAGAATCCACAGATTAATTTAGAGTCAGGTGATGAGCCTGAAGTGTCGGTGTGCACACAACACAACCCTGGGGACTTCTTCTGCCACATCTACAACCAGAGAGACTGACAACTTTTCAAAATGCAGAATGTGTCCCATGGAAAGTTTTGTACACAGAACAAATCAGAGGATATCGCCCAGTGAGAGAAAGGATCTATGGAGCGTATTATGCAGGTGACGGGAACTGGTACAGAGATTAGATGAAGGATATCGTAGAACCGAACTTGCCAATGTTGGTGTTCCACAATGTGCAAGGGTGGACCAACAAGTTAGAAAGAAGATATCTGATACACACTGGAAGAGACAGTGAGGAGGGACTCATAAAACATTGTGTTACCATTGTTAAAGAATGGCACTCCAAGAATGGTGAAGCCAATGCACTATGTACAAGAGCGGACCAATGAATTATCCCTGGGGGTCTTTAATACACACTAGAAGAGATGGTGAGGAGGACCTTATAAGACATTGTGTTACCATTGGTAAAGAATGGCCCTGCTAGAGTGGTAGAGCCAATACACTATGTGCAATGGCGGACAAAAAAAATTACCCCGTGGGGTATACATTTATCATGATGAGCCTCAAAATACGGTAGAGAAAGAGGATGAGTAGGATCTGAGAAACAAAAAAAACATATACCCTTTTTTGGATGGCCAGGGATTCCCGCTTATAAAACTTACAAAACTGAACAATTTTGGGTGACATTAGGTTTGCTTTGTGTTATCTCGTAGGAGGACAAAATCTGTGGGAATCCAGCCCTTGTTCAATTTTATAAGAGTCAGCCTCTTTGTATTTCCCTGTGACAGGCGGCTGCACCTATCTGTTATGATGGCCCCGGCGGCACTAAAAACCCGATCAGACACAACGCTAGTGGCAGGGCAGGCGTAGAAGAAGAGTTTGTGCCATGTGTCCAGCTTAAACACCCAAATGTTAAATAGCACTGAGGAATTATGGAGTACGCTGGTGCTGTCACCTAGGTTCTCCTTCACCAACTGCATCAACTTCACCCTCCTTGTCAGAGTACCCCGCACAACCATTACTTGGTCTTGGGACAGTTTGATGAAACCGTATAAGGTGTTAGACATTGTATCCCTGCCTGTGTTGCACCTGGTGTGCGTGTCTGTCCTTTCTAATCCTTGGTTGTCCAAAGAAGTGATAGCTATGCAGACAGCATTATGTGAGGGGAATTTTTGGAGCAACTGTTCAACAATGGCCTTCTGGTATTGTTACATTTTATTAGCCCATTCTGACACCGTAAGGAGAGATGGAAATTTGTCCTTGTACCACTGGGTTGAGAAAGAGGCACAACCTGTGTTTTGTCATAGCCAAAATGCGTATCACATGAGGGTTTTGGGAAAGGCAGTAGGACATGAACTCTGCCATGTGTATCAGACTACCTAGAGGCAACCTTTCATTGTGCCCTCCAGAACGAATACTGTCCATCATCTCCTCCTCTTCTGCCTCTCCTCCTCCTGCTCCTCTTCTTTAGGCCATCCACGCTGAACAGACAAGAAGCTGGTGTTGATAGTCCCCTCTCTAGAGCAAACAAGCAACTCCTGTTCCTCCTCCTCCCTAGCATGCTCCTCCTGATTAACTCCCAATCTGGTCTGAGATGATAGGGTGAGGCTGGACTGGGTAGTATTATCCAGTGTAATGTCTTGCTCCATAACCACCTGCCTGGCATGCAAAGCTTCCTCTTTCAGAGTGAGCAGCTAGCGTCTCAGTAGACACAGCAGAAGGATGGTTAGGCTGATTAGGGAGTCATCACCGCTGACTATCTTTGTGGAGTTCTCAAAGTTTTGGAGAACCTCACAGATTTCAGACATCTATGTCCCCTCAGCAGTTGTTAAGTGTGGAGGCTGATTGGAAGTCCAAAGAGCATGTTAGAGCTGGTAATTAACTACTGTCCTCAGCTGCTCACTAATCCTTGCCAACATGTGTAATGCTGAGTTTCAGTGCGTAGGCAGGTTTGGAAAGCATTCAGTGAGGTGGCAATTGAAAGTAATGCTGCAGTACTGCCAGACTGGGGGCAGCTGTAGGTGACTTTTTGAAATGGGCAAAGACGCGGCGTACCCTGCCAAGTAGCTCTGGCAAGTTTGAGTATTTTTTTCAGAAATCGCTGTACAACTTAGTTAAGCATGTAGGCCAGGCATGGAATGTGGTCCATCTAGCCAAGCTTCATGGCAGCCACAAGGATACACCCATTATGACCAGGCCTGGTTCTAGGTTCAGCGGCGAGAGCCACCAATTCGTCTGGTCTATTAGACCTTTCAACAGCTCTGGTAAGGTATGGCGTTTATCACCCAAAGAGATGAGTTTCAGTGGAGCGTTATGCAGCTTCACCGAGGCAGTCCTGCAGCATTTCCAGCTTGGGACTGATGGCTAGTTCAATTTGGCCAAGGATAAGGAGGAGGAGGAGGAGTAAGCGCATGAACTGGCATACAAAGAGTGGGAAACCCTGATGGAACTTGGGCTTGCTATTCTACGTGTCGGAAGCACGTGTGGTGTCCCAAAGTTTGACTCCATCTCAGCCTCCACCAGGTTCACCCAGTGTGCCATCAAGGAAATGTAGTGTACATGTCCACATGTCTGTGGTTAAGTGGACCTTCCCAGTAACTGCATTGGTCAGAGCACAGGTGATGTTGTGCTGGTGTAAGGAGAAGATGGCAGACTGGGAGAAATAGTGCAGATCCAAAAACCATCTGTGTTAATCTGTGTTAATGTGACTCCTAATCAATCTTGAGCTAGATTGAATTTAGTTAATCTTGTTGTGTTTGTTTCACAGAAATTTTCCACAATGGATATTAAAGCCAGACTCCTAACCAATCTTGAGCTAGATTGGATTTTCGAGAAATAGTGGCAGCAACTGACCGAGTATTGAGGGACAGCAGATGCCAAGAGGTTGTGGAAAGAGTCATTCTCCACAAGCCGAAATGGCAACATTTCGAGGGTGAGAACTCTGGCAATCTGGCCATTTAGAGTTTGTTCCTGTGGGTGGGCGGCTGAGTATTTCCTCTTCCACTCCAAAGTCATCTAGATCTGCACAACGACAAGGAAATGGACACTGGTTTTCTACCCAGGGGTTCCAACCACCTGGTGGGGTGCTTGGCTAATATGTGCTAGAGCATGCTGGTGGTGCTCACCTTGATAGTTATCTTGCTTCTGCTCAGCTTGGCATTGCAGATGCTGCAAATAACTGTCCTTTTGACTTTCACTAAAAAATAGCCAGACTGTGGGACATCGAACCATTGGCCTGTGATCTGGCCTCGTGGGAGTGCTCTGTGGAACACTGATGTCTTCTCCCTCTGGTCAGCCCACTGCCTGGTCAGCCCACTTGCTTCATTTGTGGTGCTATAGATCCCCACCCCAAATAGGGCTCGTTTGAGCAGAGGAGCTAATTCATATGTATGTGGCACTGGTGGTGAGCTGACATTGACTTCCTTTTTTTCCTCTATATAGACTCAATGACATGATCTGGAGATCCAATCACAGTAATGCCAGTAGCAAAGATGGCAAGCAATTAGTGATCCACTAGATTATTCAAAGCTTGGCACCATATTTATATATTAGATGCAACAGAATACAGGACTTAATAACCATGTTAAAGAGTCATTATGACCAAAGTCACCATACTTAATATGAAGAGAAACTGACCCAGTCAATGATTCATAACCATTATTAATAAAGGCAAATACCCAATAGTTTTGCAAAAGTACAAAAATATTTATTTTGTTTTATTTGTGACCGCAACACAAACAGACATACACAGAAACGTGATTTAAAATCAACACAGAAGAGCGGTGTGATACAGATGGAAACTCGCTTATATATGATGTAAATACATAAAATGTATAATATCTATAGGTGTGAGCTCTCTGAACAGGTAAGTAACTGCTCTAGGAAAATCCAAATAATTAATTCTGGATAGAAAAATGTAAGATGACCTGCAGTAATAAAAGGTTATCTATAATATCATAACTTGATAGTATCTATCGGCGGACATATAGACCATCATATAGTAATATTAATATTCAAGGTAAAATACCCATTTACACATGATGCTACAATAGGTCAGATAATATACACTCACATATATCACGATATAAAAGATAACCTGCCGGATCAAAGGTGCCAGATGAAAAATTGTAAAGCAAAATAGATTGCTATAAGGCAACAATTAATCCAAAAGGATGTAAGATTGAGTGCAGGTGCTAAGATACCTTATACTAGTGGCAGCAAATAGTTACATAGCAGCAGTGCCATTAATACTGGGATCGTGTAGAGCTGCTATAATAGCAAACCAATAGCCCAAAGCTCTGCTGCTAATGCCAACAGGTGACCTGTGATGATAATGAGAGAAACTCAGAAAATAATACCAACCAAAGTGGTGTCCCCATCAAAACACCGCCCCCACCTCGACGCGCGTTTCACAACAGCTTCGTCGGGAGGTGTAGGGGCTGTGTGTCTGGACCCTTAAGAACCCCCAGTATGCCGCTTACCAGCCTATCGCGGCGCTCGTCGGATCACCGATGCCCGTCCCACACCACACGTCGGAGTCCAGACAATCATGATGCAAAGTGCAAATCATGAAAGCCATGTGGACGCCAGGTGCAGCGGGGAGAGGCATACGGGAGCCGGCGCGTGCACAGGCAGGAAGCTGAAACTACCATGTCAGCGTCGGGCAAAGTGAGGGCAAACAAAATGCATAGAGCAATGTCATCCGAACTCAGAATATGAAACAGTTAGTATCTGATCATAAGGACAGTATATTATAACAATACATACTAGACAATACATTAAAGGCAGTAATAAAAGTTCTTGATAATCTTTAGTTCCAAATGTATTGCCATATGTAGTATGGCAATGCTAAGAATATGTTATATAAAAAGGAGGCAAGATGGATTACTATTCTAAATACCACCAAGCCGGAAGGTCTGAATGACATTGTCAGTTTCAGGCCTTTCCTGTTGTGATGTCTGATTTTATGACATCTCTATCTCTTTATCTTTCTTTTATTGGACGTTCTGCGGTTCACTTCATTGTAAATAAACTGGGAGTATTCCATCATTGGATATATTTCTAATCTCCCTAGATATTGTGCATTGTCCTTGGTATCAGTTTTCCTGCTATACGTTCTTGCCATAAATCCTGTTTTTAATTTGTATATATATTTCTTTTATAGATCTGGTTCATCTTCTGTGCTCCCTATGCAGCTGCGACTGGAACAACTACATATGGCAATACATTTGGAACTAAAGATTATCAAGAACTTTTAAAGTATGAAAACCATGAATGTGTGAACATGGACCTGCATTACTGCTAAGGAAAATCTAAAAAAAATGAGATATTTAGCATATAGAAATGGCCATTTGTATATCTTCCCAGTTGCCCCTTCACGGCATATCTCGTAACTGGGTACCTAACGCTATTCTGAAGCCTCTCTCTGGGTTAAAAGCCTCCTGTGTATGGGCACGTAGGAACCTGCTATATAGAATGAACTTTTATTACTGCCTTTAATGTATTGTCTAGTATGTATTGTTATAATATACTGTCCTTATGATCAGATACTAACTGTTTCATATTCTGAGTTCGGATGACATTGCTCTATGCATTTTGTTTGCCCTCACTTTGCCCGACGCTGACATGGTAGTTTCAGCTTCCTGCCTGTGCGCGCGCTGGCTCCCGTATGCCTCTCCCCGCTGCACCTGGCGTCCACATGTCTTTCATGATTTGCGCTTTGCATCATGATTGTCTGGACTCCGACGTGTGGTGTGGGACGGGCATCGGTGATCCGGCGCGCGCTGCGATAGGCTGGTAAGCGGCATACTGGGGGTTCTTAAGGGTCCAGACACACAGCCCCTACACCTCTCGACGAAGCTGTTGCGAAACGCGCGTCGAGGTGGGGGCGGTGTGTTCTGATGGGGACGCCACTTTGGTTGGTATTATTCTCTGAGTTTCTCTCATCATCATCACAGGTCACCTGTTGGCATTAGCAGCAGAGCTTTGGGCTATTGGTTTGCTATTATAGCAGCTCTACACGATCCCAGTATTAATGGCACTGCTGCTATGTAACTATTTGCTGCCACTAGTATAAGGTATCTTAGCACCTGCACTCAATCTTACATCCTTTTGGATTAATTGTTGCCTTATAGCAATCTATTTTGCTTTACAATTTTTCATCTGGCACCTTTGATCCGGCAGGTTATCTTTTATATCGTGATATATGTGAGTGTATATTATCTAAGCTATTGTAGCATCATGTGTAAATGGGTATTTTACCTTAAATATTAATATTACTATATGATGGTCTATATGTTCGCCGATAGATACTATCAAGTTATGATATTATAGATATCCTTTTATTACTGCAGGTCATCTTACATTTTTCTATCCAGAATTAATTATTTGGATTTTCCTAGAGCAGTTACTTACCTGTTCAGAGAGCTCACACCTATACATATTATACATTTTATGTATTTACATCATATATAAGTGAGTTTCCATCTGCATCACACCGCTCTTCTGTGTTGAGTTTAAATCACGTTTCTGTGTATGTCTGTTTGTGTTGCGGTCACAAATAAAACAAAATAAATATTTTTGTACTTTTGCAAAACTATTGGGTATTTGCCTTTATTAATAATGGTTATGAATCATTGACTGGGTCAGTTTCTCACCATATTTATATGTACACTGTTTTGTTGCAGTATTGCATGATGCTTACTTAATCTAATGTGTGACATGTGCATTGTTATGTATTTGTGCCCCAGAATTCTTCTTTAGAGTGGCTTTATCTAACTAGTAGAGGGGAGTCAGAATGATGTTCATACGCTCTGACATTTTCTGCCCAATTTGGGGAACATGCATAATTTCTGTTTTGCTGTTGGTACAGGCTCCCCTTAGGCCCCTTTCACATTGCGTTTTTCTCTACGTCCACAGGTCCCGTCGGGGCATCCGTCCGGACCGCCCCTCCCCCACTCTGCAAAACGTGCTCCGGACGCATGCGCCCGACAGGGCCATTCACTGTTATGGAGCGCACTGCGTTAGCATGTACTCTGTTTTGTGCCATTTTGTGCATATATACGTTTATGCAGACGGACACCCGAATGTAGGTGGTCTACGTTCGGGTGTCCGTCTGCAGAAACGTATATGTGCAAAAAATTCGCAAAACAGAGCACACGCTAACGCAGTGCACTCCATAACAGTGAATGGCCCTGTCGGGCGCATGCGTCCGGAGCACGTTTTGCAGAGTGGGGGAGGGGCGGTCCGGACGGATGCCCCGACGGGACCTGTGAACGTAGAGAAAAACGCAATGTGAAAGGGGCCTTACAGTAGAGGTGTGCTCTGCACTTGTGCTTTATTCCAGTGTGATGCAGTCTATTGAATCCACACAATAGCCTTGGGGTCTATTGTGGGTGTGACGTTTATCCAGTTTTGATGAGACACAGTGTTTTTTTAGTGCTCTTGAAATCAAATCTAATGAGTTTGGGAAGAAGGAACAACAAAATAAGGATTTCTTGGATATGCCATGACTTTGTGATGGGATTAAAGTCAACTACTAGAACCATGACCAATCTCAAAAATGAAGAGGCCACCGACTCAATTACTGCTCCATTCTCTTCAAAGTTTTCTTGCACAATATAGCTCTGGACACCCAACTAATATTGTCAATGTGCAGAGAAAGACAGAGAAGGAATCTGACCATAGAGTCTCAGATTGGTGTGCGTCTCCCAATCCTTATGAAAGGAATAAAATACCGATTTAAATGGATTTAAAGGAGACCAAGAAGACCAAGGCATGTGGTCTCCAAGATGCTTTAATATTATTCACTAGGTATTCACATATGTAGAATATATCTTAAAAGGAACCTGTCACTTGTCCATAAACATCTATTTTTTCTTTTAGCCTGGTGTAAATGCTGCTGTTCTTCTGAATCCAGTGTTGTTTTCCTGTTGTTTTTGCGACTTTCCGTTCCAGAGATATTGGTCTCATTTTCATGTATGGAAATTGTGTCTTTTAAGCCAAGTGGGCACTGTCATTATCTTTTCTATATAAACATCTTCTTTAGGGTAAGTTCACACAGTGCGTTTTTCGCGGCGTTTTTGCACAGTTTTCGGGTGCGTTTTTGCTCAAAAAACTGCATGACTTTGCTTCCTCAGCAAAGTCTATGAGTTTTCATTTTTGCTGTCTGCACACAGCGTTTTTTTCAGCTGCGTTTTTGTGGTGCCACAAAAACGCAGCATGTCAATTATTCCCGCGTTTTTCACTGCGCTTTTCATCCATTAAGTGCAATGGGATGTTGAAAGACGCAATGAGAAACGCAAATAGGTGCGTTTTGGTGCGTTTTAGTGCGTTTCTAAGACCAAAAACGCAGCTATAAACGCAGGAGGTGGGTAGTAAAGTGACGTGTACAGGAAGAGGATTCCTTCTGTCAGTAAACACAGAAGCGTGAATCCTCCCGGTACCGTCACCGCCGCTTCCACCTCCAGTCCTGTGCATGTATGCTACCGTGCGGCGCCATGTCTGGGCGGGAGGTGGAAGCGGCTGCGAAAACAAAAGTTAACAGTAGAAAAAAAAAAAGTCATACTCACCTGTCTGCAGACTCCCGGTGCCATGCCCGCTCCCAGATCCTCCTACCGGTACCGCCGCTCCGGGTGTGTGCAGTCTTCCCGGGTACGTATGCCTGCAGGATGCGGAACCTGGCGATGGATCACCTGATGCAGTCACCTGACGCGTCAGCTGATCGTAAGTCTCGGGCTGACGCCGGCGCCTGGCCGGTTATCAGCGGATGCGTCAGGAGACTTCATCCCTGATTACCGGCAGCTGCTGCAGCGATCGGACGGGATCAGACTCCTCCAATCGCTCTAGGAGCTGCCGGTAATCAGCACATAAGTGAGTATTTTTTTTTTTTTGCACCGATGCATCTGCTGATTGTATAAACGGCTTTTATACAATCAGCTGATGTGTGATGTGCTTCAGCCCCTAGAACCTGACACATCATCTGATCGCTTTGCCTTCCAGCAAACCGATCAGATGATATTGGATCCGGATTGGACGGTGCGGGACCCTTGACCCAGGATTACTGCGGAGGGGGGTTCTTTATTTCAATAAAGATGGAGTCACTAATTGTGTTGTGTTTTAATAAAAATATTTTTCTGTGTGTTATTTTTTTTTATCTTTACTAGAAATTCATGGTGGCCATGTCTAATATTGGCGTGACACCATGAATTTCGGGCTTAGGGCCAGCTGATAATATACAGCTAGCCCTAACCCCATTATTACCCAGTGAGCCAAGCGGCATCAGGGCAGCTGGAAGAGTTGGATACAGCGCCAGAAGATGAAAGCGCCATTTTCTGGGGTGGCTGCAGACTGCAATTCGCAGCGGGGGTGCCCAGAAAGCATGGGCACCCTGCACTGTGGATTCCAATCCCCAGCTGCCTAGTTGTACCCAGCTGGACACAAAAATTAGGCGAAGCTCACGTCATTTTTTCTTTTAATTTCATGAAATTCATGAAATAATTAAAAAAAAAGGGCTTCTCTATATTTTTGGTTCCCAGCCGGGTACAAATAGGCAGCTGGAGGTTGGGGGCAGCCCGTACCTGCCTGCTGTACCCGGCTAGCATACAAAAATATGGCGAAGCCCACGTCATTTTTTTTTGTTTGGGGGGGCAAAGAAATCCTGCATACAGTCCTGGATGGAGCATGCTGAGCCTTGTAGTTCTGCAGCTGCTGTCTGCTCTCCTGCATACACTATTGGATGGAGTATGCTGAGCCTTGTAGTTCTGCAGCTGTCTGCTCTCCTGCAAGAACATATTGAAGAAGGAAATGACATCAGACCTTTTTTTTTGTTCACTGATAAAAAACGCATAAAGACGCAGTGAGCAAAAATGCAGCAAAACGCAGCAAAAAACGCACCAAATCGCGGCAACACGCGTGCGTCTTTTGCTGCGTTTATTTGACGCGGGTGCGTTTTCGTGCGGTTTTTGCCGCAAAAAACGCACAAAAACGCAGAGTCAAAAAAACGCAGTGTGTGAACCTAGCCTTAGAGCCATGCCCAGTTGGTTCAATAAAAGATTAGATTTACACACAGAGAACAGAAGGCCATATTTCTAGGACTGAGAGACACAGGGAAAAACAAAGACAATGCCTCATTCAGGAGAACAGCTGCATTTGCACCAAAAAAATACACAGCTCTGAAAGTAAACATCTTCTAATGGAGGATCATGATTCTTTTTAATACCTGGTCATCCACACTACTCATACTATGTTGAATAAAGCAAAAAAGTAGGGACGATATATTGATGACATCTGTACCATATTGAACCCTAGGGACTATGGGTGGTCTTGGCATATTTTAAAACCACTGCTTTGTCTACAAGTCAAAAATTTAAATCAATTCTTTATGCTATGAGGAATATGATATTGATGAATAATGAAAGACATATTGGAGAATGAATCTTCCAATAACTTGCGTAAACCCCAGGGTCGCAGTCGCAATGGCTCTGTGGCCAAAGGAAGTTCAATGAGAAGACGTTATAGGGTAATGTATGTAGGCAATTTGGCTGTAGCTTCACTTTTTCATGTCTGACTACTTGTCATTAGTTGCGTGTAAAGTGTTTCCAAGAAATAAAAAGGAATTCACTAATTGATATTTTGAGCATTTCATTCACAGGTGGTTCCTTGTTAACTTAATTATATGTTACTTATAGTGTAGGAATCTTCACAGTAGCAGTGTAATATTGAGAGCAGCAATATCTGTCAGGTAAGATGCACAGCCATCAGATTTGTGGGGATATTAGGTTTTGGCAACATTTAGGATCTTGAAGTGCAGATAAAGGTGCAGGAACACTTATTTTATCCATTCCTGGTGTCTGGTTTCAAGAAGGTGCCAACAAGTCAACTCTGTCTTGGCAAGGACACTTCCAAGATATTGTAAATTGATTGTAAATTATACTTTAATTTTACTCTCTCATTCTAAGGGATCGCTGACAGGATACAGGAGGGGTGTCCGATGTTTTATCGGATAGTACATGGCGCAGTGTTAACACAGGGCATGGCATCACCGACATTTGTTCTCATGCCAATTCCACATGAGAAAAAAATTGCAGAATGCTGTGAGTACATCCGATAATCGAATGACACGGACCCATAAAAGTCTATGGATGCATATAAATCATCGAACTGCACTGGGATGTCATATGTCCGATTTATGCCGACCCACAATGGAGAAGATGGAGAGATTAAGTTCTCCTTCTTCCAATTCTTACATGCAAGAGAATCGGATCACAGTGAAAAGAATTCAGCTCAAAATTATAATCAGAGTTTGATCCGACCATCATTAACACATTTTGGTCGATTCTCTCTCAGGAGAGCGAGCCCTAATTATAATTAAAAAAAAACGGTGAAGGGTAAATTTATCGGACTACCTCCTAGTTGCAAGTTTAAGATATAGCAGTTTCCAGTCCCACTTCCTCAGTGCGTCTGCAGTAAGGAGTTGTTTTATGGAACTTACACAATGTTAATTCTTGTAACTTTTCAGGAGAGCGTATAGCAATATAACATTGGAAATATTTACTACTTATAGGGTTAATCCACGTAATTAGTAAAATATCTAAATCCTATAAGACATTTTTCTATGTCTCTTTTTTTTCTTCTTCTTCTCCTTCCTTCTACTTTTTTTTCTTAATTATTATATTAGTTACATTAGGTGCCAAAATCAATATTTGCGCTTTTTCTTTTTAAACCACTTTTCTTTATGTCTCTGATGAAATTCTTTGATGTTTTCCTTTTGCTTTAAATTCTTCAAAACTTTACAAAATGAAAATTGCTATTTATTTTTGACTTTTTTTTTTTTTTCTTTTGCTGCATTGTAGTGTAGACAAAATTAGTCCAAGTAGTAATTAAATATATAGGCACAACATAATGTATGATATCTTAAAACGTTGTAATTGTTGAATCACCTGAAACATCTGGGAACCTGAAACCATTCCCACAACAATGGGCATAAAAAAAACCCCCATGTACAATTGATTTACAAAAAACACAGATTGAAAAATAAATAAAACATAAAAGAAATAAGAAAAACACCGAAAACTAGACAAAAAAAACAAATGCAATAATTAATTGGGCTTTAAAAGTCTGTCTCATTTTTCAGCTTAAATAAATAAAAAAACTTTGTCCCGTGAAGAATAAGGTATTCCCTAACTTGAAGAATGAAGAATTATCACTTTCTTAAATTATTAAATTTACTTAGCTACTAGACTTTAACAGCCTACAGTACTTTTTTAATGACTACATACTCTTTTACTCTATATATTTTTGCTTTTAAATATATATATATATATATATATATATATATAACCAGGCTGTGTCTAACCTCCATTATAGCTGGATCCTTTAAACTTATAGCTTGATCCTTTAACCCAGGTAGAGGTATTTTAACTTAGGGTCCTGATATATAAGGGATCACCTTGTCGTGGTAATTGGGCTCACATGCATTGGCCAATACATAAGCTAAATATCTATTTTTTCCAAATATCCCTATGGTAGTAATGCAATACTAGAGTTCCCTTATTCATTGTTAGCATTTTAGAGAGCAGCTGTATATGGTTTTTGTAGTTATATTGTCTATATATATATATATATATATATATATTTATATGTACTGCTCAAAAAATAATGGGAACACTTAAACAGCAAAGTGGCATTTTAGTGTTCCATTTATTTTTTTGAGCAGTATATATATATATATATATATAGATATATATATATATATTTAACATTTTCTCAATTTTTGTATTTATTATCCATATATGTATTAAGTCTTAAGGTAGAAACTGTATTACAGAGAAGCCCCTTAAATACTGTATGTGCATTAAGTCTTCCAGCATATAACATCTTCTTATCTACAGTACATTAATTTATCATTTTTTAATATATATATATATATATATATATATATATATATATATATATATATATATATATATATATATATATATATATATATATATATATATATATATATAAAATATATATATATATATATATATATATATTTATTTTTTAATATATATATATATATATAAAAAAATATAATATATATTTATTTTTATATATATATATATGTATTCTATGTTCTTTCTGCATATAACTTTTTCTTATTTGTTGCCTTCTGTTCTAAGAAAAAATAATGTCTTAGATTTGGTTGTTGAAACCTATTTACGGTACTGGCGATACTAACTTGTTTTTATCTATATCAGTAACTAAATTGCTTTAAAATATATATCATACATCCTACTTGTAGGGTACTTACTTTTAAGCAATATCAGGAACAAGAGTAAATGCCCATTGGGCCTCGTTCCGCTCCCCATGGTGCCTATCACTTAGTCCTGTGTCTTGAAGATGTAGAGAAGTAATATCTCAAACTCTTAAGAATAGGAAATATCATCTATATATAGTCTTTGCCTTAATAGACTTCTCTATCAATTTCTGATGTGTCACATTTCAAAAATTTCACACTCGGACAACCCCTACCAGGTCTGGTAAATTGACGTTCAATTCACTGAAGAAAATTATTAAAGTAATTATGAGCTACTTACAATGTATGTTATTTGTCTTCTACATGTCTGACACATGACAGTCATCCCATTGGAATGTATTAGGCCACCAAATTTCCGATGATGTTTAATTAATCATATTTTCTCTTGAAACATACACTATAATGTATATATATATATATATATATATATATATATATATATGTGTGTGTGTGTGCGTATAGAGGGAGCAATATGAGGTGGGGAAATATATGGCCTGGAAAGTATGCAGCTAATGGGTTGTTTTGAGAACCCTGCGATTAACAGTGGACAGGAAGAACAAAGACAACTAAATCTGAAAGAAGGTAGAGAGTCAAAAGAAACGACTACAAGCTATAATGTGGCTCTATAAATGCACAGAGCATGGGAAAGAAGGAAAACTGGAGCTGCTAGTACTGGAGGAGATTTATAGTGTCAAAGGCATCATTGAAACTTGGTGGGATGAGACTCATGATTGGAATACAAACCTTGAAGGCAACAGCTTATTTATAAGAAGCAGGCATAACAAGAGGGAAGGAGGTGTTGCATTGTATGATATGAAAGCATATACTGTATATACACAAGTATAAGCTGACACAAATATAAGCCGAGACCCCTAATTTTGCCTCAAACAAATTGACTCGAGTATAAGCCTAGGACTATAAGGCTATGTCCGCACGTTGCTTTTTACCTGCTTTTTACCTGCTTTTTTGCTGCTTTTTCAACTGCAGCGTTTAATGCCAAAATGGTTGTGCTCTGCTTTTCAAGCAAAGTCTATGGGAATTTGGGTTTCTTGTTCACACTATGTTGTTCAAACTGCAGCCTTTTTGTTGCAGAACTTTGGTCAAAAACTCAGCTTTGCAGTGCAAAACCCAAATGGCAAAAACAACTGACATGTGAATTGTTTTTGCCATTTGGGTTTTGCACTGCAAAGCTGAGTTTTTGACCAAAGTTCTGCACCAAAAAGGCTGCAGTTTGAACTGCATAGTGTGCACAAGAAAACGAAATTCCCATAGACTTTGCTTGAATAGAAGAACACATCCATTTTGGCATTAAACAGCGCAGAAGAAAAAGCAGCAAAAAAGCAGGTAAAAAGCAGGTAAAAAGCAACGTGCGCACATACCCTAAGACACACCCCAAAGGAAAACTGTATAAAATAATTTTTAATGTTAAAATGGGGGTTCATTTTTTAATCCTAGTGTGTCGTATATTAACTCACCAGCACGGCACGGCGATGGCGGCAGAGTGGCTCAGGAGGCTCGGTTGGCAATGCTGCGGGCTCAGAGTATGGGGGTGTCTGCAGTTCAGGAGGGTCATAAGAAGGAAAGTCGGGAATACTTTGGGCTCAGGGTTGTCGTGGCTCAGGAAGACCGGCAATTCTGCAGGCTCAAGGGTCTTGTGGCAGGCCCCATTGAACCTGCTGGTGGGCTGTGGGTAGTTGATGTGATAGACTTAAAAAAAATGGCTACGGAAGCAGCGCGTGTGCAGATTCAGATGTCGACTATCCAAGATCTCAATCTGCACACGCGCCACTTCCGTGGCCATTTTCTTCAAGTCTATTGTGTCAACTCCGGTGGGATGAATGGAACCCGCAGCCCGCTGGCAGGTTCAATAGTGCCTGCCGCAACACCCCTGAGCCCACAGTAGTGCTTACCTTCCTTAGCTGCGCCGCCGCCTCAACAACTTGAGCCACAGTATTGACAACCCTCCATCCTGTAACCTCGCTCCAACGTGCCACACCAATCCGGTAAGCCTTATCCAGATTTGGGGGAAAAAAGTTCATTTTATAATCCAGAAGTGGGACCCTCACTTGATCATAAGCTGAGGGGGGCTTTTTCAGCATTAAAAAATGTGCTGAAAAAGTTGGCTTATACTCGAGTAAATATGGTATCTCCACAGAAATTCAAGCTTCCGAGAATGGTAGCTCTGTAGAAACTGGTTAGGTAAGAATACAAGGAGAGAAGAACAGCAAGGACATTATTGTAGGTGTTTACTATAGGCCACCAGGATAGACTGAAGATATGGATGAACTGTTTTTACATCAGATGTCTTTGTTCTCAAAAACCGTACAACATAGAGATCATGGAAGATGTTAACTATCCAGATATTTGTTGGGAAATTCAATTACGCAAAAGTAATGGGTTAAAAAATTCTTATCTTCTCTCACTGACAATTTTATCTTTCAAAAGGTAGAAGAGAAAACAAGAGGATCTGCCATCTTGGAAATAATGCTTACCAACAGGGAGGAAATGGTTGAGAATGTAAAGGTGGCAAGGAATTTAGAAGGCAACAATTAGGCTATTCTTAAATTTTGGCTTACAAGAGCAGGATGCCCTGTGAGGACTTATGCTTTAACCCCTTCATGACCGGCCGATTTTTCGCTTTCCGTTTTTTTTCACCATTCTTTTTCAGAGAGACGTAACTTTTTTATTTTTCAGTCAATATGGTCATGTGAGAGCTCATTTTTTGCGGAACGAGATGTACTTTTAATTGAAACCATAATTATTACTATATAGTGTACTGGAAAACGGCAGAAAAATTCCAAATGCAGAAAAATTTCAAAAATTGTTTTTGAGATATTTTATTCATTGTGTTCACTTTATGGTAAAACTGATGTGTCAGTGTGATGCCTCAGGTCAGTGCAAGTTATAACCCTGTGCTACCATGACAACCACCGGAAGTCACGTGATCGTGTCATGTGACTTCCGGTATTGGGCGGTAAGTAAATGTTTACTGCCAATGCCTTTATAATGGCGCTGCCATATATTGACAGCGCTATTTAAGGGGTTAAATGGCACGAGCAGATAATGATTTTGCTCGTGCCTGGCAGTCACATATCTCAGCTGTGAAAATCAGCTGATATGTGCGTCGATCGTGGCAAGCTGCCGACAGCAGACCGTGGGCAGTAACACTATGACCGCTAGGGCGTAATATTACTGCTCGCGGTCGTTAAGGGGTTAAAGGTGGGACATCGGAAAGGCAGGTTTTAATGGACTCAGAGAGAGGTTAGGAAAGGTCCAATGGCTGGATGTTGTAAAGGACAGAAATGTCCAAGAAGGATGGGAGACTTTGATAAATTAAATTCTCACTCCACAATCAGTAACAATCCCTAAAAGAAGGAAGAATAGGAAGTATTTAAAGAGACCAGGATGGATGAACACAGAACTTAAACACCTGCTAAAAAGGGAAAAAAAAGAAATGTGTATCAAATGTATAGAGGGGAGCATATCTAGAAAAGAATATAATGCTGTCAGTAGGGACTGTAGGTGTCACAGGTGACAGATAGTCATGTGGTTTCTGGCAATAGAAGGTCACAGTGTTTGGCTGCACTGAATGCTCCCTGACTTTCCATTGTTTCTGCTGTCAGTATTCATTGGTATAGCTAGCTTTCCTGCTGGATTCATCTCTCCCCTTTTGGACCCAGCAGGAGCTCGTCTTCCTCCCAGCTGCTGATCATCAGCATTCTCTTGGTGTTTAAGTACCCCTTCCTTTCTTGGACTGGTGCTGGTGATATTTTTCACTCCATTCAAGCCTTGGTTTGCAAGTGGGACCTTGTACTCCTCTTTGGTATCGTTGATGAAAGCTTTGCTGAACTTTTGCATGAGTCATCTGTCGATAAGTAGCTCTCCCCGTTTGTCACCCTTGTGTCTTCTATAGTGTTTAGTTGGGTTGACAAAGAGCTCATCACATCCATTTCCTATTTAGGGCACTAAGGGCACCTAGGGTCAGGTATCCGGCTCAGTGCATAGGTGGGGAACATATCTAGGGTGGTGAGGGACCCCAGGGACCAGCAGTAGGTTTGGTCAAGGGTCACCTTCTTCCCTTTCCCCAGACACAGGTTTCCTTTCCCTTTCGCCATTCGCTTCGTACTTCCCCGTACCTAGCGTGACAGTAGAGAAAGCGTTAGAAGAGCTAAAGCCAGTAATCAAGTGGAGTCTTGCACGGGAAACCAAAAGGAATAAAAAAGGATTTGGGGGTATGTCAAAAACAAAAGAAAAGACAGAGATGCAATTTTTTAACTCTTTTTATTACAAAATTATTCACAATAAAGATTACAAACATACAATGACTTAGGATAAATTTGAATTTTCTACAATTTGTTATCCGTTCAGCACAATGATACAAATGCCATATCATACTCTCAATGATGAGAATATTATAGCAGGATATGTTCTTTTATAACGCACTACACTTTCTAACAGTATCAGAATATCCATAGGGAATGTCATGTACTGTGTTAATGCTATATTAATATACACTCTGAAGTCTATATGTAACAATAACTTCACTCTACAAATTTAGAAGCTTGCAATTCATCAGGATGCATTGCGTGAGATTGAGGAACTCATAGCATTGGGCAATAAATGTGTTAAAGGAGAATCACTTCAATTCTCCCAGATACTGTGGAACTTCTGTGGACAACCTCTGTTTCTATACACTATATTCTCCTATGGAATGATATAAATCACCAGCTTTTTCTATTGATTAATAATTGGTGTCTTCGTTCCCATCCATAGTAGTGCTATCGCCTTCCTGGCACTAAATGTAACTTCACACACAAATAGTTAATCATGGTGTGGCCATTTTTCCTCATCTACAATTCCTAAAATACAAATCTCTGGGGTGCAATCAATAGGTGCACCAGCTATCCACATCAGTGTTGATACTACATCACCCCAGTATCTCCTTATTATCCCACAATTTCATATAAGATACCAGAAGTCTTCACCCGATTCCTCACATTTTATCACGAAGTATGTAATGGGAAGTCAGGGGCCCCTAGGCCCCTCAGACTGGAGACCCTGCGCTGTGCCTTATCTCGGAGGTAGGCTTGATGGTAGCCAGGTCCGAGCCCCCAGCGTGACCCTGACTCCTGTCTGAGCCCTGATCTTACTCCCCTTCTCCCACACCCTCGGGGCAGGCCGGAAATTCAAATACCGAAACCCCAGAAACACAGACAAGGGAGAACGGAACCTTGTAAACACTGCACTCAAAACACACAGGGGAGACAATATGTGTACAGAAGAGGAAAAAAAAGGGAATGAAGTAACTCACAACAGGGGAATGTTCACATCACTCAATATTACAACAAAAATCACCATCAACAGGTTCACCAGCAAGACTGGTATCAATTGGAGCTAATGCTGAAGCTATAATCGCCACTGAGTAATGAGATCCAGGATCTTATATAGAAAATAGATGACTTTAATTGGCAATTGACAACCTGAGCTCCCAGTAGAGTTCCCCAGGTCAGCAGGAATTAACCCCTGCAGGACTGAGGAACAGAGCACATTAAACAGCCGACGCTCGGCTCTGGCTGAACATCAGGAGACATCAGGTTGCCTGTCAGGCTCTGCAGTGTGAACAGAGCCCGACGCTGCTGTAACACCTAATGAGTCTGGACCTGAACACCGCATGACACATCTAAGACACGCATCAGACATTAATCTGCCAAATCTCTATAGTTTAAGCAGTTTTAAGTAAGGTTTCTGTAGAATATATAATTGTATTAATTTATTTGCCACTGGTGATACCACCATATGGGTCTCTAAAGAATCACTCCACTGTTCTTCAGTCATCGAAGGTATTAATTACCGCCAATTGCTCTCTATAGGAAGATGGGTAGACAGAATCATAGAGTGAAATAAAAAGGTATATATATATATATTTATATAGCGCTATTAATGGCACAGCACTTTACATACATTGGCAACACTGTCCCCATTGGGGCTCACAATCTAGAGTCCCTATCCGTATGTCTTTTGGAGTGTGGGAGGAAACTGGAGAACCCGGAGGAAACCTACGCAAGCACGGGGAGAACACATAAACTCCTTGCAGATGGGTCCTTGGTTCGATTCGAACCCAGGACCCCAGCGCTGCAAGGCTGCAGTGCTAACCACTGAGCCACCTTGCCGGCCTATATAATATAACATGGATAGTAAACCTGTAGGGCCTTCAGTGGTGAGCACTTCTATCAGGGGTTATCTTGATATTTGCATCCTAGCATGTGGAAATTGGCGTGTCGCGGCATGTCTCATTTGTTGCTGTCTATAACATATTGTATGTGAATTAGTTCTAAAGATAACAAAGTTAAATTTTAAAAAATTTGATTAGTAATAGGATTTTTACATGAGGAAAAGGGTGACGTGGTCACAATTGATGTTGAGAAGGCCAAACTTTTAAATTCCTTTTTTGCATCCGCGTTTTCTAAGATAACATCAACTGATCTTCATTGTGCAATCAAAGGACTTAAACAATCCATAATATCTCTAAGGAAAGAGATGGTGAGGGAACACTTAGCTATTTTAAACTAATTTAATTCTTATACCCCGTGAACTTGTCCACATGTTTTCATGTTACACACAAAAGCTTACATTTTGTCTATTGGGGCGTTATTTACCAACACTAAGGGGTACTTCTCACATAACGAGATCGCTGCTGAGTCCCAGGTGTTGTGACGTACCAGTGACCTCATTAGCGATCTCGCTGTGTGTGACACTAAGCAGCGACCTGGCCCCTGCTGTGAAATCGCTGCTCGTTACACACTGTTCTGGTTCATTTTTTGGTTATCGGGCTCCCGCTGTGCAGCACACATTGCTGTGTTTCACTGCGGGAGACCAACGAGCACCGACTCTGTATAAGCAGCATACGCTGGTAACCAGGGTAAATATCGGGTAACTAAGCAAAGCGCTTTGCTTGGTTACCCGATATTTACCCTGGTTACCAGCGTACACCGCTTACAGGCTGCCAACGCTGGCTCCCTGCACACGTAGCTAGGGTAAATATCAGGTAACTAAGCAAAGCGATGTGTACCCTAGCTACGTATACAGGGAGCCAGCGCTGGCAGCCTGTAAGCGGTGTACACTGGTAACCAGGGTAAATATCGTGTAAGTAAGCAAAGCGCTTTGCTTGGTTACCCGATATTTACCCTGGTTACCAAGCGCAGCATCGCTACACGTGTCGCTGGTGGCTGATGGCTGGTCACTGGTGAAATCTGCCTGATTGACAGCTCACCAGCGACCATGTAGCGACGCACCAACGATCCTTGCCAGGTCGGATCACTGGTGGGATCAACGGTGCGTCGCTACGTGTGACGGGACCCTAACTAGAAAGTATTTGTGAAGTGTAAAGGAAAGGATACCTGGTTTTGTAATGATTTTAAAGATATAAATCTGAAACTTGTGAAGTGCATTTGTATTCAGCCCCCCTTAGGCAATACTTCATAGGATGACCTTTTGCTGCTATTACTGCTGCAGTCTTTTGGGTGATGTCTCTCCAGCTTTGCTCATCCAGAGCTGACATTTTCCTCTTCTTCTTTGCACACTCGCTCTCGCTCGGTGAGATTGGATGGAGACTTCAGTGAATAGCATTTTTTAAGTCTTGTCACAGATTCTCAATGGGATTTAAGTCTAGACTGTGGCTGGGCTGTTTACACACATGAACATGCTCTGATATAAACCCTTATAGCTTTGGCAAGAGATTTAGGGTCGTTGTCATGCTGGAAAAGTGGACCTAAGACGCTTATCCACAGCATGTTAATTTCTTGTGTGAAGACGCTTGAATCTTCTGCATGAGAGCACACAGTATCAAAAATATGCTGAGCCCAGGATACCACATATTCCTAATTGTGGCCATGTACCCTAGCAAGTTTTCCACCAGGTCTGCCCTATATTTAGCTCCACCCATCTTCCCCTGACCAGCTTCCTTGCTTCTACTGAACCCCCCCCCCCCCCCCCCACAGTAGCATGCTGTCACCACCATGTGTGACAGTGGGGATGGTGTTTTCAGGGTAATGTGCTGTTACGAACCGGCGCCGCCATAGCCGCAAGCAGCCTGCTGCGGTTCCTGTTGCACCCAGGTATCGGCTGCCGTTCTTGGCCGTGCCTCGGGTCATCCAGTTGGCTGCTCCTTCCACCACGTCTAAGTGTGGAGAGGCGGCTAGTGCGCATGCGTGCGCCGATTTACCCCAGCCAGAGTCTAAGTCTGGTGTTTTGCCTACTGAGCATGCTCAGCCTGATTGTGTCATTTCTAAGACTAAGTTCTCAGTTCAGGCTACTGAGCATGCTCCCACAATTAAGCCTAACAGCCTCTTTGCACAGGTACTTGGACTTCGTGCTGTGTCTAAGTTCTGGGATGTTCCTACTGAGCATGCTCAGGCAGATAGTCTGATTTCTGAGTCTGTTGTTCAGGCTACTGAGCATGCTCAGGCATTTAGTGCATCAGAGGTCAGGTCCGGTAAGGACCACACTGAGCATGACCGTGAGGTGGCAGGCCCTCATAGGGCAGAGGATGTCAGGTTTCCTGATGACGTGGCCACTCCGGACTGGCTCGCAGATGCCCGACCCTATGATCTGGCACCTCACCATTGGTCGTCAGACGATGACTGGTGAGGTGTTTGGGGCGTGGCTACCATGAGGTCATCAATGACGTGGCGGTTCCGGATAGGTCGGTGGTGATGTCACTGATGACATGGAACTCTGCTATTGGACCTTGGACCTTGGTGGTTTCACCCTGGGTTTGGCGCGGACCCAGGTTATAAAAGGGGCTGGAGACAACATGGAGGTGCGCAGTCTTCACTTAGAATTCATGGTGGCATAAGCCTTGTTGGAAGTGGTAGGTAGGGCTAGGCGAACGGTGCTTGTCACACCAAGATTCGTGGCTCAGCACATGAGGGTCAGGCGCCGTGCTTCTTTGCAACCATTCCTGTTGTGCTAGAGCAGTCCAGTGGCGTTAACTGGGCTGCGGCTGCTGCGTCACCTGTCTGGTTGTGTCTCCTACGCGCACGGACAGCATACCCCAGGACCCCTGTGGAGTTAACAGGGTGTTCCAGGATTGGGTGTGTGAACTTATTATCCTCCTTGGCTTCCCAGTCAACGCTACTGGTGTGATCCCTTGGCCTGACGTGTCCTCTACACACGTGGCCATTCGTGTAGTGACCAGAAGCGCTAATCGAAGGACCGCTCGGCCTGACGTGTCTTATACACGTGGCCGGCAGGGCGCTGTCGCAGCAGTCTTCTCGGTCAACGCTAACTGGTTACCATCCGGCCTGACGTGTTCCCTACACACGTGGTCGGAGTAACGCCCGCTCCACCGAAACACTAACTGGGTTGTCGTCCGGTTTGACGTGTCTCTACACACGTGACTGGTTCCCAGATCTCCTGGGTTATCTCTGAGTCATCCGCTCTATAGTCTCCGCCTAACCCACAGGGTGCCAGCAGCTCCATGGGTGTTGAGGTTAGAAGAGGCTGCTTACACTGCTGTCCACCCTGTGTATCTGATGTAATATTGAAGATACAAGGAGTGCTGAGGTAAGAAGAGGCTGCTCACACAGCTGACCAGTATGTTTTTCTGATCTAATACTAGATATAAAGGAGTTGCTAAGTTAAGTAGAGGCTGCTCATACTGCTGCTCACCCTATCAGATCTAATAATAGAGATATGAGGTGTGCTGAGGTAAGAAGAGGCTGTTCACACTGCTATCCACCCTGTCTAGCTGACCCAATACTGGAGATATCATAATGCCTGAGGTAAGAACAACACACTCACACTGCTGTACACCCTGTTTATCTAATCTACTTATGGAGATATGAGGAGTGCTGAGGTAAGAGGCTGCTCATACTGCTGTCCATCATGTCAATCTGATCTAAGACTGGAGATACCAGGTGTTCTGAGATAAGAAGAGGATGCTTACACTGCTGTCCACCATGTCTATCTTATCTAATACTTGAGATTTCAGGCATGCTGAGGTAAGAAGAGACTGCTGTTCACAATATTTACCTGATATAATACTGGAGATACCATGGGGCTTGAGGTAAGAAGAGGCTGCTCACACTTCTGTCCACCCTGTCTATCTCATCTAATACTGGAGATATCAGTGGTGCTGAGATAAGAAGAGGCTGCTCTCACTGCTGATCATTACATATTTCTGATCTAATACAGGAGATACCAGAGGTGCTAAAGGACTAAGAAGCTGCTAATGTTCACCCTTTAGTCATAAATAACAATATAACTATCTATCTCCAGATCACAAAAGTGGCACTTCCTACTGCACATTCTCACCGCCACCTGTGGTAACATTCTAGGACAGGTTTCCTCAGTGAAATAATGTGACATTTTAACTCTACACTGATTATCTCTTTAGACAAAATGATTGTGATTTGCCAATTAAATCTTCTTATGAATTTATCTACAGAGACATTTCCATTAGTTATTTACTTAGTTCTATTCCCAGAGACCTTCTTTATGTCTCCCGGAGGTTTGATTTTCGCAGTAAAAGTAGAAATGGGGTCAAGAGCTAAAATAACAGAACTATTTTCACAACTAGATAGTAACACATTTATGGATGTATCTAGAATAAAGTGGAGTTTTTGTCACAGCAATGTGGTATTGAATAGTGATGTGCGAATATTAACTAGCTGTGTTCAGATTATGCGTACTAAATACCAAGTACTATCATAGTATTAAGGGCGCTTTACACGCTGTGACATCGCTAGCGATGTCGCTAGCGATAGCACCCGCACCCGTCGTTTGTGCGTATCGGGCAAATCATTGCCCGTGGCGAACAATATCGCTAGGACGCGTTATACATACTTACTTTCCTAGTGACGTCGCTGTGGGCGGCGAACAACCTTTTTTTTAAGGGGGAGGTTCGTGCGCCGTCACAGCGACGTCACACAGCAGCACGCCAATAGAATTGGAGGGGCAGAGACCAGCCGCATTAACGACACACCCACCTCGTTGCCGGAGGATGCAGGAAGATGTTCATCGTTCCCGAGATGTCACACATAGCGATGTGTGCTGCCTCAGGAATGAAGAACAACCTGCGTCCAGCACCAGCAATGATATTCGGGAAATGAACGAAGTATCAACGATCAACGATTAGGTGAGTATTTTTGATCGTTAGCGGTCGCTCGTAGGTGTCACACGCAACGACGTCGCTAACAAGGATGGATGTGCGTCACAAATTCCGTGACCCCAACGATATCTCGTTAGCGATGTCGTTGCGTGTGAAGCGGCCTTTAGTCATAACAAGAAAAATGCTCGGGTTTCTCAGTGCCTTGCATTAGGGGTACTTTGCACGTTGCGACATCGCTAGCATTGGCTAGCAATGCCGAGCGCGATAGTACAGGCCCCCGTCACACATGCGATATCTTGTGATAGCTGCCGTAGCGAACATTATTGCTACGGCAGCTTCACACGCACTTACCTGCCCTGCGACGTCACTCTGGCCGGCGATCTGCCTCCTTCCTAAGGGGGCGGGTCGTGCGGCGTCACAGCGACGTCACACAGCAGGCAGCCAATAGAAGCGCAGGGGCCGAGATGAGCGGGATGTAAACATCCCGTCCACCTCCTTCCTTCCGCATAGCCGGTGGAGGCAGGTAAGGAGATGTTCCTCGCTCCTGCGGCTTCACACACAGCGATGTGCGCTGCCGCAGGAACGAGGAACAACATCGTATCTCCTATTGGTGCGACATTATGAAAATGACCAACGCTACACAGATCACCAATTTACGACGCTTTTGCGATAGTTTATCGGCGCATCTAGGCTTTACACGATGCAACGTCGTTACCGGCGCCGGATGTGCGTCACTTTCGATTTGACCCAGACGATATTGCAGTAGCGATGTCGCAGCGTGCAAAGTATCCCTTAGGGTCATTATTTGGGACAAATACTGGAAAAGTACTTCGTGATTCATTACGAAATATCCGAACAGGAATAGTTACTAATCGCCCAGCTCTAGTATTGAATCGGTTCCTGGTTTAAAAATGTCACTTTCCATTCAAGTAGCATACAAGAAATCTCGTGATTTAACCCCTGAATTACTTTTTTGAATATATATCCATGGTAATAAACAAAAACATAAGTGAACACCTTTCAGGGTTCCAAAGTTCGGAATCATGCCATTTTCAGAAAGCATCGAAACAGTAGCATTTTCTAGCCATTGCAGTAGCAAAGGTCATAAAAACCACAATGTGTAGGAGCCGGAGACTGGAGGAATATATTGCGCATGAGGGAGTCTATTTGGATACTAACTTTAAATACCAGATATCCCAATTTCATTGGTTGCAACTACATTTGTCTCTTTACAGATGGATTCGTTTTATTATTCATTGTCCCATATTTCAGAAACGGGTGATGCTTGCCCTCCAATGTTCAAATAAATAGTCCTCTGCGGAGTTGGCAACGGCTACATCAACATTTATCTTGGCAAATTGATTTTAAAATTCAAAACTTTAATATTTTCTAAAAGTTTATTTTATATGCAAAATAAATATATATTACAATCGCATATGTGCTTATTTTCTATAACGTCCTCGTCCTTCTTCATGGGTGAGTACGATTATTGTATGGATTAATATAACCATGATCTTCGTGCTGTGCTTGTGCATGATGCGGAAGATATGGTGGTTGTTGTGGGGAATGCTGCGGAGGCTGTCTGGGTTGATGACTTTGTGGTTGTGGATTAAGACGAGGTCCTTGGTGAAACTGCAGAAGCTCAGGGTTATCGCTCCAATAGTGTGGCGTGTAGGTTGAGGGGCCAACCAAAGTACTTGTGGTTCCTGGTAGAACACTGGAGACACCTGGACCAATACTCGAGCTTATAGCCAGAAAACCTGACGGATATATTAAAGACAAGATCTGCAAAGACAAAACTTAGTTATAGTCACTCATCAATCTTCTTCACAAGATATTACCAAGCAGTACTGAATGAGACCTTCACAGTGATAGTAGGACATCTATATTTGCATTTTTACCTCTAGATTTTAAGGGGATTTTCTCATAAAGTCTAACCCATCTCTTAGGTTCCTCACGTGGAAAATCACTTTATGTTCCAAACCAGAAGTGTCTTCCACTCTTCTAGTTGCCAATCGCCATGTATAGCATGGTCCACCATTGGTTTTAATGGACTTCTAAACGTTTGTGTATATCAAAGCCAAAAATATCCTAAGCAGGTAGTTTATTCACTGTCACTCCTTCTCAAAATTAATGGTTCTTTATAGGTTATATGAAAAAATGACAATATATATATATAAAACCATGCCATTACATGGAATTACGAGCTGACCTAGAGAAATTTACAAGCTGAGCAATGCTCTCTGATAAACGTTGGCTAATATTCATTCCTTGGTTATGTTGAGAGTCTTTTTTAATAGTGAACCATAGATTTATAAGTTAGCTACCTACAATGAGAGCTAATTTGAATGTCCTTCTGGGCCTATAAAATCATCTATAAAACCTGTCTCTCGCCACAAAAATAATCATCTCTCTACTAGACCAATATCAACACTGGAGGTCCTCTTGGATGAGGACTGTGAATATTATGCTTCCTGGCTGTCCTGCCTGACATGAACCTGAACATGATTTGCATGTCCCATACAATTTTCTTTTGGCCACCTAATCATACAGATTGGTTTAGACAGGGAGAACAACAGTAGTGTCCTCACTCTTAAATTTCTTTCACCAAAATGCTTGGGTGCTCGTTACTCAAGCCGAGCAGTTTCTAATGCTTAGGTGCTCATCTCGAGTAACAAGCTTAATATTAATGGAAGTCAATGGGAAACTCCAGCATTTTTCCAGCAGACCCCCCAAAAGGTCTGAGGGGGGCCTGGAAATCACTAATATGGATGCAAACACCACTGAAATGGTATGGGAACAGCATGGGGGAAGACAACTGGATGCACATCTGACTCCCAGGTAGCTGCTGAAAACAATGTTGTGAGAGTATCACGCCACTTTTACGGACTGACAATACAACATACTAAACCAAATCAAAAATGGATTTCACGGGAAAAAATGTTAAGAACCATGCTTTACTGGATATTGACTTGCATATAGGGCAAAAGAAAAACCCCACTTCCTCCACTTTAGGCTATGTTCACACTTAGCATTTTTTGCTGCAGTTTCCACTTTCTCATTGCTTTCAATGTTGAAACAAATGCTGCAAAAATGCTGAAAGCACTGACATGCTCCTTATTCCAAAAAATGCAACATTTTTCCATTTCAGTCAGGAAAAAAGGAATTGTTTGCATGAGATCTTGCAATTTTTTTCCCCCATTTGTAATGAGTGGGACTTCTAGACTGATGAAGCCTGTGCACTAAGGGTAAGGCCTTTCAAAAATTGAAAGGAGGGATTGCAATACACCCTGAAATACACATGGCGAATGACCACCAAAAACATTTTTTCTCCCTTTGGAAAGAGGGGGACTCTTAAGGGTGCTTTACATGCTGCAACATCGCTAACGATATATCGTCGGGGTCACAGTGTTTGTGACGCACATCCGGCGTCATTAGCGACATCGCAGCGTGTGACAGCTAGGAGCGACGATCAACGATCGCAAAAACGGCAAAAATCATTGATCGTTGACACGTCGCTCCTAATCATAACGTCGTTGGTGTTTCATTCCGCAGATTGTTCGTCGTTCCTGCGGCACCACACATTGCTATGTGTGACACCGCAGGAACGACGAACATCATCCTATCTGCATCCACCGGAAAGGAGGAAGGAAGGGAGTGGACGGCATGTTCCGGCCGCTCATCTCCCCTCCTCTTCTATTGGGCAACTGCTTAGTGATGTCACTGTGACATCGCTGTGATGCCGAACAACCCTCCCCCTTGAAGGAGGGTTTGTTCGGCGGCCACAGCAACATCGCTGAACAGGTATGTGCATGTGACACTGCCGTAGCGATATTGTTCGCTACGGCAGCGATCACCACATGACGCACGAACGACGGGGGCGGGTGCTATTGCTCGCAACATCGCTAGCAATCGCTAGCGATGTCGCAGCGTGTAAAGCACCCTTTAGACTGGTAAAGCGTATGCACCTAGTGAGTAGGGCCTCAGAAAATATTTACATTTACAAAACCTATCAGGGTCCTCAAAATAATGTCCCTGAAGAAACCTAAATATAGGAACCTACAAAAACAATCAGGGACTTAATAATACAATAAAATATATACATTTTATTTCATGAATACACAAAATTGTCCATAACATATAAGCAAACTCCTTAAAGGACCATATTGCATGGCATATTGATGGACCATATTTCATTGCATATTGATATAGTTACTTATATTGGGAATTTATTATACATCTATTGTATATTTGTGCAATATTAGGGCAGAGTGCAATATCCGTTTGCAGATGCGGTTATTTGGATATATGGTGTGATACCCCATTAATTGAGCCACTTATACTGTATTTGTGTTGAGTTCACCTCTCATTCCTTTTAGGAGTTTGCTTATATTGTATACACAATTTTGTGTATTTATGTTATAAGAGTTATACTGTATATATATATATGATTCAGTCCCTGATTGTTTTTGTAAGTTCCAACATTTACATTTAGAAGGAGTGGGACTTCTTTGGCCAACAACAAGGAGTTACGGAGGCCATTACTCAGGGGACAATTGGCACAACAAGGACTTTCAGACACCCGACTCCGATTTTGCTCCAGCTATGGTGGGTGGCAATTCCTCCTGTGCCGGATCAGGGCATCTGGCAGCCCCCAAGGCTTGAAATACATTTAAGCAGGGGTTTTCAAACATTTGCCAATGAAAATCCATGAACCCTGTGGGGAAAACTTCTCCAACCCCTTTTACTGTTGTACCAGCAGGTACTGTCACCCTATAACACACTGTCCCTTCTCCAGCAGAATATCTTCCTAGTCCCTACACTATTCTCGAGTAGCGTGCGGCCAACATGGCGTCTCTGGGTCTTATGTAGACACGATGATGCAATGCAGCCAACCAATTACAGTGATGCCAGCAGCCAAGATGGCTATGGCATTACCATGATTGGCAGGCAATCCCTATATGTTTACTGGCTGATAAAAAGCCAAGAAACATGCAAGGTGAGGACTCAAGCATGGCGTCCGAGCAGCAAAATGCTTGATCGGGTACTGAGCAATGCCGAGCACGTTCACCCATCAATAGAAATAATCCTTTTTTTCATTGTATAAGGAATTAATTAATACTTACTGAAAATATGCCCAGTATTCCTAGAATGAGGCCAGCCGCGGCAGCAGCTAGAGCGATAAGAATGACTGCCCAATTTGGAAGTCCTCCAGTGCCCGTGCCTATAAATCAAACATTGCTATAATGTTAAACAGCTTAACAACAACTTTGTGAACAACAGCAAAACATCACACAATGTACAAAGCATATAATCAAAGCTGATTTAATACCATCCACAAAATATGTTAAAAGATAAATGAACAAGATGCAAAATAATAAATATGTAATATTACGTATTGGGTGTGTCATGGCTGATGTCGGTGAGCCGGCGATGAGTCCCGCACATGTCAGCTGATTTGAACAACTGACATGTGATGCTATCAGGCCGGGTGGATCCGCGATCCACTTGCGCCTGTTAACCGCTTAGATCGCACTGTCAAAATGGCACCGGCGGGGAACGTGCCTTTCCTCACTGCCATCAGAGGCCTCGTGATGTGATCACAGGGAGCCGATGGTTGCCATGCTAGCACAGGGTCAAGTGATGACTCTTATAGTTATCATGACTCACTTCCTCTTACTGCCAGCAGAGGGCTGTGTGCGAGAGGAGAGCAGCATTTCTCCTGCTCTGAGCTGGGCAGCTATTATCAGGATAAAGGAACAAGCGATCAGATTGATGATACTTATAGCCCCCTTAGGGGTCTAGTAAAATAAAAAAAGTTTTAAAAAATTTAAAAAAAATAAAACCCCTAAAATTTTAAATCAGCCCCCATTCACCCCATTGAAAATTAAAGGGTTAAAAAAATAAAAAATATAGAGGCATTTGATATCACTGTGCTCAAATGCCTGATCTATCAAAATATAAAATCAATTAACCTGATCGGTAAACATCGTAGCAGCAAAAAAATTCCAAAGGCCAAAATTACGCTTTTTGGTCTCCACAAATTTTACGCAAAATGCGAAAACAGGTGATTAAAATGTAGCATCTGCGCAGCTTGAGTCATAATAAATAAGCCATCACTGAGCCTTGTATCTCAAAAAATGAGAAGGCTACGGGATTCGGATAATAGTGTAAAAAGTATGCCACATTTTTGGGACAAGCTTCTGAATTTTTTTTTAACCCCTAAGATAAAAGTAAAAGTATACATATTTGGTATCTACGAACTTGTAACAAACTGAGGCATCATACTGACACATCAGTATTACCATGTAGTGAACATGGTAAATAACATACCCTAAAAACAATCGTGCAATCACACTATTTTTGCAATTTTTCCGCACTTGGAATTTTTTTTCCCATTTTCCAGTACACTATATGGTAAAACTTATGGTTTCATTTGAAATACAACCCATACCACAAAAACTAAGCCCTTATATGGCAAGATTGACGGAAAAATAAAAATAATATGGCTCTCGGAAGAGGGGGAGAAAAAAAAAACAACAACGGAAAAACAGAAAATCACCCGGGGGTGAATAGGGTTAAGGAGGTTGTCTGGTGCTTCAATATTAATGGCTTAGGCCGGCGTTACACGGGACGATATATCGTGCGATTGAATGAGCGATCACACCCGCTCCCGTCGTTTATGCGTCACGGTCAATTTGTTGCCCATGGCGCACAAAGTCGTTAACCCCCCGTCACACGTACTTACCTCCCGAACGACCTCGCTGTGGGCGGCGAACATTCTCTTTCTGAAGGGGGAGGGACGTTCGGCGTCACAGCGACATCACACAGCGGCCGCCCAATAGAAGCCGAGCGGCGGAGTTGAGCGGGACGTAAAATCCCGCCCACCTCCTTCCTTCCTCATTGCCGGCGGGACGCAGGTAAGTTGTTGTTCGTCGTTCCCGGGGTGTCACACGTAGCGATGTGTGCTGCCACGGGAACTACGAACAACCGGCGCGCAGAAGGAGGAACGACATTATGGAAATGAACGACGTGTCAATGAGCACGCATAAGGTGAGTATTTTTGCTCATTCACAGTCGTTCATAGCTGTCACACACTACGATATCTCTAACAATGCCGGATGTGCGTCACAGAATCCGTGACCCCGACGACATATCGCACGATATATCGTAGCGTGTGACGCCGCCCTTATCATTAGGATAGGTCATCAGTACCAAATCAATCAGATTACAACGTCCGGTCTCTGCTCCCGATGCTGACAGTGGCTGGATGTGATCAGTTGTAGAGCTGCACAGCTCCATCAACTGCATTGTGGCCGTGACTGGATACTGCACATCCGCCTCTATTCCAGTGAATTGGGGTGGATCTCCAGAAACCCACTGTGGCTACTATACACGTGACCAAGCTATGCTTTTCAGCTACACAACTAAACAAGTCATGCCACGGTCGACACATAAAACAGCTGATTGACAAAAATTCCAGTTTTCGCACCGATCTGGTATTGATGACCTGTCATAAGGAAAGGCTATCAATATAAAGTGCTGTTTAAGCCATTAAACCTTCTGCACACTTCACCTGGTCTTCCACAAGTAAAGAAGTACAATGCATAGGTTTTTTGCCTCTTGTTATATACATTGTATATCCAATATGTAGTTTTTGATTTGTTTAGAATTTAGCTTTTGATCATATCCTTTAATATTTCCTTTTAAAAAAATATAAATATATATATTTTTCTTATGTTTTTGCCTTTTTTACCTTAAGGCTTGGTCCAGTGTTAACAAGTTATAACCTACCTGTTATAACTAGGGATGATCGAATACCAAAATATCCGCTTCGACGAATATCCGACGACTAGGTCGCCGCTATTCGCGTATTAGCAAATATTCAATGCCCATTGTAAGTCTATGGGAAACTCAAATAATTTCACGCTGGACCTAACGGTGAGCTGTGGAGACTGAGGAAAAGGCTGAAATGGATAGGAAAAGGCAGAATCAGTATGGGCACAGTTTCTCTCTCCCCTCAATACAGCAGAAGCCACCAGAGCAGTGTGACAGCCGTGCAGCACCATGCCAGTGATCGGTGAGTATGAAAGAGAGAGGGAGAGACCGACTGAACAGAATGCCCGCTGGCTTATATAGCCCCTATGATGCTGTGCGGCCAAGCCAATCACAGTAACACCACAACAAAGATGGCTGCGGCGTTACTGTGAGAGCAAGCAACATCAGATGTGTTCATTGGCTGGAAAACAGGCACCAGGAAGTCAGAAATGAAACTGAAAGTATCGGACCGGATACTGTTTTATTTGTCGGATAGCGAATAGTGCGAATACCCCATTATCTGTCAGATACGGAATAGTGGCGAATAAATTTTCTCATCCCTAGTTATAACCTATCTACATGATAGGTGAAAACTTGACTTTTACCTGTATGTATGGCTCCTGTTTGGGTTTGCTATCCGAATAAAGCTTGTTGAAAGGTTACAAAACAGCCAATCAGCAAGCTTTTCCTGTACGGGCCATTACAGACATGTCAAGTATTGGTATGGCTGTGGTTGGCTAGGAAAATTACTGTAAAAAAAAATGCTGTGTGCTCCTGCCCTATTTTGAGGGAGGGTAAAATAAAAGCTACATGCTGCAACCCCCAAATGTGAGCTTTGCAATGGCTGAATATCAAAATAGAGGGGATCCTACAGCATTTTTTAAACAAATTATTTAAATAATTGTAAAATATTTTATGGTCCCCCCACTTTTTATAACCAAACAGACAAGTGAGGGCTGGTATTATAAGGATGGGAGGAGCCATGGACATTGGCCCGCCCAGCCTAAAAATACCAGCCCACAGCTGCCTAGAACTGACACATACCAATAGATGTGCCAATCCTGGCGCCTAACCCGGTTCATCCCGATTGTCCTTGTGCGTTGGCAATAGGGGTAATATAAGGGGTTGGTGACAGCTGTGTTTTGTCAAAATATACCAGCTGCCATCAAGGCCTGGATTAATAATGGGGAAGCATCTAAAAGACACCCGCATTATTAATTTTATATGTGAAAAGTAATAAAACACATACAGCTGAAAAATTTCCTTTATATGAAATAAAAAACA
This sequence comes from Anomaloglossus baeobatrachus, assembly GCF_048569485.1. Taxonomy (NCBI): domain Eukaryota; kingdom Metazoa; phylum Chordata; class Amphibia; order Anura; family Aromobatidae; genus Anomaloglossus; species Anomaloglossus baeobatrachus. Next base: position 26,087,355 of record NC_134361.1, read on the forward strand.
CACACTCTCTTTCACTTCTTAATTAACTTCAAATACACTTTTGCAGATTTGAAATAATCCATATGAAGTCCCACAATGATCCTCAGCTCTGCTACATCCAGAGGGTGAAGAGAGGGAAAACATGTCCATTCGATGTATGCTCTGGGAATTACTGACAGCTGAGTGGGGACCTGGCTGTGAGCAGGTGTCGTCACACCCGGTGTAGCGCTAGTGTCCCTGCACCCCTTGGTCTCCTTCCAACAAGAACGCAAAGTTACTCATTGCCTCGGCCAGCTTTCTCCACACTATCTGGCGACTCTGTGGTGCTCCATGTGGTTGCCTCCTACTTCCACCTCCCGGGGCCTGTGCACATGGCACAGGTCCTCCAGGAGTGCTCCTAGGCTATGCATGTGCACCACAGCCCTTCTCTGAAAGGGTCAGTGCGTCACTCCCAGGAAGTGCATCTCAGACTATTGCTGAGAGGCACTGGGTACTTAAGGCACTCCCACTAGGGGATGGGCTTGATCAATGCCCTAGTTCAGTTAGTGTTCTGTGCTCTATCCAGTTATTTGCCAGGTCCCTGTCCGTCCTGTCCATCCTTTCCTTCCTGTACCTGGTCCCAGCCCAACCTGTTGGCACCTGGTTCCAGTCCTGTCCTGCCTGTACTTGGTTCCAGCCCTTCCTTCCCTGTTGGCACCTGGTTTAAGTCCTGTCCTGCCTGTACCTGGCTCGAGACTGTCTTGCCCTGTTGGCACCTGGTTCTAGTCCGTCCTGTCCTGCCTGTACCTGAACCCAGCCCACCTTGCCCTGTTGGCACCCTGTTCCAGCCAGTCCTGTTCTGGCAGTACCTGGTCCCAGTCCTGTCTTGTCTGGTAATAGTCTAGTCCTGCTTGTACCTGCTACCAGTCTGTTCTGTCCTGTTGGTACCTGCTACCTGTCTGTTCTGCCCAGTTGGTACTTTTGACTGTGTCAATCCTGGCCATGCCACCTTCCTTAGCTACTTCGGTGATCCCAGATTTGCTAGTGACTCTGCCTGTCCGTCCTGGTCGTACCATCTGTCTCAACCTCTCCGGTGATCCCAGCCTTGCTGGGGACTCTGCCTGTCTATTCTGGCCATGCTGTCTGCCTGAGTTACCCTGGTGGTCCCTGTCTACACTAGAGACTCAGCATATCTGCACCTTTGTCCATCCCTGCCCTGGAGATCAGTTGCCACAGTCCTGGTCTTTGCCTTGGGGGTAGCACCTGGCGTTCACCTTGCGGTGGGCGTGTACACAAGCCCCTTCCACTAAATGGTAGGCCCGGGTCCCATGTGGTCCAGTGGGTCCATTTCAGCTACTGAAGGTGCTGTACCATCTTTGGTGGAGAGCGTTACACCCGGGTTCCCACGATGTCAGTGAGGACACCTGTTCACTGGCGGATCCCCCTCAGCTGTCAATGCTTTCAAAGCCTGAAGAGAGCGGACATGCTTTACCTCTATATAGCCTCTGGATGTAGTAGAGCTGAAGCCATTGGACTTCGCATGGATTACATTGCATCTGCAAGGGTCTTTTGGAAGTAAAAAAATGGGTGAAAGAGGGTGTGTGTATTTTATTTCAAATAAAGGATTTTTTGGTGTTTGTGTTTTATTGCTTTTCACTTATAGGATTAGTAATAGGTGTATTTCATTGACGCCTCACATTAGTAATCCAAGGCTTGATGACAGCTGTCATTTCTCGACAAATCACAGCTGTTATTAACCCTTTATATCACCCCGATTTCCAAGGCACCAGGACAGTCAGAACGAGCAAAGCAATGAGCCAGAAATGGCACATCTAATGCAATGTGGCAATTCTGGGCAGCTAAAGGCTAGAATTTTTAGGCGGGGGGGGCAATAGCCATGGTTCTTCCAATCCTAATAATACCAGCCCACACCTGCATGTTTTACCATGGCTGGTTATAAAAACTGGGGGGGGAACCTATGCCTTTTGTAAAAGTATTTTTTTAATTTATTTAGTTTTATTTTTTAAACACTGTTGGATGCCCTCTATTTTGATACTCAGCCATTGTAAAGCTCACAAGTGGGGGCTCCAGCATGTAGCTGTTTTTTTTTACAGGCGCTGGCTATCAAAATGGGGCTGGAGCACAAGTCATTTTTTTTTTTAAATGATTTTTTTTCTTTTTACATTACCATACAGAACACTGACTGCAACCATTCAAAGATGCAGACATTGGGTGGGAGGCCTGTATAGCAGTCTACAACCAATCACACACACTGGCACAGAGGGTGGAAGAGGGAAGCAGTGAATATTGATGAACCCTAATAAGCGGGCCCAGAAAATAGTTTGACTGCAGTGTGATCCTCCAGGAGAGACAATATGTATAACTATCCTGCTCTTACTACCATTTAATTTCCATTTGTAGACCCCTAGAAATTACAACAGCCATTTTACAGGCCAGAATTTCTCGTCCAAATTGACTAGTGTGGGGATCGTTGTCCAGTGTCAAGTTTCGGGTCAACTTCGGCTACCAAAACCAAAATTTTTTAGTCCTTGCTGGTTCAGTGAACCCATATATCCACTGGTTTGCTCATCACTATTATGACTTATAGCACCTATTGTTCAACCCAACCAAGATCGGACATAAAGTATTCACTGAGGCATATATTTTGAATGCTCTGCATTATTATCTACTCACTAACAAAACCTTGGTAACAACAACCATAAGAATTAGTACTAAATAAAAAAGCAACATAGGTGAAAAAAGACATAAAACCTTTGAAACCTGAACATTCCTGATGTTCTTGGTTGAATATTCTGATCAAACTGTATGAAGCCCACAAGCATCTCACGGCAAACATCTGCCAACAAACGCTGTAGTGACAGTGCACCAGCAGGGCAGGTGACCCGGTGCCTCACAACAACCATGCTGCAAGGCTGAGCCCCAAAGACTTCAGGCCACACTGACCCACTGACACAAGCCAACCACAAAAATGGCTCCGCACAGAACAACTGCCCTGTGATTGGAGGTGGAAAACCCATCTTTCACAACCTCCCAGTCTGTGAACTGAGCAAAAGGCATGGATTAAATATTTTACTTACTGATGACCGAAGTGGCAGTAGTAGTTGGAGCTAAAGTAGTTGTTGAAACTGCAGCAGTTGTTATAGCTGCAGTAGTAGTTAGAGATGGAGTAGTAGTTGGAGTTCCAGTAGTAGTTGGAGCTGCAGTAGTGGTTGGAGCTGCAGTGGTCAATGGAGCTGTAGTAGTAGTTGGAGCTGCAGTTGTTGTTGGAGCGGCAGTAGTAGTAGGAGCTGTAGTAGTTGAGGGAACTGCAGTTGTTGTTGGAGCTGCAGTAGTTGTTGGAGATGGAGTAGTGGTTGGAGCTGCAGCAGTAGTTGTAGTGGCAGTAGTTGTTAGAGCAACAGTAGTAGTTGGAGCTGGAGTGGTTGTTGGAGCAACAGTAGTAGCTGGAGCTGCATTTGTTGTTGGAGCTACAGGAGTTGTTGGAGCTGCAGTGGTAGTAGGAGCTGCAGTAGTACTTAGAGCTGCAGTTGTTGTTGGAGCTGCAGTTCTTGTTGGAGCTGCAGTGGTAATTGGAGCTGCAGTAGTTGTTGGAGCTGCAGTAGTAGTTGGAGCTGCAGAAGAAATTGGAGCTGCAGTAGTAGTTAGAGCTACACTTGTTGTTGGGGCTACAGTAGTTGTTGGAGCTGCAGTTGTTGAAGGAGCTGCAGTAGTAGTTGTAGCTGCAGTAGTGGTTGGAGCTGCAGTAGTAGTTGTAGCTGCAATTGTTGTTGGAGCTGCAGTTGTTGTTGGAGCTCCAGTGGTAGTTGAAGATGCAGTAGTAGTTGGAGCTGCAGTTGTTGTTGGAGCTGCAGTAGTAGTTGGAGCTGCAGTAGTAGTTGGAGCTGCAGTTGTTGTTGGAACTTCAGTTGTTGGAGCTGCAGTTGTTGTTGGAGCTGAAGTAGTTGTTGGAGCTTCAGTGGTGGATGGAGCTGCAGTAGTTGTTGAAGCTACAGTGGCAGTTGGAGCTATAGTTGTTGTTGGAGCTGCAGTAGTTGTTGGAGCTGCAGTGGTAGTTGGAGCTGCAGTAGTAGTTGGAGCTCCAGTTGTTGTTGAAGCTGCAGTTGTTGTTTGAGCTGCAGTTGTTGATGGAGCTGCAGTAGTTGTTGGAGCTGCAGTGGTAGTTAGATTTGCAGTAGTTATTGGAGCTGCAGTGGTAGATGGAGATGCAGTAGTAGTTGGAGCTGCAGATGTTGTTGAAGCTGCAGCTGTTGTTGGAGCTGCAGTGGTAGTTGGAACTGCAGTTGTTGGAGCTGCAGTCCTTGTTGGAGCTGCAGTTGTTGTTGGAACTGCAGTTGTAGTTGGAGCTGCAGTAAATATTGGAACTGCAGTGGTAGTTTGAGCTGCAGAAGTTGTTAGAGCTGCAGTGGTACTTTGACCTGCAGTTGTTGTTGGAGCTGCTGTTGTTGTTGTTGGAGCTACAGTGGTAGTTTGACCTGCAGTTGCTGTTGGAGCTGCAGTTGTTGTTGGAGCTGCAGTGGTAATTGGAGCTGCAGTAGTAGTTGGAGCTGCAGTTGTTGTTGGAACTGCAGTTGTTGTTGGAGCTGCAGTTGTTGTTGCAGCTACAGTGGTAGTTGGAGCTGCAGTGGTAGTTGGAGCTACAGAAGTAGTTGAAGCTGCAGTAGTAGTTGGAGCTCCACTTGTTGTTGGAGCTGCAGTTGTTGTTGGAGCTGCAATTGTTGTTGGAGCTGCAGTAGTTGTTTTAGCTGCAGTGGTAGTTGGAGCTACAGCAGATGTGGGAGCTGCTGTAGTAGTTGGAGCTGCAATAGTAGTTGGAGCTGCAGTTGTTGGAGCTGCAGTTGTGGTTGGAGCTGCAGTATTTGTAGCTGCTGTAGTTGTTGGAGCTGCTGTTGGAGCTGCAGTAGTAGTTGGAGCTGCAGTAGTAGTTGGAGCTGCAGTTGTTGGAGCTGCAGTTGTTGTTTGAGCTGCAGTAGTTGGAGCTGCAGTAGTTGTTGGAGCTGCAGTGGTGGTTGGAGATGCAGTAGTTGTTGGAGCTGCTGTAGTAGTTGGAGCTGCAGTAGTAGTTGGAGCTGCAGTTGTTGTTGGAGCTGCAGTTGTTGTTGGAACTGCAGTGGTAGTTGGAGCTGCAGTAGTAAATGGAGCTGCAGTAGTAGTTTGAGCTGCAGTTGTTGTTGGAACTGCAGTTGTTGTTGGAGCTGCAGTAGTAGTTGGAGCTGCAGTAGTTATTGGAGCTGCTGTAGTAGTTGGAGCTGAAGTTGTTATTGGAGCTGCAGTAGTTGTTGAAGCTGTAGTAGTTGTTGGAGCTGCAGTGGTAGTTGGAGCTGCAGTAGTTGTTGGAGCTGCTGTAGTAGTTGGAGCTGCAGTAGTAGTTGCAGCTGCAGTTGTTGTTGGAGCTGCAGTTGTTAGAGTTGCAGTTGTTGTTGAAGCTACAGTGGTAGTTGGAGCTATAGTTGTTGTTGGAGCTGCAGTTGTTGTTGGAGCTGCGGTGGTAGTTGGAGCTGCAGTGGTAGTTGGAGATGCAGTAGTAGTTGGAGCTGCAGTTGTTGTTGGAGCTGCAGTAGCTGGAGCTTCAGTAGATGTTGGAGCTGCTGTAGTAGTTGGAGCTGCAGTAGTAGTTGGAGCTGCAGTTGTTGGAGCTGCAGTTGTTGTTGGAGCTGCAGTTGTTGTAGCTGCTGTAGTTGTTGGAGCTGCTGTTGGAGCTGCAGTAGTAGTTGGAGCTGCAGTAGTAGTTGGAGCTGCAGTTGTTGGAGCTGCAGTTGTTGTTGGAGCTGCAGTAGTTGTTGGAGCTGCAGTAGTTGTTGGAGCAGCAGTGGTAGTTGGAGATGCAGTAGTAGTTGGAGCTGCAGTTGTTGTTGGAGCTGCAGTTGTTGTTGGAGCTGCAGTTGTTTTTGGAGCTGCAGTGGTAGTTGGAGCTGCAGTAGTAGTTGGAGCTGCAGTTGTTGTTGGAGCTGCAGTAGTAGTTGGAGCTGCAGTAGTTATTGGAGCTGCTGTAGTAGTTGGAGCTGCAGTAGTAGTTGGAGCTGAAGTTGTTGTTGGAGCTGCAGTAGTTGTTGAAGCTGTAGTAGTTGTTGGAGCTGCAGTGGTAGTTGGAGCTGCAGTAGTTGTTGGAGCTGCTGTAGTAGTTAGAGCTGCAGTAGTAGTTGGAGCTGCAGTTGTTGGAGCTGCAGTAGTAGTTGGAGCTGCAGTAGTTATTGGAGCTGCTGTAGTAGTTGGAGCTGCAGTAGTAGTTGGAGCTGAAGTTGTTGTTGGAGCTGCAGTAGTAGTTGTAGCTGTAATAGTTGTTGGAGCTCCAGTGGTAGTTGAAACTGCAGTAGTTGTTGGAGCTACAGTGGTAGTTGGAGCTATACTTGTTGTTGGAGCTGCAGTAGTTGTTTGAGCTGCAGTGGTAGTTGGAGCTGCAGTAGTAGTTGGAGCTGAAGTTGTTGTTGGAGCTGCAGTAGTTGTTGAAGCTGTAGTAGTTGTTGCAGCTGCAGTAGTTGTTGGAGCTGCAGTGGAAGTTGGAGATGCAGTAGTAGTTGAAGCTGCAGGTGTTGTTGGAGCTGCAGTTGTTGGAGCTGCAGTTGTTGTTGGAGCTGTAGTGGTAGTTGGAGCTGCAGTAGAAGTTGGAGCTGCAGTTGCTGTTGGAGCTGCAGTTGTTGTTGGAGCTGCAGTAGTATTTGGAGCTGCAGTAGTTGTTGGAACTGCTGTAGTAGTTGGAGCTGCAGTAGTTGTTGTAGCTGCAGTAGTTGTAGCTGCAGTGATAGTTGGAGCTGCAGTAGTAGTTAGAGCTCCAGTTGTTGTTGGAGCTGCAGTTGTTGTTGGAACTACTGTAGTAGTTGGAGCTGCAGTAGTAGTTGGAGCTGAAGTTGTTGTTGGAGCTGCAGTAGTTGTTGAAGCTGTAGTAGTTGTTGGAGCTGCAGTAGTAGTTGAAGCTGCAGTAGTTGTTGGAGCTGCTGTAAAAGTTGGAGCTGCAGTAGTAGTTGGAGGTGCAGTTGTTGATGGAGCTGCAGTAGTTGTTGTAGCTGCAGTAGTTGTTGGAGCTGCAGTGGTAGTTGGAGCTGCAGTAGTTGTTGGAGCTACAGTGGTAGTTGGAGCTGCATTTGTTGTTGGAGCTGCAGTAGATGTTGGAGCTGCAGTGGTAGTTGGAGCTGCAGTAGTTGTTGGGGCTGCTGTAGTAGTTGGAGCTGCAGTAGTAGTTGGAGCTGCAGATGTTGTTGGAGCTGCAGTTGTTGTTGGAGCTGCAGTAGTAGTTGGAGCTGCAGTAGTAGTTGGAGCTGCAGTGCTAGTTGGAGCTGCAGTAGTAGTTGGAGCTGCAGTTGTTGTTGGAGCTGCAGTTGTTGTTGTAGCTGCAGTGGTAGTTGGAGCTGCAGTGGCAGTTGGAGCTGCAGTAGTAGTTGGAGCTGCAGTTGTTGTTGGAGCTGCAGTTGTTGGAGCTGCAGATGTAGTTGGAGCTGCAGTGGTAGTTGGAGCTGCAGTAGTAGTTGGAGCTGCAGTTGTTGTTGGAGCTGTAGTAGTTGTTGGAGCTGCAGTGGTAGTTGGAGCTGCATTAGTTGTTGGAGCTCCTGTAGTAGTTGGAGCTGCAGTTGTTGTTGGACCTGCAGTTGTTGTTGGAGCTGCAGTAGTTGTAGCTGCAGTAGTTGTTGGAGCTGCAGTGGTTGTTGGAGCTGCAGTAGTTGTAGCTGCAGTAGTTGTTGGAGCTGCAGTGGTAGTTGGAGCTGCAGTAGTAGTTGGAGCTGCAGTTGTTGGAACTGCAGTAGTTGTTGGAGCTGCAGTAGGTGTTGGAGCTGCTGTAGTAGTTGGAGCTGCAGTAGAAGTTGGAGGTGCAGTTGTTGGTGGAGCTGCAGTTGTTGATGGAGCTGCAGTAGTGTTTGTAACTGCAGTAGTAGTTGGAGCTGCAGTTGTAGATGGAGCTGCAGTAGTTGTTGGAGCTACAGTGGTAGTTGGAGCTGCAGTTGTTGTTGGAGCTGCAGTTGTTGTTAGAGCTGCAGTGGTAGTTGGAGCTGCAGTGGTAGTTGGAGCTGCAGTAGTAGTTGGAGCTGCAGTTGTTGTTGGAGCTGCAGTTGTTGTTTGAGCTGCAGAGGTAGTTGGAGCTGCAGTGGTAGTTGGAGCTGCAGTAGTAGTTGGAGCTGCAGTTGTTGCTGGAGCTGTAGTAGTTGTTGGAGCTGCAGTGGTAGTTGGAGCTGCAGTAGTTGTTGGAGCTGCTGTGGTAGTTGGAGCTGCAGTAGTAGTTGGAGCTGCAGTTGTTGTTGGAGCTGCAGTTGTTGTTGGAGCTGCAGTAGTTGTAGCTGCAGTAGTTGTTGGAGCTGCAGTGGTAGTTGGAGCTGCAGTAGTAGTTGGAGCTGCAGTAGTAGTTGGAGCTGCAGTTGTTGGAGCTGCAGTAATTGTTGGAGCTGCAGTAGTTGTTGGAGCTGCAGTAGTTGTTGGAGCTGCAGTGGTAGTTGGAGATGCAGTAGTTGTTGGAGCTGCTGTAGTAGTTGGAGCTGCAGTAGTAAATGGAGCTGCAGATGTTGTTGGAGCTGCAATTGTTGTTGGAGCTGCAGTTGTTGTTGGAGCTGCAGTGGTAGTTGGAGCTGCAGTAGTATTTGGAGCTGCTGTAGTAGTTGGAGCTGCAGTTGTTGTTGGAGCTGCAGTTGTTGGAGCTGCAGTAGTTGTTGGAGCTGCAGTAGTTGTTGGAGCTGCAGTGGTAGTTGGAGAAGCAGTAGTTGTTGGAGCTGCTGTAGTAGTTAGAGCTGCAGTTGTTCTTGGAGCTGCAGTTGTTGTTGGAGCTGCAGTGGTAGTTGGAGCTGCAGTAGTAGTTGGAGCTGCAGATGTTGTTGGAGCTGCAGTTGTTGTTGGAGCTGCAGTAGTTGTTGGAGCTGCAGTAGTTGTTGGAGCTGCTGTAGTAGTTTGAGCTGCAGTAGTAGTTGGAGCTGCAGTAGTTGTTGGAGCTGCAGTAGTTGTTGGAGCTGCAGTGGTAGTTGGAGCTACAGTAGTAGTTGGAGCTCCAGTTGTTGTTGGAGCTGCAGTTGTTGTTGGAGCTGCTGTAGTAGTTGGAGCTGCAGTAGTAGTTGGAGCTGAAGTTGTTGTTGGAGCTGCAGTAGTTGTTGAAGCTGTAGTAGTTGTTAGAGCTGCAGTGGTAGTTGAAGCTGCAGTAGTTGTTGGAGCTGCTGTAGTAGTTGCAGCTGCAGTAGAAGTTGGAGGTGCAGTTGTTGGTGGAGCTGCAGTAGTTGTTGTAGCTGCAGTTGTTGTTGGAGCTTCAGTAGATGTTGGAGCTGCAGTGGTAGTTGGAGCTCCAGTAGTTGTTGGAGCTGCTGTAGTAGTTGGAGCTGCAGTTGTTGTTGGAGCTGCAGTGGTAGTTGGAGCTGCAGTGGTAGTTGGAGCTGCAGTAGTAGTTGGAGCTGCAGTTGTTGTTGGAGCTGCAGTTGTTGGAGCTGCAGTGGTAGTTGGAGCTGCAGTGGTAGTTGGAGCTGCAGTAGTAGTTGGAGCTGCAGTTGTTGTTTGAGCTGCAGTTGTTGTTGGAGCTGCAGAGGTAGTTGGAGCTGCCGTGGTAGTTGGAGCTGCAGTAGTAGTTGGAGCTGCAGTTGTTGTTGGACCTTTAGTAGTTGTTGCAGCTGCAGTGGTAGTTGGAGCTGCAGTAGTTGTTGGAGCTGCTGTAGTAGTTGGAGCTGCAGTATTAGTTGGTGCTGCAGTTGTTGTTGGAGCTGCAGTTGTTGTTGGAGCTGCAGTAGTTGTAGCTGCAGTAGTTGTTGGAGCTGCAGTGGTAGTTGGAGCTGCAGTAGTAGTTGGAGCTGCAGTAGTAGTTGGAGCTGCAGTTGTTGGAGCTGCAGTTGTTGTTGGAGCTGCAGTAGTTGTTGGAGCTGCAGTAGTTGTTGGAGCTGCAGTGGTAGTTGGAGATGCAGTAGTTGTTGGAGCTGCTGTAGTAGTTGGAGCTGCAGTAGTAAATGGAGCTGCAGTTGTTGTTGGAGCTGCAGTTGATGTTGGAGCTGCAGTTGTTGTTGGAGCTGCAGTGGTAGTTGGAGCTGCAGTAGTAGTTGGAGCTGCAGTAGTAGTTGGAGCTGCAGTTGTTGTTGGAGCTGAAGTTGTTGTTGGAGCTGCAGTAGTTGTTGGAGCTGCAGTAGTTGTTCGAGCTGCAGTGGTAGTTGGAGATGCAGTAGTTGTTGGAGCTGCTGTAGTAGTTAGAGCTGCAGTAGTTGTTGGAGCTGCTGTAGTAGTTGCAGCTGCAGTAGAAGTTGGAGGTGCAGTTGTTGGTGGAGCTGCAGTAGTTGTTGTAGCTGCAGTTGTTGTTGGAGCTTCAGTAGATGTTGGAGCTGCAGTGGTAGTTGGAGCTCCAGTAGTTGTTGGAGCTGCTGTAGTAGTTGGAGCTGCAGTTGTTGTTGGAGCTGCAGTGGTAGTTGGAGCTCCAGTGGTAGTTGGAGCTGCAGTAGTAGTTGGAGCTGCAGTTGTTGTTGGAGCTGCAGTTGTTGGAGCTGCAGTGGTAGTTGGAGCTGCAGTGGTAGTTGGAGCTGCAGTAGTAGTTGGAGCTGCAGTTGTTGTTTGAGCTGCAGTTGTTGTTGGAGCTGCAGAGGTAGTTGGAGCTGCCGTGGTAGTTGGAGCTGCAGTAGTAGTTGGAGCTGCAGTTGTTGTTGGACCTTTAGTAGTTGTTGGAGCTGCAGTGGTAGTTGGAGCTGCAGTAGTTGTTGGAGCTGCTGTAGTAGTTGGAGCTGCAGTATTAGTTGGAGCTGCAGTTGTTGTTGGAGCTGCAGTTGTTGTTGGAGCTGCAGTAGTTGTAGCTGCAGTAGTTGTTGGAGCTGCAGTGGTAGTTGGAGCTGCAGTAGTAGTTGGAGCTGCAGTAGTAGTTGGAGCTGCAGTTGTTGGAGCTGCAGTTGTTGTTGGAGCTGCAGTAGTTGTTGGAGCTGCAGTAGTTGTTGGAGCTGCAGTGATAGTTGGAGATGCAGTAGTTGTTGGAGCTGCTGTAGTAGTTGGAGCTGCAGTAGTAAATTGAGCTGCAGTTGTTGTTGGAGCTGCAGTTGATGTTGGAGCTGCAGTTGTTGTTGGAGCTGCAGTGGTAGTTGGAGCTGCAGTAGTAGTTGGAGCTGCAGTTGTTGTTGGAGCTGAAGTTGTTGTTGGAGCTGCAGTAGTTGTTGGAGCTGCAGTAGTTGTTCGAGCTGCAGTGGTAGTTGGAGATGCAGTAGTTGTTGGAGCTGCTGTAGTAGTTAGAGCTGCAGTTGTTGTTGGAGCTGCAGTTGTTGCTGGAGCTGCAGTGGTAGTTGGAGCTGCAGTAGTAGTTGGAGCTGGAGTTGTTGTTGGAGCTGCAGTTGTTGTTGGAGCTGCAGTAGTAGTTGGAGCTGCAGTAGTTGTTGGAGCTGCTGTAGTAGTTGGAGCTGCAGTAGTTGTTGGAGCTGCAGTAGTTGTTGAAGCTGCTGTAGTAGTTGGAGCTGCAGTAGTAGTTGGAGCTGAAGTTGTTGTTGGAGCTGCAGTAGTTGTTGAAGCTGTAGTAGTTGTTGGAGCTGCAGTGGTAGTTGAAGCTGCAGTAGTTGTTGGAGCTGCTGTAGTAGTTGGAGCTGCAGTAGTAGTTGGAGGTGCAGTTGTTGGTGGAGCTGCAGTTGTTGATGGAGCTGCAGAAGTTGTTGTAGCTGCAGTAGTTGTTGGAGCTGCAGTGGTAGTTGGAGCTACAGTGGTAGTTGGAGCTGCAGTTGTTGTTGGAGCTGCAGTAGATGTTGGAGCTGCAGAGGTAGTTGGAGCTGCAGTGGTAGTTGGAGCTGCAGTAGTAGTTAGAGCTGCAGTTGTTGTTGGAGCTGTAGTAGTTGTTGGAGCTGCAGTGGTAGTTGGAGCTGCAGTAGTTGTTGGAGCTGTTGTAGTAGTTGGAGCTGCAGTAGTAGTTGGAGCTGCAGTTGTTGTTGGAGCTGCAGTGGTAGTTGGAGCTGCAGTGGTAGTTGGAGCTGCAGTAGTAGTTGGAGCTGCAGTTGTTGTTGGAGCTGCAGTTGTTGTTGGAGCTGCAGAGGTAGTTGGAGCTGCAGTGGTAGTTGGAGCTGCAGTAGTAGTTGGAGCTGCAGTTGTTGTTTGAGCTGTAGTAGTTGTTGGAGCTGCAGTGGTAGTTGGAGCTGCAGTAGTTGTTGGAGCTGTTGTAGTAGTTGGAGCTGCAGTAGTAGTTGGAGCTGCAGTTGTTGTTGGAGCTGCAGTTGTTGTTGGAGCTGCAGTAGTTGTAGCTGCAGTAGTTGTTGGAGCTGCAGTGGTAGTTGGAGCTGCATTAGTAGTTGGAGCTGCAGTAGTAGTTGGAGCTGCAGTTGTTGGAGCTGCAGTTGTTGTCGGAGCTGCAGTAGTTGTTGGAGCTGCAGTAGTTGTTGGAGCTGCAGTGGTAGTTGGAGATGCAGTAGTTGTTGGAGCTGCTGTAGTAGTTGAAGCTGCAGTAGTAAATGGAGCTGCAGATGTTGTTGGAGCTGCAATTGTTGTTGGAGCTGCAGTTGTTGTTGGAGCTGCAGTGGTAGTTGGAGCTGCAGTAGTAGTTGGAGCTGCAGTAGTAGTTGGAGCTGCAGTTGTTGTTGGAGCTGCAGTTGTTGTTGGAGCTGCAGTAGTTGTTGGAGCTGCAGTAGTTGTTGGAGCTGCAGTGGTAGTTGGAGAAGCAGTAGTTGTTGGAGCTGCTGTAGTAGTTAGAGCTGCAGTTGTTGTTGGAGCTGCAGTTGTTGTTGGAGCTGCAGTGGTAGTTGGAGCTGCAGTAGTAGTTGGAGCTGCAGTTGTTGTTGGAGCTGCAGTTGTTGTTGGAGCTGCAGTAGTAGTTGGAGCTGCAGTAGTAGTTGGAGCTGCAGTAGTTGTTGGAGCTGCAGTAGTTGTTGGAGCTGCAGTGGTAGTTGTAGCTGCAGTAGTAGTTGGAGCTCCAGTTGTTGTTGGAGCTGCAGTTGTTGTTGGAGCTGCTGTAGTAGTTGGAGCTGCAGTAGTAGTTGGAGCCCCAGTTGTTGTTGGAGCTGAAGTTGTTGTTGGAGCTGCAGTAGTTGTTGAAGCTGTAGTAGTTGTTGGAGCTGCAGTGGTAGTTGAAGCTGCAGTAGTTGTTGGAGCTGCTGTAGTAGTTGCAGCTGCAGTAGTAGTTGGAGGTGCAGTTGTTGGTGGAGCTGCAGTAGTTGTTGGAGCTGCAGTTGTTGTTGGAGCTGCAGTAGATGTTGGAGCTTCAGTGGTAGTTGGAGCTGCAGTAGTTGTTGGAGCTGCTGTAGTAGTTGGAGCTGCAGTTGTTGGAGCTGCAGTGGTAGTTGGAGCTGCAGTAGTAGTTGGAGCTGCAGTTGTTGTTGGAGCTGCAGTTGTTGGAGCTGCAGTGGTAGTTGGAGCTGCAGTGGTAGTTGGAGCTGCAGTAGTAGTTGGAGCTGCAGTTGTAGCTGCAGTAGTTGTTGGAGCTGCAGTGGTAGTTGGAGCTGCAGTAGTAGTTGGAGCTGCAGTTGTTGTTGGAGCTGCAGTTGTTGTTGGAGCTGCAGTAGTTGTAGCTGCAGTAGTTGTTGGAGCTGCAGTGGTAGTTGGAGCTGCAGTAGTAGTTGGAGCTGCAGTAGTAGTTGGAGCTGCAGTTGTTGGAGCTGCAGTTGTTGTTGGAGCTGCAGTAGCTGTTGGAGCTGCAGTAGTTGTTGGAGCTGCAGTGGTAGTTGGAGATGCAGTAGTTGTTGGAGCTGCTGTAGTAGTTGGAGCTGCAGTAGTAGTTGGAGCTGCAGTTGTTGTTGGAGCTGCAGTAGTTGTTGGAGCTGCAGTAGTTGTTGGAGCTGCAGTGGTAGTTGGAGATGCAGTAGTTGTTGGAGCTGCTGTAGTAGTTGGAGCTGCAGTAGTAAATGGAGCTGCAGTTGTTGTTGGAGCTGCAGTTGTTGTTGGAGCTGCAGTTGTTGTTGGAGCTGCAGTGGTAGTTGGAGCTGCAGTAGTAGTTGGAGCTGCAGTTGTAGTTGGAGCTGAAGTTGTTGTTGGAGCTGCAGTAGTTGTTGGAGCTGCAGTAGTTGTTGGAGCTGCAGTGGTAGTTGGAGATGCAGTAGTTGTTGGAGCTGCTGTAGTAGTTAGAGCTGCAGTTGTTGTTGGAGCTGCAGTTGTTGTTGGAGCTGCAGTTGTTGTTGGAGCTGCAGTAGTAGTTGGAGCTGCAGTAGTTGTTGGAGCTGCTGTTGTTGTTGGAGCTGCAGTTGTTGTTGGAGCTGCAGTAGTAGTTAGAGCTGCAGTAGTTGTTGGAGCTGCTATAGTAGTTGGAGCTGCAGTAGTAGTTGGAGCTGCAGTAGTTGTTGGAGCTGCAGTAGTTGTTGGAGCTGCAGTGGTAGTTGGAGCTGCAGTAGTAGTTGGAGCTCCAGTTGTTGTTGGAGCTGCAGTTGTTGTTGGAGCTGCTGTAGTAGTTGGAGCTGCAGTAGTAGTTGGAGCTGAAGTTGTTGTTGGAGCTGCAGTAGTTGTTGAAGCTGTAGTAGTTGTTGGAGCTGCAGTGGTAGTTGAAGCTGCAGTAGTTGTTGGAGCTTCTGTAGTAGTTGGAGCTGCAGTAGTATTTGGAGGTGCAGTTGTTGGTGGAGCTGCAGTAGTTGTTGGAGCTGCAGTTGTTGTTGGAGCTGCAGTAGATGTTGGAGCTGCAGTGGTAGTTGGAGCTGCAGTAGTTGTTGGAGCTGCTGTAGTAGTTGGAGCTGCAGTTGTTGTTGGAGCTGCAGTGGTAGTTGGAGCTGCAGTGGTAGTTGGAGCTGCAGTTGTTGTTGGAGCTGCAGTTGTTGGAGCTGCAATGGTAGTTGGAGCTGCAGTGGTAGTTGGAGCTTCAGTAGTAGTTGGAGCTGCAGTTGTTGTTGTAGCTACAGTTGTTGTTGGAGCTGCAGAGGTAGTTGGAGCTGCCGTGGTAGTTGGAGCTGCAGTAGTAGTTGGAGCTGCAGTTGTTGTTGGAGCTGTAGTAGTTGTTGGAGCTGCAGTGGTAGTTGGAGCTGCAGTAGTTGTTGGAGCTGCTGTAGTAGTTGGAGCTGCAGTTGTTGTTGGAGCTGCAGTTGTTGTTGGAGCTGCAGTAGTTGTAGCTGCAGTAGATGTTGGAGGTGCAGTGGTTGTTGTAGCTGCAGTAGTTGTTGTAGCTGCAGTAGTTGTTGGAGCTGCAGTGGTAGTTGGAGCTGCAGTAGTAGTTGGAGCTGCAGTTGTTGTTGGAGCTGCAGTAGTTGTTGGAGCTGCAGTAGTTGTTGGAGCTGCAGTGGTAGTTGGAGATGCAGTAGTTGTTGGAGCTGCTGTTGTAGTTGGAGCTGCAGTTGTTGTTGGAGCTGCAGTTGTTGTTGGAGCTGCAGTTGTTGTTGGAGCTGCAGTGGTAGTTGGAGGTGCAGTAGTAGTTGGAGCTGCAGTTGTTGTTGGAGCTGCAGTTGTTGGAGCTGCAGTAGTAGTTGGAGCTGCAGTAGTTGTTAGAGCTGCTGTAGTAGTTGGAGCTGCAGTAGTAGTTGGAGCTGCAGTAGTTGTTGGAGCTGCAGTGGTAGTTGGAGCTGCAGTAGTAATTGGAGCTCCAGTTGTTGTTGGAGCTGCAGTTGTTGTTGGAGCTGCTGTAGTAGTTGGAGCTGCAGTAGTAGTTGGAGCTGAAGTTGTTGTTGGAGCTGCAGTAGTTGTTGAAGCTGTAGTAGTAGTTGGAGCTGCAGTTCTTGTTGGAGCTGCAGTGGTAGTTGGAGCTGCAGTAGTAGTTGGAGCTCCAGTTGTTGTTGGAGCTGCAGTTGTTGTTGGAGCTGCTGTAGTAGTTGGAGCTGCAGTAGTAGTTGGAGCTACAGTGGTAGTTGGAGCTGCAGTTGTTGTTGGAGCTGCAGTAGATGTTGGAGCTGCAGTGGTAGTTAGAGCTGCAGTAGTTGTTGGAGCTGCTGTAGTAGTTGGAGCTGCAGTTGTTGTTGGAGCTGCAGTTGTTGTTGGAGCTGCAGTTGTTGTTGGAGCTTCAGTAGTAGTTGGAGCTGCAGTAGTTGTTGGAGCTGCAGTGGTTGTTAGAGCTGCAGTTGTAGTTGGAGGAGCAGTAGTTGTTGGAGCTGCAGTAGTAGTTGGAGCTGTAGTAGTTGTTGGAGCTGCAATTGTAGTTGGAGGAGCAGTAGTTGTTGGAGCTGTAGTATTTGCTGGAGTTGCAGTAGTTGGTTGTCCTGTTTGTGCTTTACACATGGTTAGGACTGTAATAGTAAATTAAGAGAAAAGATTAGAAAATATTTATGTTACTGTAGAATTTAAAATACTTTATTTTAAGATACATTATTTCTAGAGATAGGCGACCAGTAAAATTTTCGGCCCTGTATTATTCAAGCCAAATAACTTCTATTATTTGTGTATTTCTCAGGATTCATGACTAAATCCCCATGCAAGTCAATAAGAAACTTTAATTATTTTCATTACGACCTTTGTATTCGGTCTGGGAGAGCTGTAAAAATGCTGATATTGATAAAAAAAAAGTGTAGAATCTGAATGGGAACAGCATGGGAAAGATGTCTGGATGCATTTCTGACTCAGCTTTTGTTTCTGGGAATAATATTGTCAGAGATTTATATGGATTGAAAGCATAAGTATAACACTTACTGTGATTCCCCGCAGCTGTGACTTTACTTCCTAGTTCACTCATTGGAACTCATACTTATCCACTGCTTCCTTTGCTCACCCTCTCTGAAAGCGACTGTGATTGACTACAGTCACACTGCCAACATCTCTGATTGTCTGCCCTCAAAGTAGCTGCTTGGGTCCCCGAATGGAGTGTTAAAAGATATAAAAATGTGAAAAAAATGTTGCAGGGACCCCATTTATAAATACCCGGCACAGATAAAACAGAAAGCTACAGGCTGCAGCCCCCAGCCATGCATATTATCTTGGGTGTGTATCAAAATAGGAGGGATCCCAAGTGTTTTTCTTTTAATTATTTTCATAAATAACTTTTTAAAAAGCATGCAATTATTTCTCCACTCCCCCATTGTCACGAACAGACGGATGGTTGTCTTACAAGATCCTCCCACTGTTTATCAATTTGTCAAAATTCGACTGCTCTCTAACGCCCTTTTTTTCGGCAGGTCACTTTTGGTACTGCCGGACAAATACAAAATGAAGCTGCTAAGCAACTAATGCCGAATATTGAAGGTCTGCCAACATGGGTAATGTATATATTACCGATTCCCGCTAATGGAATAATTATATACCTCAGTACCCCTTGCTGATAGCACCCCAATAATTCTACACAATAATAATTCCGCTACCACCATCGAAACTTTTCTACAGGTAGTTCGGTCACCCATTATAGATAGCAAAAGGCCCTTTGGGATTGGATTCGTATATAGAACAGGAGGAAACAAACTATTACATTTTTTATATTTAATCCGAAAATAGGCAGTGTTTATAAAATATACAAGATATTACAAAAGGGAACAATACAAATACAGTGTAGAGAATTACATAAAAATAAAAGGGATAATCGTGAAACTTACTAAACTCGTGCCATAGATGTGACGTCCGAATTTATGGAGGGAAGGTCCCCAGAATAAGATGCAAATGGACAGCTCTACAGTCTAGCTGTGCCTTCCGGAACTGACCATCTCTAAAAATGAGCTTCAGACTTTTATGACCTAAGTTCTCCCACCCACCTGTGACCTCATTTTACGATACCTTGTGGGTTGTGCCAAGATGTTCAGCAAAGAGAGATAATTCTATTGTTTCGCATATCTTCGCCCCTGGACCACACAGGTGAGAGATATTTGCATCATATTTTATATCCCGATTTTACATTCGCATAGATACCAAACATAACATATCTAGCATGATTTTATTGGCCAATACCTATTTCTTGCGATACCAGTGATCTCCTAACAAAGCCAAATGGTGCGATGGACTCAGCGCTTCGCAGGGATTCTGGCAATATGCTTTTCATTTTTCTAGCCATTCATGTGGCGTCTAAAAAACTGAGTTCATAGCTTTTCCCTCCAAAAGAACAAAGAGATGTTTCTGTGTGTAAGGATTTGGTTGTAGCTCTACCATCACCTGAGTCGTAAATACCTCACTCTCAGCCAGATAAGATGTCATCGTTATGGCGATCTCCATCTCTGTGCTGGCTGAGGGGGAGAAGGAGGGGTGGTATAGGGACCTAAACAGTTAACATGACATCCATCATTTTGATACCCAGCTAAGTTAAAGCTCACAGTTGTGATCTGGTATTATCATGCTGAGGAGTGCCATGATTATTGAACCCCACAGCTTAAAAAGAGCAGCCCTCAGCCAACCAGAATTGTCACATCCATGGGATGTCACCATTTCAGTGCTTTACTCTGCTCATACTGATTGCCCTGTTGCAGTGACAATCAAGGTAATATAAGGGGTTAATGACAGCTGCCACTTGAAAAAAAAACACAGCTGCCACTAAGCCTTGGATTGGTAATGGAGATCCCCCCATTACTAATCCTGCAAGTAAAAAGAAATAAAAACCAAAACCCTCTTTCTTTAATTTATTGACCCTCAAAACACCCCGATCCGACATAATCCATACCACAACGTCCCATGATGGTCCCGGCTCTGCCAAATACTGAAATCGCAGCACACATGCACATTAGAGAACATTCTCAGGCAGACAATGACTGAGCCGTAGCTGTGAGGATTGATATCACTGAGTTTACCTGCTGTCACAGCTGGAGGTTACCACCGTACCCTACCTTTTACCACAGTTAACCTCTTCACTCCCGGGTGATTTTTGGTTTTCGTTTTTGTCTGTTGCTTTCCATTCTTCAATGAAAGGTCTGGGACAATTTCATTACACCCTCCAAACACCCAGGCCAGTGTCAGTAAAATGGAGGTCAGAATCCACAGGTTCATTTAGAGTCAGGGGATGAGTCTGAAGTGTCGGTGTGCACACAACACAACCCTGGGGACTTCTTCTGCCACATCTATAATCAGACAGATTGACAGTTTTTCAAAATACAAATCGTGTCCCTTGACGAGTTTTGTACACAGAACAAATCAGAGGATATCGCTCAGTGAGAGAAAGGATCTCTGGAGTGTATTGTGCAGGTGACGGGAACTGGTACAGAGATCAGGTGAAGGATATCATAGAACCGAGCTTGCCACTGCTGGTGTTCCACAATGTGCAAGGGTGGACCAACAAGTTAGAAAGAAGATGTCGGATACACACTGGAAGAAACAATGAGGAGAGCTTCATAAAAAATTGTGTTACCAATACCATTGTTAACTCCTAGAATGTTAGAGCCAATGCACAATTTACAAGAACGGACCAAAGAATTATCCCTTGGGGCTCTCTGATACAAACTAGAAGAGACTGTGAGGAGGGCCTTATAAAACATTGTGTTACCATGTGTAAGGAGTATCACTCGTAGAATGGTAGAACCAATGCGCTATGTACAAGAGTGGACCAATGAATTACCCCTGGCGGTTCTCTGATACACACTAGAAGAGACAGTGAGGAGGGCCTTACAAAACATTGTATTACCATAGGTAAAGAATGGCACTACTAGAGTGGTAGAGCCAATGCACTATGTGCAACGGCGGACAACAAAAAATGACCCCTTGGAGTATACATATATCATGATGAGCTTCAAAACACAGTGGAGAAAGAGGAGTAGGATCTGAGAAACAAAAAACACATATACCCTTTTTTGGATGCGCAGGGATCCACGTTAATAAAACTTACAAAACTGAACAATTTTGGGTGACTTTAGGTTTGCTGTGTGTCATCTGGTAGGGGGACAAAGTCTGTGGGAATCCAGCCCTTGTTCAATTTTAGAAGAGTCATCCTGCTTGTATTTCCCTGTGACAGGCGGCTGCACCTATCTGTTATGATGGCCCCGGCGGCACTAAAATCCCCATCAGACACAACGCTAGTGGCATGGCAGGCGTACAAGGAGAGTTTGTGACATGTCCGGCTTAAATACCCAAATGTCAAATGGCACTGAGGAATTATGGAGCACGCTGGTACTATCACCTTGGTACTCCTTCACCATCTTCATCAACTTCACCCTCCTTGTCAGAGTACCCCGCACAGCCATCACTTGGTCTTGGGACAGTTTGATGAAACCGTAAAAGGTCTTAGACATTGTACTCCTGCCTGTGTTGCACCTGGTGTGCATGTCGGTCCTTTCTAATCCTTGGTTGTCCAAAGAAGTGGTAGCTATGCAGCCAGCATTATGTGAGGGGAATTTTTGGAGCAACTGTTCAACAATGGCCTTCTGGTATTGTTGCATTTTATTAGCCCTTTCTCACACCGGAAGGAGAGATGGAAATTTGTCCTTGTACCACTGGGTTGAGAAAGAGGCACAACCAGTGTTTTGTCATGGCCAAAATGGGAATCACGTGAGGGTTTTGGGAAAGGCAGTAGGACATGAACTCTGCCATGCGTATCAGACTATCTTGAGGCAACTTTTCATTGTGCCCTCCAGAACGAATACCGTCCATCATCTCCTCCTCTTCCTTCCTCTCCTCCTCCTGCTCCTCTTCTTTAGGCCATCCACGCTGAACAGACAAGAAGCTGGTGTTGGTAGTCCCCTCTCTAGAGCAAACAAACAACTCCTGTTCCACCTCCTCCCTAGCATCTCCTCCCTAGCATGCTCCTCCTGATTAACTCCCAATCTGGTCTGAGACGATAGAATGAGGCTGGACTGGGCAGTATTATCCAGTGTAATGTCTTGCTCCATAACCACCTGCCTGGCATGCAAAGCTTCCTCTTTCAGAGTGAGCAGTGAATGTTTCAGTAGACACAGCAGTGGGATGGTTAGGCAGATTAGGGAGTCATCACAACTCACCATCTTGGTGGAGTTCTCAAAGTTTTGGAGAACCTCCCAGATTTCAGACATCTATGCCCCTCAGCAGTTGTTATGTGTGGAGGCTGACTGGAAGTCCAATGGGCATGTTAAAGCTGGTAATCAACTTTTGTCCTCAGCTGCTCATATGTGTAATGTGGAGTTCCAGCATGTAGGCTTGGAAAGCATTCAGTGAGGTGGCAATTGAAAGCACTGCTGCAGTACTGCCAGACCGATGGCAGCTGTAGGTGACTTTTTGAAATGGGAGAAGACATGGCGTACCTTGACAAGTAGCTCTGGTAAGTCTGGGTATGTTTTCAGAAACCGCTGTACAACTTAGTTAAGCACATAGGCCAGGCATGGAATGTGGTCCATCTAGCCAAGCTTCATAGCAGCCATAAGGTTACACCCTTTACAACCATGCCTGGTTTTAGGTTCAGCAGTGAGAGCCACCAATTGGTCTGGTCTTTTAGACCTTTCAACAGCTCTGTTAAGGTGTGTGGTTTATCTCCTAAAGAGATGAGTTTCAGTAGAGCATTATGCTGCTTCGCCGAGGCAGTGCTGCAGGATTTCTAGTTTGGGACTGATGGGTAGATAAATTCAGCTGAGGATAAAAAGCAAGAGGAGGAGTGGGTGCATGAACTGGTATACAAAAAGTGGGAAACCCTGATGGAACTTGGGCCCGCTACTCTACGTGTCGGAAGCACGTGTGGTGTCCCAGAGTCTGACTCCATCCCAGCCTCCACCAGGTTCACCCAGTGTGCCATCAAGAAAATGTAGTACGTGTACACATGTCTGTGGTAAAGTGGACTTTCAAAGTAACTGCATTGGTCAGCGCATAGGTGATGGCACATTGGGAGGAATAGTGGCGGCGGGGGACTGAGTACTGAGGGACAGCAGCCGCCATGAGGTTGTGGAAAGACTCTTTTCTATAAGCCGAAATGGCAACATTTCCAGAGTGAGCAGTCTGTCAATGTGGCCATTTAGTGTTTGGGCCTGTGGGTGGATGAGTATTTTCTCTTCCTTTCCAAAGTCTGGGGGAGGGGCATCTTAATGTTTCACTGCGACAAGAAAGTGGACATAGTTGCTGATATTAGTTGTGTATGTGGGGAGGAGGCATCCGCACATGCTCACTGGACAGCGAATTAGAAAGCATGTAGCCCCGGTGTAAGTGGCAGTGGTTTCATCTTAAGAGACTGGTTTTCTACCCAGGGGTTCCAACCACTTAGTGGGGTGCTTTGCTAACAGGTGCTTGAGCATGCTGATGGTGCTCAGCTTGGTAGTAATCTCACCTCAGCTTGGCATCGCAGATGCTGCAAATAACTGTCCTTTTGTCATTATGACTTTCACTAAAAAATAGCCAGACTGTGGGACACTAAACCCTTGGCCTATGATCTGGCCTTGTGGGGTTGCTCTGTGGATCATTCACCAACTTCTCACTCTGGTAAACCCACTGCCTCTTTCTTCCTTTTGTGGTGCTATAGATCCCCAGCCCAAATAGGGCTCATCCAAGCAGAGGAGTTGTGTCACATGTATGTGGTGTGGTGTTGAGGGTTAGCTGACATTGACTTCCTTTTCTTTCTCTATATAGACCCAATGACGCAGTAATGCCAGTAGAGAGTTGGCTACGCATTACCATTACTGTGATTGGCAAGCAATCCCAGCATGTTTAAGGATCCACTAGATTATTCAAAGCATGGCACCATATTTATACGTACACTATTTTGTTGTAGTATTGCATGATGCCTACTTTATCTAATGTGTAACATATGCTTCATTTGTGCCCCAGAATTTTTCTTTAGAGTGGCTTTATCTAACTAGTAGAGGGGAGTCAGAATGATGTTCATACGCTCTGACATTTTCTGCCCAGTTTGGGGAACATACATTATTTCTGTTTTGCTGTTGGTACAGGCTCCCCTTACAGTAGAGGTGTGCTCTGCACTTGTGCTTTATTCCAGTATGATGCAGTCTACTGAATCCACGCAATGCCTCAGGGTCTGTTGTGGGTGTGACATATAACCAGTTCTGATGAGACACAGTGGTTTTTTTTAATGCTCTTGAAATCAAATCTAATGAGTTTGGAAAGAAGGAACAACAAAATAAGGGTTTCTTGGATATGCCATGACTTATTGATGGGATTAAATTCAACTACTGGATTCACGACCAATATCAAAAATGAAGAGGCCACCTACTCATTTACTGCTCCATTCTCTTCAACGTTTTTCGTGCACAATATAGCTCTGGACACCCAACTAATATTGTCAATGTGCAGAGAAAAACAGAGAAGGATTCCCCACACCAAGCCATCTCTTCTGACCATATATTCTCAGATTGGTGTGTCTCCCAAACCTTATGAAAAGAAGAAAGTACCAATTGTAATGGATTTAAAGAATATGCACAGGTATGTGGTCTCCAAGATGCTTCGATATTATTCACTAGGTGTCCACATATATAGATATACATTTTAAAATGGACCTGTCACTTGTCCATAAAATCTATTTTTTGCCTGGTGTAAATGCTGCTGTTCTTCTGAATCCGGTGTAGTTTTCCTTTTGTTGTTGCTCCTCTCTGTTCCAGAGAAATTGGCCTCATTTTCATGTATGGAAATCTTGTCTTTTAAGCCAAGTGGGTGTGGTCGTAATCTCTTCTATATAAGCATCTTCTTTTGGGCCATGCCCAGTTGGTTCAATAAAAGGCTAGATTTACTCACAGAAAATAGGAGGCTCTATCTCTAGGACTGAGGGACGCAGGGACAAATCAAAGACTTTGCCATATCAGGAGAACAGCTGCATTTCCACCACAATAAAAAAAATACATAACTCTGGCAAGTAAACATCTCCCAATGGAGAATCATGATTCCTTTTTACACTACTTCCACACTACTCATACTATATGTTGAGTCAAGTAGAAAAGTAGTGACAGTATATTGATGACATCTGTACCATATTGAACCTTAGGGACTATGAGTGGTCTTGGCTTCTTTTAAAATCACTGCCTTGGTGTCCAAGTCAAACATTTCAATCATTTCTTCATGGAATGAGGGAATTATTATTAATGAATAAGGACACATTGAAGAATGGATCTTCCAATAACTTGTGTAACCAAAGGGGTCGCTGTCACAATGGCTCTGGTCTTTGGCTGTAGCTTACCTTTTTCATGTTTGACTACTTGTCATTAGTTGCATGTAAAGTGTTTCCAAGAAATAAAAAGGTATTCACTAATTGATATTTTGAGCATTTCATTCACAGGTGGTTTCTTGTTAACTTAATTATATGTTATTTATCGTGTAGGAATCTTCACGGTAGCAGTGTAATATTAAGAGCAGCAATATCTGTCAGGTAAGGTGCACAGCCGTCAGCTTTGTGGAGATATTAGGTTCTGGTAACGTTTAGAATCTTGAAGAGTAGATTAGAGTGCAGGACCATAATTTCATCCATTCCTGGTGTCTGGTGTCAGGAAGGTGCCAACAAGTCAACTCTGTCTTAGCCAAGAAACTTTACTATAGTGAAAGGATAGCAAATTAATCTTTCATTTTACTCTCTTATACTATGGGATCGTTGACACCAGACAAGGGCTATCCAATGTTTTGTCGGATAGCACTCGGCACAGTCTTATACTATGGGGAATCTCATGGATTTAGATATAGCTAGTCAGAAATGTGAGGATTGCAAGGACCTTAGGTAACCTTTAACATTTTCACGTACATTTATACTTTTTTTACGCTTTTGTTACATTGGAAAGTAATTCAATAGTTATATATTTATGTCTAAGTTATAGCTCTTGAGTTTAACTATGTAGAATAAGCTTGATATATTGTAAAGCAAAATAATAAAATTGCATAAAAACTAAAATAAAACTTAAAAAGAATTTGCAATCTCTTATGCAGCACTGCTGGGGTTTTTTTTACTTGTTAGTTTGCTTGTTTTTTGTTGTTTGTTTTTTCTCATTGCTATTTCAGGCTTCTTTGTTTCTAAAATATTTTTTTATCTATTTTTTCTTTAGAAATTAAAATCTTAAGAGTGTCTTATCTTGTAGGGTTAATCCACGTATTTACTAAAATATGAAGTTCCTTTAAGGAACATCTCCTTCTCCTTCTTCATCTTCTTCTTCTTCTTCCTCTTCTTTTTCCTCTGCTTCTTTCTTCTTTTTCTTCTTCATTATTAAATAATTTACATTAGGGGCCAAAATCATCATTTGTGCTTTTTTTTTGTCATTTTTCTCTTTTTCTCTAATGGAATTCTTTGATGGTTTTTTTGCTTCCAATTCTTCAAAACTTTTCAAAAATTAAAATTTCAATTTTTTTTTTGCCCCTGTTTTTTTGTGATATTTTTGTATGCATAAAATGAGCAAGAGAAAATGAAATATATTGGCACAAAAAAAGTATGACTTTATAAAAAGTTGTAATTGATGAATCACAGGAAAAATCTAATAACGTGAAACCATTCCTACATCAATGAGCATAGCAAAAAACATATATAAAGAAGCCTTAAAATAATGCATATTAAAAACTTAATGAGGCACAATAAAAAAAAAAAAGAGAAACGCCAAAAGCGAATGGTGGTTAAATGAATTGGTGGTTAAATGTCTTTTAGGCTTCAATAAAATAAGGAATCATTGTCCATCCAAGGACAATGTATTCCCTAACATTAAGAATGAAGAATTACCCCTTTCTTAAATTAGAAAATTAATTTAGCTACTAGACTTTAAGGGTCTAGAGCATATTTTAATATTTTAATAACTACAGTACATTGGTTTATTGTAAATCTTTACCGTATGAATTTCTGCCTTTATTATTTTTTACACACATATATATATATATATATATATATATATATATATATATATATATATATTATTTCTTTTCCCTCAGTTATTTTTTATCTATATTAGTATTGAGTTGCGGGTATTGCAGCATATAACTTTTTCCTAACTACAGTAGATTGATTTATTATATTTTTTTACTTTATATATTTTCATTTTTACTATTTTAGAAACATATAGCTTTTTATTTAATTTTCTCTTATTTGTTTATTTCTTATCTATATTTGTACTAAATCTCAATACTAACTGCATTACAGAAAATACATATATTCTATGTTCTCACCAATATAACATTTTCCTATTTGTTGGTATCTGTCCAAAAAAAAGTAATGTCTTAGATAGGGTACTTACTGTTAAGCAATATCAGGAACAAGAGAAAATGCCCATTGGGCCTCGTTCCGCTCCCCATGGTGCCTATCACTTAGTCCTGTGTCTTGAAGATGTAGAGAAGTAATATCCCAAACTCTTAAGAATAGGAAATATCATCTATATATAGTCTTTGTCTTAATAGACTTCACGAACAATTTCTGATGTGTCACATTTCAAAAATTTCACACTCGGACAACCCCTACCAGGTCTGGTAAATTGACGTTCAATTCACTTAAGCAAAATATTAAAATAATTATGTGCTCCTTACGATGTATGCTATTTGTCTTTTACATGTGTGACATACGACAGTCATCCCATTGGAATGTATCACCATGTTCCACTTATGATATTTGATAATGAATCATATTTTCGCTTGAAATTTATATACAGCATCTGTATATATTTACAGTATATATATATATATATATATATATATATATACTGTATATATACAGTATATACATAGTTCCTGTAAAAATATTTCCACAAGTTGTCATGTTACACACACACGATGGGTTTTTATGCAGAAGAGAGGATACTTGGTTTTCTAATGACTTAAAAATTTATAAAAAATATATAAATCTAAAAATTGTGAGGTGCATTTATTTTGAACCCCCTGAGTCAATACTTTGTAGGACCACCCACCTTTTGCTGCAATCACTGCTGTAAGTCTTTTGGTGGATGTGTCTCCAACTTTGTACATCTAGAGGTGACATTTTTGCCCCTTCTTCTTCTTTGGACACTCGCTCTCGCTCAGTGAGATTGGATGGAGACGTCTGTGATCAGCAATTTTTACGTCTTGTTACATATTCTCAGTGGGTTTCGGTCTGGACGGTGACTGGTCCGATCACACACATGAATATTCTTTGATCTAAACCCTCCATTGTAGCTGTGGCAGGATGTTTAGGGTCATTGTCCTGCTGGAAGGTGAACATATGCCCCGGTCTCAACTCTTTTACAGCCTCTAAGGCTGCATGCCTACGATCAGAATAACTAGAATTCTGGACACTGTGAATTTTTCCAATACACTGCATACAAGCACAGTGGATGGCATTAATAGAAATCCCATGACCACTGTACGTTTTTACGCTGTGTAAACTTACCTGTGGTGCGTGTTTCCGAGCCGAAGCATGCCAATTTCTCTTGCTGAGTCGCTGAGTAGTAAATATTCAGTTTCCAAAAGACACATGCATTATAAATGAGTTTACGTAGTATAAACACACCTAAAAAATGCATCTACTCAAACATTAGAGGTGTCAATAAAGTTGACAGGAAATAGAACAAACAGGAAGTTAAACAGAGCAAAGAAATGTCCCACCCACTACATATTATACACTTGCACCCTTTAGTGCCTTTTATGTGGCACTTTAGGGTGTTTATAGCCTTGCTTAACTTAATAAATAAATCATTTTAAATAATGACATGAAACCCCAGTATTTTTTATAGCAAGCCAAGATAAAGCAGATAGCTGCGGGCTGGTGTTATCAGACTGGAAAGGTCCATAGTTATTTGAGCCTTACCAGCCTAAAAATATCAGCCCACAGCCACCCCAGAAGTGGTGCATCACATTAGATGTGACAATTTTGGTGCTTTTCCCAACTCTTCCTTATTGCCCTGGTATGGTGTCAATCAGGGTAATACTTTTGGGGTTGATATCAGCTGTGTCATGTCAGCTGGTATCAAGCCCTAGTGTTAATATTAGAGCTGTGTCTATCCGAAACCCCTATTACAAACCCAGTAAGTGAAAAGAAAAAACTAAAAATTTTTTAAAAAAAAAGACTTCCCAACTTTTGCCCGGGTTCACTAATTTATTATGAAAAAAAGACATGCATATCTGAAGTAGTCCATCGGATCCGACTAGGTCCACAAATTGAAACCTGAAAGACATACAAAGAGAGAATTGCTGATGTTACAGCTCCTGAAATATTCTGGCTGCGGGACACTGCCACCACCGTGTGTGATGGTGGGGATGTTGTTTGCTTCAGCTGCGTCCAAAACGCTGTGTTCTACAGTACAAGCATAGTGGATGGAATTCTAGAAATCCCATGCCAACTGTGCTTGTTTTTTCCGCAGCAAACACTGACCTGTGGTGCGTATTTCCAGACCTCAATATGTAAATTTTTTGCTGCGGATTCGCATGCGTCCTCCATAGGAAGAACACAAGCGATAGAGCGCACTGAATCCTGATCGTGGGTACGAGCAGCTGCAGTCTCCTGCATTCTCCTGCAGAGGAGACGCGCGGCCCCGCTGGTCAGGATCCACTGCGTCCAGGACGCAGTGAGTCCTGATCGTGAGCACATATCCTAATGGATGCAAATCATGTTACATTCTTCTATATACAATGATACAGATAGTGTCATTAAATGGCCATACATACAGATTAAATCCTCTCCCCTTGGAAAAGTACTAATTGCAAAACGCGCGTCGGGGCATTTGAAGTGGACATTATACTACGCATAAAATGATAAGCAGCAAATGATTTTTTTCTTTGATATTGCTACTTAATTGTTTACCTCTTTGGGTGCACTGGCACTTTATTTTGGTATGCATTGGCATGTTTGCCTCACCATACTCTTGGAGCACATTGACACAGATAGATACATGCCCATTTGATAATCATATATGTTATGTGGTCCATACTCCATATAACTGTTGCTCTTTAAAGACCCTATTTTTAATATATGTATATTTTGTCTAAATTGTTTAATAACATTATTTATTTTTAATATTTGTGGGTGGTTTATGAGCACTTTGGCTGCTAATCTGTAGGATGTATAATAATAACAATAATAATAATAATAATACATTGGGTAGTTTGTTAAATAAATGATGAGATGTTGTATTTGTGCCAATTACTAGTCATATAGATTTGAGAAAGGTCCCCTGTGGGATTCTCTATATCTACTGTGGGCCAGTTTGACCCTGCATGCATAGAATAGCCAACATGTACATTACCCCTACAAAGAAAATGTATAGAAACTGTACTACCATTATTTAATTAAAGGGGTTTTGAAACACTTGAATTTTTGGGGGGGCATGAATGATTTTAAATAATCAGTAGAGTTATACTCACCTGTCAGCACCCCCCAGACCCAAGGCTTGCCAGTTAGGTGACTAGAGGGGTGCCTCATTGGATGTTTCTCTGATGATGATGATGATGATGCACATTTCTAGTCACCTGATTGCTGCAGACAATCACAGGCTGCTGTAGACTTGGTAAATTTCCAACAGAGTAGACATCGCTTCCGGAGCTGGTGCAGACCTCCAAAGTCACTTGGGTCTAACTATAAGTTTTCCTCTATTATTTTAAAACCATTAATGCCCCCCCAATAAATTACTTATGTCAGCCAACCCATCTAAGGAGTTACTTTTATGAAAAGTCTTCTAAAGATCATTATTTTGTAGCCCGATTATTTACGTCAGTTGCCCGTTCTTCAATGTCTGCCGGTACAGCAAACGTTTCCTTGTTGAACAACACGTGATGTCACTAAATAATTATCATCTGGTATTTCAAAAATATATTATGTCTTACGAAATTAAAAAAATGAGACATCAACAGGAAACAAAATGATACGACCTTCCATTTAGATCAAACAAATTGGGCAATCCGACTTCCAACCAAACTATGGGTGAAATTTTTCACTGCTGGAATTTTTTTTTATATGGCCATTCATAGATTGATTCCAATTATTGTAGTGATGACTCCAATTCTTTTCATGTATCATCATCAGTTATTGAGTCACATATTTAATTTGCATTGAAGAAATATTAATATCTAAAAGTAACTCATGCACGGGTGAACACTGAACTCAACATAGTGAGATGGTAAGCTCACGCAGGAGTGGCGGTGGCAAATCTAAATTCTAAGGAAATTCTTAAATATTGCTAAGAATATCTTTGAATTTAGATTTACCATTACCACTCCTAAATTAGCTTACCATTATAGTATGGTGAGGAGTTTAGTGTTCACCCGTGCATGAGTTAAAAATTAAAGTTTTAAAAAAACAGGTTACTATAAAGATCTGCCACAAGGAGGTTTTTGTAGGCATCGCCGACTGTCTTGGTGGCATCAGGATTTGTGGAAATGACAGATTCTGGCACTCTGCCTGCTAACTTCTTTGATGTCTGTGATCAACACAGGGAGACTCGGGCATTAATCCACAGATTTGTCAGGCTTTCACCAGGGGGCGCCGAAGCAGAATGGAGATTGAATTCCTAGGAGCAGTTAGACTAAAGCCCACTAGGGGGAACACACACCAGTGAAAGGGAAGTCAGCAAGCCTAAAGCGGGCTTTACACGCTGCGATCTCGCTAGCGAGATCGCAAGCGATCGTACCCGCCCCCATCGGTTGTGCGACACCGGCATATCGCTGGCCGTGTCGCACAACCTCGCTTACCCCCGTCACAAGGACTTACCTGCCCTGCGACGTCACTGTGGCCGGCGAACTGCCTCCTTCCTAAGGGGGTGGGTCGTGCGGCGTTACAGCGACATCACACGGCAGGCGGCCAATAGAAGCGGAGGGGCGGAGATGAGTGGGATGTAAACATCCCGCCCACCTCCTTCCTTCCGCATAGTCTGTGGAGGCAGGTAAGGAGATGTTCCTCACTCCTGCAGCTTCATACACAGCGATGTGTGATGCCGCAGGAACGACGAACAACATCGCTAACATCCTGAAAACGATTTTATGTTTCAGGACGACCTCTCCACGGTAAACGATTTATTTTGCCCTCTTTTGCGATCGTTTAAGATCGCTCTAAAGTGTTACATGCTGCGATCTCGTTAATGACACCGGATATGCGTCACAAACACCGTGACCCTGACGATAATTCCTTAACGATATCGTAGCGTGTAAAGCCTGCTTTAGTCTTGACCAGGAAGTCACTTCTGAACAGGGGAGTGAGCAAGCCATAAACAAATAGAAACACGAGGGTCAGGAGTCAAGAGGTCACGTCAAATGCCAAAAAGGGAAGCAAAGCCATGGTCAGGAAAAGTTACTAAGGTCAGAGGCTGGGAGGGCAAGTAAATACAAAGGAGGGGACCGAGACATAGAATGGGACCGGGGTCTGGGAAACAGGGCAGACAAACAGTACAAGGGAAATGGAGGTCAGGGAGAGGTAAGCTGGGTAGGTGGACAGAACAGGGCTAACTTACAAGAACCAGTTGTGTACATTGCAAAGCAGGAGCTATCACTGGTGGCATTCTGGAGGTCTTCACACCATATTAAAGCAGCATGAGTCCCAGAACGAGGCACAACAGAACAGACTCCTCCCTCCTGACTTAACCTCGTCAAAGCCAAGCTACAGTCATGACATGTATAGCTTATAGGCTGGCTAGGAAGAGTTAATCTCTGCTAGTCTACTTGTTAATCTCCTTTGATCACATGCTATGAGAGAGCCAGTCCCATTCACTCCCCTCCTATATATGCTGGCTGGACACTTCCATTATTGCCAGCTATAGTTGATCTATACTGGTCTGGAGAGGCAGTTTGATCCAGAGTTACTGTTGTTTTTTGTTCATTATTGCGTTGAGCGCTTGTGATGTGAACCCTTATTGTCCTATTGTTGCTGTTTTACTTCTCTTGTTTTTCTCCTTAGTTTCTTATTGTTTGTTCCTGTGAGTTTGCTGTGTGTCTGAGTTCATGTTTTTCTATGTCTGTACAAATCTGTTTTTCCATCACGCTCCTGCTCCTTCCCTGCGGGAGAAACAAATTAGCTCTGGTCTGAAGACTATCCAGGTACGTGACCCAGGCATCTCCACCAGTAGAGGTAACTCTGGGGTTAGGGATGCCCTTGGGTTCCTTAGCGTATCTATACTGGTCTGGAGAGGTAGTTTGATCCAGAGTTACTGGTGTTAGTTGTGCATTATTGCGTTGAGTGATTTTGATGTTAACCCTTATTGTCCTTTTGTTGCTGCTTTACATCTCTTGTTTTTCTACTTAGTTTCTTATTGTTTGTTCTTGTGAGTTTGCAATGTGTCTGAGTTCATGTTTTTCTATGTCTGTATAAATCTTTGTTTCCATCACACTCCTGCCCCTTTCTTCCCTGATGGGGAACAGATTAGTTCTGGTCAGGAGAATAGCCAGGTACGGGACCCAGGCATCTCCAATAGTAGGGGTAACTCTGAGGTAAGGGACAGTATGGGAGCCCCCTGTCCATCGCTATCACATCATGACATGATCAGCAAAGTGTATTTATTTTATGTATTTTATTTTGATACGATGCTAATAAAATTATTTTTTAATTTTTAGGAATTCAATGAAAAAACTGAATTCGAACAATAGAAGATATCATCATCCAGGAAGACTCACATGACTTCAGGGACATGCCCCGATTTTGCTTTGCAGCTACCACATTACATGGTATAGAAGAACCAGGAAGGATGGAATATCAGCCTAAATAAAAGTCGAGGCAGGGAATGCAGCGGCTGTTTTATAGTGAATCTGGATAGTAGGAGGATGTGACATCTCACTCCTCAGCCATGAAGATACAGAGAGAGAAAGTCATAAAATACTGAAGAAAAATGTACAATGGCGTGTACCAGCACAGGAGCGAAGAAGATTAGAGTGTTAAGAAATGTTAAGAAAATAAATAATACAGATTTAATTAATAGGGAAAGAAATACGACAGTCACTGTGTATGTGAGGCAGGGCCAAGAAGGGCCACAGAGTTGCCACCTGCTGCTTTATTTATCATTGTGGCTATAGTGCTTCAAAAATACAGTTAGAGAAGCAGAAAAAAGAGAAAAGGATCCAGCCCAGACTCCAAGGAAGAGATGTGTATAAAAATTAACTTTTAATCCATCATTAAAAATACAAAATATAACACTGGCAATATACGCAGTGTCTGCACCAGCAGAATAGTGAGTGCAGCTCTGGAGTATAATACAGGATGTAACTCAGGATCAGTAATGTATGTACGCAGTGTCTGCACCAGCAGAATAGTGAGCGCAGCTCTGGAGTATAATACAGGAGGTAACTCAGGATCAGTAATGGAATGTATGTACGCAGTGTCTGCACCAATAGAAGAGTGAGCGCAGCTCTGGAGTATAATACAGGATGTATGTAATGAATTAGTATCAGTAATGTATGTACACAGTGGCTCAACTATTTTAAATATGTTTATGATTACATATTTATTAACTATAAAATTATTTATAGAAAATAAAAAGTCTGTTATTCTGAATACATTTTTTACTAAAGCATTGTACTTTTTTCTTGTATATTTCTAGGCAGTTTTCCTACTGATTAAAAGGAAAACAATAACCTTTCATTTCCTGCTTTTCTTCCTTCTGGGAGAATGTGTCTTGTTTGCACAGGTCTCCAGTGATTCACACCCGGCAGCGGAGCTTCTTCCTTTCTGTTCCGCTTCTATGAAACATTTTTTATAGTGAAATTAAAATCCTTTGAAGCCCTCGCAAACAGCAAATGTAGTCCTGAAGCCAAAATAATTGTACAGTTCTCAAGGTTTTTCTATTTGGTATTTTTTTTTTTATTCCACAGTGTGTAATGCAGCACAACATCCCATACAATAAAGCTTTGATTCTTGTTTTTGGCTTCATTATTTACACAAATCATAGAAGGTTTGATCATTTGATTCTCTGCTTTAGGCAATGTCTAGGAGTGTCTGGACATTAATCTGATCACAAATAGTTCTCCCTGCTGCCCCCACCCCTGTGAGATCAGCTCTCTTCTGTGCTGAAACCCAGTAGTAAGCATTCAGTTTCTCTACAGCACCCCCAAAGGGCAAATGAAGCATTACACAGTGATCACTCATACAGGCAGGGAAAGGTCCTCCAGCGCGAGAATCACTCCTTGTAACTGTTCTCCAATATATTAGAAAACTGGATTTAATCCCTTAATAGGGTGTATGAAAATGTTTGTGTCTCATCTAGACAGCCCTACTGTATTAACGAATGTCCACTCTCTGACTCTTTGATTATTTTTGTGTAATAGTGATGAGCCAAACTTTTGAAAATTGAATTCTCTCGCTTTACTGAGTTTCACCTGGAAATTAAATTTGCAGCAAATAAATTAACAGAAAAATAACTTGCTGCAAGTCAAAAGTACTCCAAAACCTCCAATCGCCCTTTTTAGACACCTATGGCACTTTTAAGGGTGCTTTACACGCTGCGACATCGCTAACGATATATCGTTGGGGTCACGGTGTTTGTGAAGCACATCCGGCGTCGTTAGCGACATTACAGCATGTAACACCTCTGAGCGACCTAAAATGATCACAAAAGAGGTAAAAATCGTTGGTATTGGAGCGGTCGCTCCAACACCAAAAATCGTTGACAGGTGAGTAGCGAGGTTGTTTGTCGTTCCTACGACAGCACACATCGCTATGTGTGACACTGCAGGAACGAGGAAACTCATCGTACCTGCGTCCGCCGGCAATGAGGAAGGAAGGAGGTGGGCGGGATGTTACGTCCTGCTCATCTCCACCCCTCCTCTGCTATTAGGTGGACACTTAGTGATGTCGCTGTGATGCCGAACGAACCGCTCCCTTAGAAAATAGGCGGTTCACCGGTCACAGTGACTCACTAGGCAGGTAAGTTCGTGTGACGGGTGTAAGCGATGTTGTGCACCACGGGCAGCGATTTGCCCGTGCCGCACAACCGACCGGGGCGGGTACGCTCGCTAGCGATATCGGTACCGATATCACAGCGTGTAAAGTGCCCTTTAGTGTTATGGAGAAATGCACAGTTTCGGGAAATCTCCTTCTTCTAATGAATGTCTGCTGAATCTCAAATTGAAGGTCACTAAGCGCCGGTAGAAGAAATTCAGACTATACAAATACTGCTGATATAAATTCCTTTCTCAGTGAAACGAAGGTGCACATGTCACGTGCTTTATTGTTACAAGCCTTTTTATAGAGCAATAATGGGTTAATTTCTTAGCAACATTTCTAAGTATGCCATTGGTTATATTAAATGCATATGCAGAAAACCTGTGATGTTTGTCCATATTTGAAATCAGCCATAGCTAGCAAAGTCCTTATCACGTAGCCCACCAGGAACAAATCCAAACTTACACAGATGCAGGCAATTATCATTATCAATATTTTCATTCTGTTCCCTTGTATTAGACATCAGCGGTAGACTTCAGTGTACACATGCTTGCTTACATGAAAAAAGTTAGAGAATTATCCAGCTCTCCTATTCCTTGGAGACCATATATTCGACTGTGCATGGACCAAGGAAAGTGAGCCAACTTCTTGTGTAGAAAAAATCGTAGTTTGAGATCCAGCAGTCAAGTCCATAAAGTGTTAAGAAAATAAGAAAACTTTTATTTCTTTTTTTTTTTAATAATTTATGGACTTGACTACTGGATCTCACCCTGCGATTTTGTCTACATGCTTGCTTACAGTATCTTGTTACTCATATAGAAAATAAAACTTGGTTAAAGAAAAGCATATAGAAAAATATATTGTATTCTCACATTAGGTCTCCTATCTCTCTGCTTATCAGATAAACTTATATTAATCTCTTTCTTCAGACACTAATATTTTTCACTGCAACAGTGGTCTTTTTTCAACCTAAGTAACTATGTAACTATGTAGAACTGGTGGAGGAAGGTTGAACTAGATGGACCTAGGTCTTTTTTCAACCTAAGTAACTATGTAAGTGCTGTCACACACTATCTGTGCAGACAACAGAGGTTGGTACCCTAAGATTACACAGTGGCACCCCCAGTAAATGTCAGTTGACCCTAAGTGTCCTTAACTGCACCCTCAACAAAGTGTATCACAAAACAATAATAACCATAAAGGAAGTGCACACAAGCAGAGAATGAGATACAGGGCTGCAAGTGTGTTCACACAATCGTACAGGGAAGATGGAGGAAAGCAGAAATATTCCAAAAGCCTAATGGAATATGTGGAAACTCCCCAAATTCTAAAGATAACAGAAACAGAAGAATGCTGGGAAGGGAAACCCACAACCGGCAGGAAAAATGATAGAGATAATTCAGCAAGAAAATGCTTAACTGAAGAGTTGGGACTACATCCACTTAGGAATATAGCCAGCAAAGAAGGCATGTGTACAGGGAGTTTAAATAGACCTCCCAAGATGTGATAGGGCAGAAAAAATGAGGAAGTGAAAAAAACCCTGAATAGAAATAAAGCGTAAAGCAAAAGAAAGGAAAGACAAAAGAACTAAAAGACCGGGCAGAGACAAAACAGGCTGTAGCTCAACAGAAATGGAAACCAAGCACATAACCAGAAGTCACTAGATCAAGCCCCAAAGTTGAGGCATTACAGCACCCACCTTCTACATGGGCCACGGGACCCTCAGAACCCCCTATCCTCTGAAGAAACTGATGGAGCGATCTTATCCACATGTAGATCCTCCAAATTGACCCAGGAGTTATCTTCAGGACTGTAACCCTTCCATTTGACCAGATACTGCAAGTCGCACCTGACCCACCTGGATAACAGGACTCACTCTGCTTTATACAACCAATTCTCTTCCAGTTCCACAGCAACAATGTCTCAAGGACCAAGCATCCCTTCAAATCTTTTCAGAAGGGAAGAATGGAATGAGTTGTTGATTTTCCAAGCTACAGGGAGTTGAAGCTTAATAGTCACTGAATTTAAAACTTTAGTAATACAGTAAGGACTTACACTTTTGGAAGCAAATTTCCTAGATGCCAATTTAAGATGCAAATTCTTCAAGAACAACCACACAGACTCCCTCATCCTAATACAGGAGCCATTTTGTGCCTATGGTTTTCTTTTTGGACCAATCATTAGTAACCAAAAGACCCCATTCGACCTCACTCCAGACTTTTATCAAATGGAAATTTTCTTCTCATCTGGCATGAAGGTCTGCAACTCTCAAATTCTCAAAAATTTAATCCCAGGGAAGAAAGGGGCAGGAGTGTGATCGTAACACAGATTAAAAGGGGCTTTACATGCAACAACATTGCTAACAAGATGTCGTTGGGGTCACGAAATTCATGATGCACATCCGGCCTCGTTAGCGACGTTATTGCGTGTGAAACATACGAAAGATCGCTAACGATCAAAATTACTCACCTAATTGTTGATCGTTGACACGTCGTTCTAATCCCAAATATCGTTGCTGTTGCAGGACGCAGGTTGTTCATCGTTCCTGAGGCAGCCCACATTGCTACGTGTGACACCGCAGGAACGAGGAACAACACCTTACCTGCGTCCTCCGGCAACGAGGTGGGCGTCACTTTCTTTCGGCTGCTCTCCACCCCTCCGCTTCTATTGGACGGCTGCCGTGTGACGTCGCTGTGACGCCGCACGAACCGCCCCCTTAGAAAGAAGGCAGTTCGCTGGCAACAGCGACGTCGCTAGGCAGGTAAGTCCACGTGATGGCTCGAAACAATTTTGTGCACCACGGGCAGCGATTTGCCCGTGACGCACAAATGACGGGGGCGGGTGCTTTCATCAGCGACATCGCTTGCGATATCGCTGCATGTAATACCCCTTAAGACAGACAGGGCAAACCCAAACTCAGACACACTGCAAACTCAAGTAGCAGTTGGGTATACAATAGAAGTTGGCAATAAACTAATTCTTAGGCCGGCGTCACACGGTATGATATATCGGGCAATATGTCGTCGGGGTCACAGATTCCGTGACGCACATCCGGCATCGTTAGAGATGTCATACCGTGTGACACCTCCAAACGAGTGTGAACAAGCAAAAATACTCACCTTATTGTTGCTCGTTGACACATCGTTCATTTTCATAATGTCGTTCCTCCTTCGGCATGCCGGTTGTTCGTTGTCCCACCGGCAATGCGGAAGGAAGGAGGTGGGCAGGATGTTACGTCCCGCTCATCTCCGCCCCTCCGCTTCTATTGGCCGGCCACTGTGTGACGTCACTGTGACGCCGAACATCTCTCCCCCTTCAGGAAGAGGATGTTCGCCGCCCACAACGACGTCGTCTGGGAGGTAAGTGCGTGTGACAGGGGTTAACGACTTTGTGCGCCATGGGAAACTAATTGCCCGTGACGCACAATTGACGCGGGCGGGTACGATCGCTCTTGCGATCGCACGATAGATTGTACCGTGTGACACCGGCCTTAGTGATAGAGTATTTGTTGGAGCTTCAAAAGTAGCTAGTGTAACGGTAGTATTTGGGGCTTCTGTAGTAGTTGGGACTTTAGCAGTAGTTGACAATTCAATAGTAGTGGAGTGTATGACAGATCTGCTTTAAAAGAAGACATTTTTGAAATTATAAACTATATTTATAACTGCAGCACATGATGGCTATGGACTTTAATTCCTTTATACCATTGTTACAAACAGTAGTTTGATTTCACGGTTATGAAGATGAGAGATTGCACAGAACTTCTTTTGTTAAAATGAAGCACGCTTTCTTAGCTCACATCCCCATTGTGACTTCTAGGCTTGGAATCCCAATAGTTGCACCCTTGCTTTGACGGTACGTGTATTCATTCAATGTCTTTTAATCCACAACAGATGATTACCTTATGACTGTTCTAAATTGCAGTTTGGATTTTTTTTTTAATTTAGAATATTACAAGATTTATTTAAATCAAATTTTATGAGTTTGTAGAAGTGTTTGACAGAGGTGTTTGAAAGTTCATGAACCTTCCACAAAAATTTACCTAAACCTACATCAGATTTTCACCTACAAATCCTAAAAGTAGATAAAGAGATCCAAATCTAACAAATGAGTAAAAAAAAAATTCAACTTTCTAATTATTTATTGAGACAAATGCTCTAATTTCACATGTCTGTTAGTGGGGAAACCATGTGAACCTTAAAGGGAACCTGTCAGGTGCAATATGCACCCAAAACCACGAGCAGTTCTGGGTGTATATTGCTAATCCCTGCCTAACCGTCCCTGTATCTAGTTGCATAGATAGAGATCTTTAGAAAAAGTATTTCTAAAGATTGTTTATTATATGCTAATGAGGCCCATGACTAGTCAAAAGGGCGTGAGTTCCCTTGGCTAGTCGGCCCACATAGCATGCTAGCACTAATGAATGCGCAGCTTTGCCGCATATACCTCACTCTTCATGGTGGCCGGTAACACGCTAAAGAGGTCAACTAGCCAAGGGAACTCACACCCTTGCAACTAGTCTCTGGCCTCATTAGCATATAATAAATGATCTTTAGGCTACTTTCACACATCCGGCTGTAGCAGTGTGGCACAATACGGTGCTCTGCTGAAAAAGCAAAACCGTTTTTTTGGTGCCGCATTGTGCCGCATGGGCTTGCGTTCTGTCCAGTTTTTTCCGCATGCGGCAGATTTAGCCGATGCGGCGGCTGGATGGAACGTTCCCTGGCACGTTTTTTGCTCCGGCAAAAAAACCGCATTGTGCCGCATCAATGCATGCCTATGGACGCCGGATGCGGCGCGATGCAGCAAAAACCGCATCCGGCCACCGCATGCGGTTTCTTCCACTGCACATGCTCAGTAGCGTGCTGCAACCGGAGAAAACCGGACAGGCCACATGTAAAAACTTATGCAAAGGATGCAGTGTTTTCGCCGCATCCGTTGCATAGGTTTCACAGCCGGATTGAGCCACAGTGCTCAAACCGGATGTGTGAAAGTAGCCTTAGAAATACTTTTTCTAAAGATCTCTTTATGCTAATGTATGCAGGGACAGTTAGACAGGGATTAGCAATATACACCCAGAACTGCCCGTGGTTCTGGGTCAATATTGCACCTGACAGGTTTCCTTTTAAAGGTGTCAAAGAAAATGTAAAAATTAAATTAAAGTATGACATTTTAAATCAAATGGATATAAATAAGATGTGAGTGGTTAACCCATTTTTTTATAGCTCAGGAATCTACCAAAATTTCATCTTCACAGTACATTTGTAGAAGTGTATCATTGTTCGAACAAATGACATTTCTGAATATCTCAGAAGAAAATTTGTTGATGCTCATTAGACTGAAAAAGGTAACAAAAACATTTCTAAAGAGCTTTGATTCTACCAATCCACAGACAGATTATGTAAATGACGCAAATAGAAGACCATTACACTCCACAACCCAGTAAAGATCACTCTAAAAGCAAGGTATGTAAGTTCACAAAGGAACTCAAGACAACCCCTAAGCAACTAAAGGCCTGTCTCACATCAAGTATTCTAAAGTCTCATAATTCCATCATTAGGAAAACACCAATAATCAATTATTTACATACCCAAACTGTAAGGAGAAAGCCAAAAAGAACATTACTGGCTATCTGAAGTATGCTATGGATCACCTAGACAAGCTAGAAAGTAATTGGTTGTTGTTTTGTGGACAAATTATACTAAAATTATGTTGTTTTTTTGTTTAAATGAGAAGTGTAATGTATGGAGAAAGAAAAACACTCATTACAGAAAGCATACAAATCTAATAATATATGTGAAACATGGGTAGTATTATAGTTTGGGCCTGTTTTGCTGCATCTGGGCCATGATGGCAGCCATCATTGATGGAACAATGAATGAATTCTGAATTTTACCAGCAAATTTTAAAGGAAAATGTCAGGACATCTGTCCATGAGTTGAATCTCAGGACAGTGTAGGTCATGCAGCAAGACAACAACAGAAAGCACAAAAGTCAATTCTATAAAAGAATAGTTACAGAAGAAGAAATTAACCCCTTCACGACCATGGACGGATCTTTCCGTCATGGATCGTGTCCCAGTAAGCCCCGCCCCCTGCCGCGGGCAGGCGGCGTGGATCGGCACACATATCAGCTGTTTTCAACAGCTGACATGTGTGCCTACATGTTCCGAGTGGAATCGCATTCCACCCGGAACATTAACCCCTTAGATCTCGCTGCCAAAGTTTGGCAGCGAGATCTATATGCGCGCGGCCATGTTTTCTACTTACCGCCGCCCCCTCCGGACGTCACGTGAGTGATCACGTGACGTTCGGTGGTTGCCATCGTAGCACAGGGTCATGTGATGACGCCTGCTGCTATGAAGTTTCACTTTCATTCTTCCTCGGCATGGAGCAGAGGAAAAAAGAAAGTGACTATTTCTGCTGTTTACAGCGGTATAGCTGTGATCAGCAGATAGCGATCAGCAATCGGATTGCTGATCGCTATAGCCCCTTAGGGGGACTAGTAAAATAAAATAAAAAAAGTTAAAAAAAAGTTTTAAAAAATTAAAAAAAAACAAAAAACCTAAAAGTTCAAATCACCCCCCTTTCTCCCCATTGAAAATTAAAGAGTTAAAAAATAAATAAATATACACATATTTGGTATCGCCGCGTTCAGAAATGCCCGATCTATCAAAATATAAAATCAATTAATCTTATTGGTAAACGGCGTAGTGGCAAAAAAATTCCAAACGCCAAAATTACGTTTTTTGGTCGCCGCAAGTTTTACGCAAAATGCAATAACAGGCGATCAAAACGTAGCATCTGCGCAAAAATGCTACCATTAGAAACATCAGCTCGAGACGCAAAAAATAAACCGTCACTGAGCCATAGATCCCAAAAAATAAGAACGCTACGTGTTTCGGAAAATGGCGCAAAATGTGCGCCACTTTTATTGGACAAACTTGTGATTTTTTTTAACCCCTTAGATACAAGTAAATCTATACATGTTTGGTGTCTACAAACTCACACCGACCTCAGGCATCATACCCATACATCAGTTTTACCATATAGTGAACACCGTGAATAAAACATCCCAAAAACTATTGTGCCATCACACTTTTTTTGCAATTTTTCCACACTTGGAATTTTTTTGCTGTTTTCCAGTACACCATATGGTAAAACTTATCGTTTCATTTAAAAGTACAACTTGTCCCGCAAAAAACAAGCCCTCATATGGCAAGATTGACGGAAACATAAAAAAGTTACGGCTCTCGGAAGAAGGGGAGCAAAAAACAAAAACGCAAAAACGAAAAGTACCCCGGGGCTGAAGGGGTTAAAGGGAACCTGTCAGGTCCAATAAGCACTCAGAACCACAAGCAGTTCTGGGTGTATATTGCTAATCCCTGCCTAACCATCCCTGTATCAAGTAGCATAGATAAAGAGATCTTTAGAAAATGTATTTCTAAAGATCCCACATGATATGCTAATGAGTGCAGGGACTAGTCACAAGGCCAAGTAGTTCCCTTGGCTAGTCTGCCTCCTTAGCATGCAAGCATGTCCCTGTGGGCAAGCTAACATGCTAATGAATGCAGAGAATCAGAAAATGATTTCACTCACCTCTCTGCTGCCATCACGTCTGACTCCTGATTTCACCTCAGTGTGCATGATCCTGGACTTTCGGTCCACTATGAAGTCGGGTGTACGACTCCAGGCTCCAAACCTATGTAATGCTAATGCCCAAAGTCCAAGGTCATGTGCACGGAGCCAAAGTCCAGCGTCGGAAGCGATGGTAGCAGACAGGTGAGCGTGACCTTCCTCTGGCGCTGTGCATTCATTAGCATGTTAGCATGTCCACAGGGGCGTTCTTACATGTTATGGAGACCAACTAGCCAAGGGAACTAACGCCTTTGCGACTAGTCCTTTCGCTCATTAGCATATCATAAAGGATCTTTAGGAATACTTTTTCTACAGATCTCTTTATCTATGCTAGTGTATACAGGGACGGTTAAGCAGGGATTAGCAATATACACCCAGAACTGCTCGTGTTTCTGGGTGCATATTGGACCTGACAGGTTCCCTTTAATCCTACAAAACTCATGTCGAAGGACCGGAAGGGAGCAGATCAAGAGAAAAACTCAGCAATATAACAAAGTTGAAGCTGTTTTGTAAGGAGGAATGGGCTAAAATTCCTCCAAGCTGATGTGCAGGACTAATCAGCAATCACCGGAAATGTTTCGATGAAGTTATTGGTGCACAAGGGGGTCACATCTGATGCCGAAACCAAAATCTGACATCTGTGACCTCCACAGCACTAGTGTCACACAGTGATCCTTAATTAATTTCTTCTTCACTAGCCAATGCTTTTGGCCACCAGCAGTTTAAGAAACTGATGTCATGGTGACATGGCTCAATGAATTTTAGGGGTATTGCTGCACCGGGAATATGGGTTCATTGGGCTACACCGGAGGTTCCTAAACTGAAACAAAACTTGAATAAGAGGCGTGCAATGCCTAGCAATATGCCATTATTGTACGATGAGTGTATTATTCAATATGAATTCTTTGGGGCTGCTGCCCAACAAATATTTAGTAATTAGCATTGCAAAAAGTAATTAATAATATATCATGCCATTGTAAGTTACATAATTATATGTTTTGAATGAGTTGTATATCGTCTCTTCTATCTTATTGTCTTTCCTCGCATTGTCTCCTCCTTCTGTCTCACATGTTTTTATCTTTTACGCTGCCTTCCAAGAACTGTTTATGTCACGCAAAT
The DNA here is from genome assembly GCF_048569485.1 of Anomaloglossus baeobatrachus. Classification (NCBI taxonomy): domain Eukaryota; kingdom Metazoa; phylum Chordata; class Amphibia; order Anura; family Aromobatidae; genus Anomaloglossus; species Anomaloglossus baeobatrachus. The sequence goes on from NC_134361.1 coordinate 26,130,474, forward strand.
TACTGCCTTCACCATGACCTCTATCATTTTTGCTATATTATTTTCTAAGTAAGGCCCGACTGTACTGATGTGTTATATCCTCCTTAATTATACAGTCTTCTAAGAAGGACCTTAAAGACCAAACAAGATGTATTTTGAATGACACCATTCACTTTACCATATACCATATTTTTCAGATTATAAGACACACTTTTTTCCCAAAACAAACTGGGGGGAAAATGAGAGTGCATCTTATAATCCGGACATGCCTTACCGGCGGGGCGGCAGTGGTGGGACAGGGTCGGGGATACTGAGGGCTCAGTTGAGGGGCGAACGTCACTGCAGTGGAGTGGCTCAGTACCGTCATAGGACAGAGGGTTGGTGATAACTGCGGGCCCGGTGGTTTTGCGGCGCTGGGCGCCATTGATCTGCCAGCGCATTGCGAGCTCTATTGTACTGCTGGCGCTTGATGAGATGGACTTCAAGAAAATGGCCGCGAAGGCCAATCTGTGCACGTGCTGCCTCCGCAGCCATTTTCTTGAAGTCCATCGTGTCAACTGCTGGCAGATCAATGGAGCCCACAGTGTGTCGGCAGATCAATGCTGCCACGATACCCCGGAGCCTCACTGACCCTCTTGAGCTGTGACACTTCCTTTTCTGAGCCCACAGCATTGCCGACCCTCCATGCACTGACCCTACTGAACTGCAACACTCCCTTCTCCGAGCCCACAGCATCGCCGACCCTCCATCCACTGACCCTCCTGAGCTGCAACACTCCCTTCTCCGAGCCCACAGCATCGCCGACCCTCCATCCACTGACCCTCCTGAGCTGCAACACTCCCTTCTCCGAGCCTGCAGCAACGCCGACCATCCGTGCACTGACCCTTCTGAGCCACGACACCCCCTCCTACGCGCCTGCAGCATCGCCGATCCTGTCTCCTATGACCCTCCTGAGCCGCTCCACTACCGCCGCTCCCCTCTGGTTAGCTATTATAAGATGCACTAGGATTATAAGACGGACCCCCATTTTAACATTAAAAAAATGTTTTTCTATATTCCTCCTCTAAATTTGGGGTGCATTTTATAATCCAGTGCATCTTATGAAATGATAAATACGGTAATATGCTAAAAAAGAGGAAAAAAATCCAATTGAAATGAAACAGTAAATTGATTCTGATTTTGAGCTGTTCATTGAGCGGCTACATTATTCTCCAGTTCAGTAAGTTAATGGCGATACCAAGTTTTTATTGTTTTTTTATATTTACTGCTAAAAAATATTAACCATTTCAGCTGCCAAGCTATTCAGCTAATCTACGCGTTCTTTCTACACTGAGTTTCAAGTCGACCCACCCTCAGGCTGCCCTCGTTGCATCCCTCACTAATTATTACAAAGAAAATAATTAGCAAAAGGAAAAGCATCCCTTGAATTAAAATATTAACAAGTTTTGGTAAAACTATTTTAAGTTAAAAAAATTGTAACTTGAGACCATAAATTTAAAAACGCCAAAATATCAAAAATGTAGACATTCACTGACAAGCAAAAGGGTAACAATGTTTTGAACTTTTTACTCTCAGGCTCCATATCTCACTATCCACTACAGAGTGTCCGACAACCTTGCTTTTATAGACAATAATCTTGGCTATCTCATACATAAGTCTGACTTGTAACTATTTAGCATATGATTAGTTATGCAGATTCTTGTCCTGTCACTGCATTGTTACTGTTTTGCTCCTGGTGGTGGAAAAATCTTTTTCTTCCTGTATACTACAAACCACAACCTGTTCTCACATTCCCTAATAGCTCAATGTGTTATTAGGCTGATTCACAAGTGAAAGGTCATTGGTTTGAATTGAGGAGCAGCCATGACAAAGATTTCCCAAGAAAAGAGAAACATTATCCAGCTCATCGATAGCGGTCTCTAAAGCCAAGAAAATTGCCAAATTCCATCATGTGAGGCTATGACAGTTGGATGAATATGAAATGAAGTACATCTGTATATTCAAAAGCAAAGATATGTAAGTCCAGGTATAATATTGGAGTCAAAAGTCAAGATTGTGCAATCTTCTCTGCAATCTGCAAACATGGACAGATCAGGGGGCTTCTAACCTTTCAGTGGCCCCCTAGTCAGAGGTGGTTGAGGTAGAAAAATGGGCAAAATTATGTGACACTTTCATCAAAACTGGAGTTTTATAAGATTAGTGAAACACATGGCCATTTGAGCATCTCACTACAAACTACAAAATGGAGCAAAAAGGGTGGAATCCAAAGATTGCAATCTTAATCATCTTCCTTTTCATCTTCCTTGGCTTCATGGTGTCTCTTTTTGTGGAGCACCAACTTTGTTAGAAAGTGATAAATGTGAATCTGGCACCTAGAATCATTGATAACACTCCAAGATCCAAGCCCTCTTCACCTCCTGCCAACTACAACTCAAAAATATCTCCTGGATTCGTGCATTCCTTAACCAAGAATCAGCAAAACATTAGTGCATGCCCTCATAATCTCCCCGAATCGACTACTGCAACCTCCTGCTCTGTGGCTTCCCCTCCAACCTCTTGCACCCCTCCAATCTATCCTAATCTTATCAGCCCGATTAATCCACCTCTCCCTCGGCTATTCCCCGACCTCTCCTCTCTGCCAATCCCTTCACTGGCTTCCAATTGTCCAAAAACTCCAGTTCAAAACACTAACCATGACAAACAAAGGCATCCACAACCTGTCCCCTCCTTACATCTGTGACCTAGTCTCTCGGTATTTACCTGCACGCAACTTCCGATCCTCACAAGATCTCCTTCTCTACTCTTCTCTTATCTCCTCTTAACTTCTCTTCCCACAATCACATGCAAGATTTCTCTCCTTAGATGTGTATAGTAGCTCCTTGGATTGGTCGAATCTAAGGGGTACTTTTCACGTTGCGCCATCGCTTCCGAAATATCGTCGGGGTCACGATTGTTGTGATGCACATCCAGCGCCGGTAGCGACATTGCAATGTGTAAATCCTAGGAGCGACGATGAACGAGCGTGAAACAGTCAAAATTCGCTGATCTGTGTCACGTCGTTCATTTTCATAATGTCGCTCCTGCTGCAGGTACGATGTTGTTTGTCGCTCCAGTGGCGTTACACATCGATGTGTGTGAAGCCGCTGGAACGACAAACATCTCCTTACCTGCGTCCACTGTCAATGCAGAAGGAAGGAGGTAGGCGGGATGTTACGTCTCACTCATCTCCGCCCCTCTGCTTCTATTGGCCGGCCGCTTAGTGACGTCGCAGTGACGCCGAACACACCTCCCCCTTGAAGGAGGGATTGTTCGGCGGTCACCGCGACGTCGCCGACCAGGTATGTGCGTGTGATGCTGCCGTAGCGATAATGTTTGCTACAGCAGCAATCACAAGATATCGCATGTGTGACGGGGGTGGGTGCTATTGCGCTGGACATCGCTAGCCGATGCTAGCAATGTCGCAACGTGCAAAGTACCCCTAAGAATGTGGGACTTGGACTAAAAAAGGTTCTGTGTCCTTGTCCTTAATAAATACTCTGATTTAAAACAGAGGTGATGAAGCATCAAAAAAGATTGAATAAGCAGAGACAGACTCTCCATGTCATCCTCTGGTCACCTAAGAGTCTACTTGAGGCACGACAATGTACCGATAAAAAACCACAAAAAAATTGACCAATGGACTTAGTTTAAAATAAAAACATTTAAATAAAGTTTATTCTATATAGTTAAAATATTATATTCTGCATGTATATAAAAAAATCCAGTGAGTATGTGCAAAAGCAAAATGTTCCATATATTACAAAATTAATACAAAAATATAAAGCTTTACCAAACATTTCAAGACTTAAGGAAATCAGTAAAATAAACTCCAGCCCTGCTGGACACAAATTACAAGAACAATACATTGAAATGAAAAGAGTTTTAGGAATTTATGGTGGATCCATAGACTATATTGTCAATGTTTAATAAGTTTCGATCCAACCTATGAAAAAGTCAACTCAAAGCATCAATGGTAGACAAAAATTTGAAGGAAAAAAAATACACAAAGCCGGATGATTTTTCCATTAAGGACAGTGTGAATGCCGGAGACAGTCAAGCTGTATACTATAGTAGAGACCAGCTACATTTTCGACCATCTCTACTTTCTTTCTTGGTCATTACTGGTGGTTGTCTAGTAAATGTGCAAACGGTAGACAAGGAGGTAGTTTTGATGGTCGCCAAAGCAGTTGACTTGGTCATTGCTGAAGTGATTGAATTTATAGATATCTTCATGGTCAGTAAAGTGATGGGTGTGGATGAGGCTTTGGATTACAGTGAAAGCTTTGGGTAATGGTCAAGTTGATCTGTCCCCAGAAATTGAATATAAAAAATACGGAGTGCAAAACCTCAAGACAAATAACGACAATAGTCAAGTTGAAAGGATTCCTTCATATACTCATTAATAAGTGAGCCAAATGTAGACAATTTAGGACGCGGATGACTATTCCTTCACGCATCTTTTCTTCTCAATTGTTATCTGCTTGGTTTACAAGGTGATTGCCTGTATTCTTGGCTTGGTGGTTAACAGTTTGATTAACGGGGTGGTTGATGAGGTGGTTGGTGTGGTAGCTCTGGTCGATTAAAATGAGGTTACTCATAATTATTGCTCATGAAGTTAATATGCGTATGGTATGTTGGATATGTTGGGGCTGGCATAGAGACTGCAGTAGTCGGCAGAACACTGGTAACAGTAGGTGCGATAGTTGGTAGGGTGTATGTGCCAAAACTCAGGAAACTTCCAAAGAAAGAAAAGACCTGCAATACAACCAATATTACTAATTAGCACATTTTTTCTACATTGTACAGTATCATTATCAAAGATTTCTTTTAACTATAAGGAAAATTCCAATTAATCTGGCTGATGACTATTTCTGACCCTTACCGGAGAAACGAGCTTTCCAAGACAACAAATTACAATATGTTCTTACATGGCTAAACCTGGACTATCCTGACATACAAAGTATGCAAGTTTATGGAATACAGTTCAAGTGGAGTTACTAATTGGATAATTCAAGATACAATTTAATTACTTTAAGACTGATACTTACAAAAGATATTACAACGACAGCCACAATAGCGCCAAGTGCAACACCGCCTGATACTAGAATTACTCCCCAGAATGGAAGGGGTTCCTCAACAGAACCTATAAATAAGAACACACATAAATTTATTCTAGATGGTTCATAGCAAACAACTACTACCAGAAGGTTTATACGAAAAGTCTGTTGGTGTGTGTCAAAGATGAGGAAAAGAAAGAGAAAGATACAATTCCGCTGCCCAGTAGAGATGACTATATCATTTTCTGTGGTTTTAGTTTCACTGAGTTGCAAATCTACACAAGTTAATTTGCCAGATTTCAGACTAATTTTTGGTAAAGTGAAAAAAATAGCAAATTTGTAGGGTTGACTTGGTTAGTGTGTAACAGCGCAGCAGTGAAGAAGATTAGTGTGTTACAGCACCATATTTAAGAGTAAGGTGTAAAGGGGGCTTTACATGCTGCGACATCGCTAACGATTGCTAGCGATGTCGCGAGCGATAGCACCCGGCCCCATTGTTTGTGCGACATGTGGTGATTGCTGCCGTAACGAACAATATCGCTACGGCAGCATCACACGCACATACCTGTTCAGCAACGACGCTGTGACCGCCGAAAAATCCCTCCTTCAAGGGGGAGGTGCGTTTGGCGTCACAGCGACGTCACAGCGGCGTCACAAAACCGCCGCCCAATAGAAGAGGAGGGGAGGAGATGAGCGGCCGGAACATGCCGCCCACCTCCTTCCTTCCTCATTGCCAGTGGACGCAGGTAGGATGATGTTCATCGTTCCTACGGTGTCACACACAGCGATGTGTGGTGCCGCAGGAACGACGAACAACCTGCGGAATGAAACACCGACGACATTATGATTTGGAGCGACGTGTCAACGATCAATGATTTTTGCCATTTTTGCGATCGTTGACCGTCGCTCCTAGCTGTCACATGCTGCGATGTCGCTAACGACGCCGGATGTGCGTCACAAACACCATGACCCCGACGATATATCGTTAGCGATCTTGCAGCATGTAAAGCATCCTTAAGGAAAAGAATATAGTGTCACACATGTTTTTTCATATCTAATATATAAAGCTGAATGTGTGTGTGTGTGTGTGTGTGTATGTGGGTGTGTGTGTGTGTGTGTGTGTGTATGTGTGTGTGTGTGTGTGTGTGTGTATGTCCGGGATTGGCATCCGCACCGTCACAACTGCAGCCACAAAATTTTGCACATTCACACTTCTGGACCCCGAGAGCGTCATAGGCTATGTTTTGAGAGGAAAATTTAACCCCGCTCTTTACAGTTATTCGCCAAAAAACCTGCCTCCATTAAAGCGAATGGAGCTGGGAGCCACAGTGCAGCCAGAACTTCAGAACAATGCGCAGCCACACCCTTATATGGAATGTTGGCATGTCACAATGCAGCCAGGGAAAGAGACAGACATAGACAGGGAAAGAGGCAGACACAGACAGGGAAAGAAACAGACATAGACAAGGTAAGAGACAGACACAAAGAGACAGACAGACAGGGAAAGAGGCAGACACAGACAGGGTAAGAAACAGACATAGACAAGGTAAGAGACAGACACAAAGACAGACACAGACAAAGCGACAGACTGACAGGGAAAGAGACAGACAGGGAAAGAGAGGGAAAGAGAGACAGGTTAAGAGACTGACAAATGGAAACAGACAGGGAAAGAAAGGGAAAGAGACAGACAGGGTAAGAGACAGACAAAGAGACAGACAGAGGGAAATAGGGAAAGAGACAGATAGACAAAGAGAGAGACAGAGATATATACAGAGGGGGAGACAGACATAATTACATTTCTATGTATTTGTTTTGTGGTTTTTGTGTGAAGAATACATTTTTGTTAATACATTCTATTTTGTTTACAGCAGTTATTAACCCGGGCGAAGCCGGGTAGTACAGCTAGTATATATATATATATATACTGCATATATATATATATATATATATATATAGTATTGTTGCATTGCATAGTTCAGCACAGCTAGAATTAAAATTTAAATTAAGAAATGCTGAATTGTGCCATGATTTGTTTTATACTTACTGTTGGTGGTAGTCGTATTTTCTCCTGCAGTAGTGACGAGACTATTTTGAATGACTGGAGCTGTAGTAGGACCTGTTGTGCGTGGTGTCACAGAAGTAGGAGTAGTTGTTGGAGAAACTGTTGAAGCTGTGGATCCAGTAGTTGTTGATGCTGTAGTTGCAGATGCTGCTAGGAAAGTAGTTGGTGCTGCAGCAGTACTTTTTTCTGGAGTAGAAATAGGTGCTGCAGTAGTTGGAGCTAAAGTAGATGCTGACATTGCTGTAATTGTTGGAGCTTGAGTAGTGATTTGAGCTGCAGCAGTAGTTGATGTTCCAATAGTAGTTGAAACTGGAGAAGTAGTTACTTCTGCAGTGGTAATTGGAGATGGAGTAGTGGTTGAAGATGGAGTAGTAGGTAGTGCTGAAGTAGTAACTAAAGCTGCAATTGTAGTGGATGCCAAAGTTGTAGTTGATGATCCAGAAGCATTTGGGGCTGCGGTGGTAGCTAGTCCATCAGTAATAGTTGGCACAACAGTAGTTGGGCCTTCTGTCGTAATTAACACTACAGACGTAGTTGATCTAACAGAAGCTGTTGGAGATTCAGCAGTAGTTGGTGTTTCAGTAGAAGTTGTAATTATTGTAGTATTTGCTAAATTATTGGTTGTTTTAACCTTGGTTGTCATTGACTCTATAGTAGTAATTGGTGATACAGTAGTAGTTGGGGCTTCCGTAGTAGTTGGGGTTACAGTGGTAGTTAGCACTACAGTGGCAGTTTGGACAACGGTCGAATTTTGGGTTTCAGTAGTAGTTATTGGTGCAATGGTAGTAGTTGAGGCTTCTGTAATAATGGGCGTTAAAGTAGTAGTTGTAACTGTAGTAGCAGTTGGGGCTTCATGAGTAGTTGGTGGGGAAGTTGTAATTGGTGCTTCAGTAGTAGTTGTGACTTCAATTGTAGTTGTCCCTACAGTAGTATTTGACAATAAAGTAGTAGTTGGGGCTTCAGTAGTAGTTGGTGCAATGGTAGAGATTCGGGTTTCAGTAGTATTTGGTACTACAGTAGTAATTTGTGCTTCAGTAGTAGTTACTGCAACTGTAGTTGGGGTTTCTGTAATACTTTGATGTACAGTTGTAGGGGGTGCTCCAGTAGTAGTTGGTGCTCCAGAAGTAATTGGTGCCTCAGTAGTAGTTGGTGCTTCAGTATTAGTTGGTGCAATATTAGTGGATGGGGCTTCAGTAATAATTGATGCTTCACTAGTAGTTGCTGCAATGGTAGTGGTTGGGGTTTCAATAGTAGTTGGTGCTTCAGTTGTACTTGGCATTTCAGTGGTGTTTGGAGCTTCAGTAGTGGTTGTTGCTTCAGTGGTAATTGGTGCACTTGTAGTTGGTGATTCAGTAGTAGTTGATGTTTCAGTGGTAGTTGGAGCTTCAGGGGTAGTTGGTGCTTTGGTGGTAGATGGTGCACTTGTAGTTAGTGCTTCGGTAGTAGTTGGTGTTTCACTGGTGATTGATGCACTTGTAGTTGGTGATTCAATTGTACTTCGTGTTTCAGTTGTATTTGGAGCTTCAGTAGTAGTTGGTGCTTCAATGATAGTTGGTAAACTTGCAGTTGGTGCTTCGATGGTAGTTGGTGCACTTGTAGTTAGTGCTTCAGTAGTAGTTGATCTTTCAGTGGTAGTTGGAGCTTCAGTAGTATTTTGTGCTTTGGTGGTAGTTGGTGTACTGGTAGTTGATGCTTCAGTAGTATTTAGTGCTTCAGTGGTAGTTGGAGCTTCAGTAGTAATAGGTGATTCAGACGTAGTTGGTGCCCTACTAGTTGCTGCTTCAGTAGAAGTTAGTGTTTCAGAGAAAGTTGGAGCTTTAGTAGTAGTCGCTGCTTCATTGGTAGTTGACACAATGGAAGTAGTTGAGGATTCAGTAGTATTTTTCTCTATAGTTGTAGTGGACAAAAAAGTTGTAGTTTGTGTTTCAGTAGTTGTTGGAGCTTCAGAAGTAGTTGGTACTTCAGTAGTAGTTGTCTCTATGGTTGCAGTTGGCAAAACAGTTGTGGTTGGTATTTTGGTGGTAATTGGAGCTTCAGTAGTAGTTGATGCTTCTGTGGTACTTGATGCACTTGTAGTTGGTGCTTCAGAATTAGTTGATTCTTTAGTGCTACTTGGCACAATGGTAGCAGTTGAGGCTTCAGAAGTAATTGTCTCAATAGTTGTAGTTGGTAATAAAGTTGTAGTTAGTGTTTCAGTGGTTGTTGGAGATTCAGTAGTAGTTGGTGCTTCAGTGGTACTTGGTGCACTGGTAGTTGATGCTTCAGTAGTATTTGGTGCTTCAGTGTTAGTTAGAGCTTGAGTAATAGTTGTTGCTCCAGTGGTTGCTGATGAACGTGTAGATGGTGCTTCAGTAGTCATTGGTTTTTCAGTAGTAGTTGGAGCTTCAATGGTAGTTAGGGCTTCAGTGGTAGTTGATGCACTTGTAATTGGTGCTTCAGAAGTACTTGGTGTTTCAGTGGTATTTGGAACATCAGTATTAGTTGGTGCTTCACTGGTAACTGATGTTTCAGTGGTAGTGGGAGCTTCAGAAGTAGTTGGTGCTTGGGTTGTAATTGGTGAACTTGTAGTTGGTGCTTCAGTTGTACTTGGTGTTTCAGTGGTATTTGGAGCTTCAGTAGTGGTTGTTGCTTCAGTGGTAGTTGATGTTTTAGTGGTAGTGGGATCTTCAAAAGTAGTTGGTGCTTTGGTGGTAGTTGGTGAACTTGTAGTTGGTGCTTCAGTTGTACTTGGTGTTTCAGTTGTATCTGGAGCTTCAGTAGTAGTTAGTGCTTCAGTGGTAGTTGGTGCACTTGTAGTTGGTTCTTCAGTAGTAGTTGATCTTTCAGTGGTATTTGAAGCTTGAGTAGTAGTTAGTGCTTTAGTGGTAGTTGGTGCACTTGTAGTTAGTGCTTCAGTAGTAGTTGATGTTTCAGTGGTACTTGGAGCTTCAGAAGTAGTTGGTGCTTTGGTGGTAGTTGGTGAACTTTGTGCTTCAGTTGTACTTGGTGTTTCAGTTGTATTTGGAGTTTCAGTAGTAGTTAGTGCTTCAGTGGTAGTTGGTGCACTTGTAGTTGGTGCTTCAGTAGTAGTTGATCTTTCAGTGGTAGTTGGAACTTCAGAAGTAGTTCGTGCTTTGGTGGTAGTTGGTGAACTTGTAGTTGGTTCTTCAGTTGTATTTGGTGTTTCAGTTGTATTTGGATCTTCAGTAGTGGTTAGTGCTTCAGTGGTAGTTGGTGCACTTGTAGTTGGTGCTTCAGTAGTTGTTAATGTTTCATTGGTAGTTGGAGCTTCAGTGGTAGTTAGAGCTTCAGTAGTAGTTGAGACTTCAGTAGTAGTTGTCTCCATAGTTGTAGTTGGCAAAACAGTTGTAGTTGGTGTTTCAGTGGTAGTTGGAGCTTTAGGGGTGGTTGGAATTTCAGTGGTAGCTGAAGCTTCAGGAGTAGTTGGTGCTTCAGTGGTAGTTGGTGCACTTGTAATTGGTGCTTCAGTAGTACTTGGTGTTTCAGTGGTATTTGAAGCTTCAGTAGTGGTTGTTGCTTCAGTGGTAGTTGATGTTTTAGTGGTAGTGGGATCTTCAAAAGTAGTTGGTGCTTTAGTGGTAGTTGGTGAACTTGTAGTTGGTGCTTCAGTTGTACTTGGTGTTTCAGTTGTATTTGGAGCTTCAGTAGTCGTTAGTGCTTCAGTGGTAGTTGGTGTACTTGTAGTTGGTTCTTCAGTAGTAGTTAATGGTTCAGTGGTAGTTGGAGCTTCAGTAGTAGTTGAGACTTCAGTAGTAGTTGTCTCTGTAGTTGTAGTTAGCAAAACAGTAGTAGTTGGTGTTTCAGTGGTATTTGGAGCTTCAGTAGTAGTTAGTGCTTCAGTGGTAGTTGGTGCACTTGTAGTTAGTGCTTCAGTAGTAGTTGATCTCTCAGTGGTATTTGGGGCTTCAGTAGTAGTTGATGTTTCAGTGGCAGTTGGAGCGTCAGTAGTAGTTAATGTCTCAGTGGTAGTTGGAGCTTCAGAAGTAGTTGAGACTTCAGTAGTAATTGTCTGTGTAGTTGTAGTTGGCAAAACAGTTGTAGTTGGTGTTTCAGTGGTAGTTGGAACTTCAGAAGCAGTTGGTGCTTTGGTGGTATTTAGTGAACTTGTAGTTGGGGCTTCAGTTGTACTTGGTGTTTCAGTTGTATTTGGAGCTTCAGTAGTAGTTAGTGCTTCAGGGGTAGTTGATCTTTCAGTGGTAGTTGGAGCTTCAGTAGTATTTTGTGCTTTGGTGGTAGTTGGTGTACTGGTAGTTGATGCTTCAGTAGTATTTAGTGCTTCAGTGGTAGTTGGAGCTTCAGTAGTAATAGGTGCTTCAGACGTAGTTGGTGCCCTACTAGTTGCTGCTTCAGTAGTAGTTAGTGTTTCAGAGAAAGTTGGAGCTTTAGTAGTAGTCGCTGCTTCATTGGTAGTTGACACAATGGAAGTAGTTGAGGATTCAGTAGTATTTTTCTCTATATTTGTAGTGGACAAAAAAGTTGTAGTTTGTGTTTCAGTAGTTGTTGGAGCTTCAGAAGTAGTTAGTACTTCAGTAGTAGTTGTCTCTATGGTTGCAGTTGGCAAAACAGTTGTGGTTGGTATTTTGGTGGTAATTGGAGCTTCAATAGTAGTTGATGCTTCTGTGGTACTTGATGCACTTGTAGTTGGTGCTTCAGAATTAGTTGATTCTTTAGTGCTACTTGGCACAATGGTAGCAGTTGAGGCTTCAGAAGTAATTGTCTCAATAGTTGTAGTTGGTAATAAAGTTGTAGTTAGTGTTTCAGTGGTTGTTGGAGATTCAGTAGTAGTTGGTGCTTCAGTGGTACTTGGTGCACTGGTAGTTGATGCTTCAGTAGTATTTGGTGCTTCAGTGTTAGTTAGAGCTTGAGTAATAGTTGTTGCTCCAGTGGTTGCTGATGAACGTGTAGATGGTGCTTCAGTAGTCATTGGTTTTTCAGTAGTAGTTGGAGCTTCAATGGTAGTTAGGGCTTCAGTGGTAGTTGATGCACTTGTAATTGGTGCTTCAGAAGTACTTGGTGTTTCAGTGGTATTTGGAGCATCAGTATTAGTTGGTGCTTCACTGGTAACTGATGTTTCAGTGGTAGTGGGAGCTTCAGAAGTAGTTGGTGCTTGGGTTGTAATTGGTGAACTTGTAGTTGGTGCTTCAGTTGTACTTGGTGTTTCAGTGGTATTTGGAGCTTCAGTAGTGGTTGTTGCTTCAGTGGTAGTTGATGTTTTAGTGGTAGTGGGATCTTCAAAAGTAGTTGGTGCTTTGGTGGTAGTTGGTGAACTTGTAGTTGGTGCTTCAGTTGTACTTGGTGTTTCAGTTGTATCTGGAGCTTCAGTAGTAGTTAGTGCTTCAGTGGTAGTTGGTGCACTTGTAGTTGGTTCTTCAGTAGTAGTTGATCTTTCAGTGGTATTTGAAGCTTGAGTAGTAGTTAGTGCTTTAATGGTAGTTGGTGCACTTGTAGTTAGTGCTTCAGTAGTAGTTGGTGCACTTGTAGTTAGTGCTTCAGTAGTAGTTGATGTTTCAGTGGTACTTGGAGCTTCAGAAGTAGTTGGTGCCTTGGTGGTAGTTGGTGAACTTTGTGCTTCAGTTGTACTTGGTGTTTCAGTTGTATTTGGAGTTTCAGTAGTAGTTAGTGCTTCAGTGGTAGTTGGTGCACTTGTAGTTGGTGCTTCAGTAGTAGTTGATCTTTCAGTGGTAGTTGGAACTTCAGAAGTAGTTCGTGCTTTGGTGGTAGTTGGTGAACTTGTAGTTGGTTCTTCAGTTGTATTTGGTGTTTCAGTTGTATTTGGATCTTCAGTAGTAGTTAGTGCTTCAGTGGTAGTTGGTGCACTTGTAGTTGGTGCTTCAGTAGTTGTTAATGTTTCATTGGTAGTTGGAGCTTCAGTGGTAGTTAGAGCTTCAGTAGTAGTTGAGACTTCAGAAGTAGTTGTCTCCATAGTTGTAGTTGGCAAAACAGTTGTAGTTGGTGTTTCAGTGGTAGTTGGAGCTTCAGGGGTGGTTGGAATTTCAGTGGTAGCTGAAGCTTCAGGAGTAGTTGGTGCTTCAGTGGTAGTTGGTGCACTTGTAATTGGTGCTTCAGTAGTACTTGGTGTTTCAGTGGTATTTGAAGCTTCAGTAGTGGCTGTTGCTTCAGTGGTAGTTGATGTTTTAGTGGTAGTGGGATCTTCAAAAGTAGTTGGTGCTTTAGTGGTAGTTGGTGAACTTGTAGTTGGTGCTTCAGTTGTACTTGGTGTTTCAGTTGTATTTGGAGCTTCAGTAGTCGTTAGTGCTTCAGTGGTAGTTGGTGTACTTGTAGTTGGTTCTTCAGTAGTAGTTAATGGTTCAGTGGTAGTTGGAGCTTCAGTAGTAGTTGAGACTTCAGTAGTAGTTGTCTCTGTAGTTGTAGTTGGCAAAACAGTAGTAGTTGGTGTTTCAGTGGTATTTGGAGCTTCAGTAGTAGTTAGTGCTTCAGTGGTAGTTGGTGCACTTGTAGTTAGTGCTTCAGTAGTAGTTGATCTTTCAATGGTATTTGGGGCTTCAGTAGTAGTTGATGTTTCAGTGGCAGTTGGAGCTTCAGTAGTAGTTAGTGCTTCAGTGGTAGTTGGTGCACTTGTAGTTAGTGCTTCAGTAGTAGTTGATCTTTCAGTGGTATTTGGAGCTTCAGTAGTAGTTAATGCTTTATTGGTAGTTGGTGCACTTGTAGTTAGTGCTTCAGTTGTACTTGGTATTTCAGTTGTATTTGGAGCATCAGTAGTAGTTAGTGCTTCAGTGGTAGTTTGTGCACTTGTAGTTGGTTCTTCAGTAGTTGTTAATGTCTCAGTGGTAGTTGGAGCTTCAGAAGTAGTTGAGACTTCAGTAGTAATTCTCTGTGTAGTTGTAGTTGGCAAAACAGTTGTAGTTGGTGTTTCAGTGGTAGTTGGAACTTCAGAAGTAGTTGGTGCTTTGGTGGTATTTAGTGAACTTGTAGTTGGGGCTTCAGTTGTACTTGGTGTTTCAGTTGTATTTGGAGCTTCAGTAGTAGTTAGTGCTTCAGGGGTAGTTGATCTTTCAGTGGTAGTTGGAGCTTCAGTAGTATTTTGTGCTTTGGTGGTAGTTGGTGTACTGGTAGTTGATGCTTCAGTAGTATTTAGTGCTTCAGTGGTAGTTGGAGCTTCAGTAGTAATAGGTGCTTCAGACGTAGTTGGTGCCCTACTAGTTGCTGCTTCAGTAGTAGTTAGTGTTTCAGAGAAAGTTGGAGCTTTAGTAGTAGTCGCTGCTTCATTGGTAGTTGACACAATGGAAGTAGTTGAGGATTCAGTAGTATTTTTCTCTATAGTTGTAGTGGACAAAAAAGTTGTAGTTTGTGTTTCAGTAGTTGTTGGAGCTTCAGAAGTAGTTAGTACTTCAGTAGTAGTTGTCTCTATGGTTGCAGTTGGCAAAACAGTTGTGGTTGGTATTTTGGTGGTAATTGGAGCTTCAATAGTAGTTGATGCTTCTGTGGTACTTGATGCACTTGTAGTTGGTGCTTCAGAATTAGTTGATTCTTTAGTGCTACTTGGCACAATGGTAGCAGTTGAGGCTTCAGAAGTAATTGTCTCAATAGTTGTAGTTGGTAATAAAGTTGTAGTTAGTGTTTCAGTGGTTGTTGGAGATTCAGTAGTAGTTGGTGCTTCAGTGGTACTTGGTGCACTGGTAGTTGATGCTTCAGTAGTATTTGGTGCTTCAGTGTTAGTTAGAGCTTGAGTAATAGTTGTTGCTCCAGTGGTTGCTGATGAACGTGTAGATGGTGCTTCAGTAGTCATTGGTTTTTCAGTAGTAGTTGGAGCTTCAATGGTAGTTAGGGCTTCAGTGGTAGTTGATGCACTTGTAATTGGTGCTTCAGAAGTACTTGGTGTTTCAGTGGTATTTGGAGCATCAGTATTAGTTGGTGCTTCACTGGTAACTGATGTTTCAGTGGTAGTGGGAGCTTCAGAAGTAGTTGGTGCTTGGGTTGTAATTGGTGAACTTGTAGTTGGTGCTTCAGTTGTACTTGGTGTTTCAGTGGTATTTGGAGCTTCAGTAGTGGTTGTTGCTTCAGTGGTAGTTGATGTTTTAGTGGTAGTGGGATCTTCAAAAGTAGTTGGTGCTTTGGTGGTAGTTGGTGAACTTGTAGTTGGTGCTTCAGTTGTACTTGGTGTTTCAGTTGTATCTGGAGCTTCAGTAGTAGTTAGTGCTTCAGTGGTAGTTGGTGCACTTGTAGTTGGTTCTTCAGTAGTAGTTGATCTTTCAGTGGTATTTGAAGCTTGAGTAGTAGTTAGTGCTTTAATGGTAGTTGGTGCACTTGTAGTTAGTGCTTCAGTAGTAGTTGGTGCACTTGTAGTTAGTGCTTCAGTAGTAGTTGATGTTTCAGTGGTACTTGGAGCTTCAGAAGTAGTTGGTGCCTTGGTGGTAGTTGGTGAACTTTGTGCTTCAGTTGTACTTGGTGTTTCAGTTGTATTTGGAGTTTCAGTAGTAGTTAGTGCTTCAGTGGTAGTTGGTGCACTTGTAGTTGGTGCTTCAGTAGTAGTTGATCTTTCAGTGGTAGTTGGAACTTCAGAAGTAGTTCGTGCTTTGGTGGTAGTTGGTGAACTTGTAGTTGGTTCTTCAGTTGTATTTGGTGTTTCAGTTGTATTTGGATCTTCAGTAGTAGTTAGTGCTTCAGTGGTAGTTGGTGCACTTGTAGTTGGTGCTTCAGTAGTTGTTAATGTTTCATTGGTAGTTGGAGCTTCAGTGGTAGTTAGAGCTTCAGTAGTAGTTGAGACTTCAGTAGTAGTTGTCTCCATAGTTGTAGTTGGCAAAACAGTTGTAGTTGGTGTTTCAGTGGTAGTTGGAGCTTCAGGGGTGGTTGGAATTTCAGTGGTAGCTGAAGCTTCAGGAGTAGTTGGTGCTTCAGTGGTAGTTGGTGCACTTGTAATTGGTGCTTCAGTAGTACTTGGTGTTTCAGTGGTATTTGAAGCTTCAGTAGTGGCTGTTGCTTCAGTGGTAGTTGATGTTTTAGTGGTAGTGGGATCTTCAAAAGTAGTTGGTGCTTTAGTGGTAGTTGGTGAACTTGTAGTTGGTGCTTCAGTTGTACTTGGTGTTTCAGTTGTATTTGGAGCTTCAGTAGTCGTTAGTGCTTCAGTGGTAGTTGGTGTACTTGTAGTTGGTTCTTCAGTAGTAGTTAATGGTTCAGTGGTAGTTGGAGCTTCAGTAGTAGTTGAGACTTCAGTAGTAGTTGTCTCTGTAGTTGTAGTTGGCAAAACAGTAGTAGTTGGTGTTTCAGTGGTATTTGGAGCTTCAGTAGTAGTTAGTGCTTCAGTGGTAGTTGGTGCACTTGTAGTTAGTGCTTCAGTAGTAGTTGATCTTTCAATGGTATTTGGGGCTTCAGTAGTAGTTGATGTTTCAGTGGCAGTTGGAGCTTCAGTAGTAGTTAGTGCTTCAGTGGTAGTTGGTGCACTTGTAGTTAGTGCTTCAGTAGTAGTTGATCTTTCAGTGGTATTTGGAGCTTCAGTAGTAGTTAATGCTTTATTGGTAGTTGGTGCACTTGTAGTTAGTGCTTCAGTTGTACTTGGTATTTCAGTTGTATTTGGAGCATCAGTAGTAGTTAGTGCTTCAGTGGTAGTTTGTGCACTTGTAGTTGGTTCTTCAGTAGTTGTTAATGTCTCAGTGGTAGTTGGAGCTTCAGAAGTAGTTGAGACTTCAGTAGTAATTCTCTGTGTAGTTGTAGTTGGCAAAACAGTTGTAGTTGGTGTTTCAGTGGTAGTTGGAACTTCAGAAGTAGTTGGTGCTTTGGTGGTATTTAGTGAACTTGTAGTTGGGGCTTCAGTTGTACTTGGTGTTTCAGTTGTATTTGGAGCTTCAGTAGTAGTTAGTGCTTCAGTGGTAGTTGGTGCACTTGTACTTGGTTCTTCAGTAGTTGTTAATGTCTCAGTGGTAGTTGGAGCTTCAGAAGTAGTTGGTGCTTTGGTGGTAGTTGGTGAACTGTGTGCTTCAGTTGTACTTGGTGTTTCAGTTGTATTTGGAGTTTCAGTAGTGGTTAGTGCTTCAGTGGTAGTTGGTGCACTTGTAGTTGGTTCTTCAGTAGTAGTTAATATTTCAGCGGTAGTTGGTGCACTTGTAGTTGGTTCTTCAGTAGTAGTTAATGTCTCAGTGGTAGTTGGAGCTTCAGAAGTAGTTGAGACTTCAGTAGTAATTGTCTGTGTAGTTGTAGTTGGCAAAACAGTTGAAGTTGGTGTTTCAGTGGTAGTTGGAGCTTCAGGGGTGGTTGGAATTTCAGTAGTAGCTGAAGCTTCAGGAGTAGTTGGTGCTTCAGTGATAGTTGGTGCACTTGTAATTGGTGCTTCTGTAGTACTTGGTGTTTCAGTGATGTTTGGAGCTTTAGTAGTACTTAGTGCTTCAGTGGTAGTTGGTGCACTTGTAGTTGCTTCTTCAGTAGTAGTTGATCTTTCAGTGGTATTTGGAGCTTCAGTAGTAGTTAATGCTTTATTGGTAGTTGGTGCACTTGTAGTTAGTGCTTCAGTTGTACTTGGTGTTTCAGTTGTATTTGGAGCATCAGTAGTAGTTAATGCTTCAGTGGTAGTTTGTGCACTTGTAGTTGGTTCTTCAGTAGTTGTTAATGTCTCAGTGGTAGTTGGAGCTTCAGAAGTAGTTGAGACTTCAGTAGTAATTCTCTGTGTAGTTGTAGTTGGCAAAACAGTTGTAGTTGGTGTTTCAGTGGTAGTTGAAACTTCAGAAGTAGTTGGTGCTTTGGTGGTATTTAGTGAACTTGTAGTTGGGGCTTCAGTTGTACTTGGTGTTTCAGTTGTATTTGGAGCTTCAGTAGTAGTTAGTGCTTCAGGGGTAGTTCGTGCACTTGTAGTTGCTTCTTCAGTAGTAGTTGATCTTTCAGTGGTAGTTGGAGCTTCAGGGGTGGTTGGAATTTCAGTTGTAGCTGAAGGTTCAGGAGTAGTTGGTGCTTCAGTGATAGTTGGTGCACTTGTAATTGGTGCTTCTGTAGAACTTGGTGTTTCAGTGAAATTTGGAGCTTCAGTAGTAGTTAGTGCTTTAGTGGTAGTTGGTGCACTTGTAGTTAGTGCTTCAGTAGTAGTTGATGTTTCAGTGGTACTTGGAGCTTCAGAAGTAGTTGGTGCTTTGGTGGTAGTTGGTGAACTTTGTGCTTCAGTTGTACTTGGTGTTTCAGTTGTATTTGGAGTTTCAGTAGTGGTTAGTGCTTCAGTGGTAGTTGGTGCACTTGTAGTTGGTTCTTCAGTAGTAGTTAATATTTCAGTGGTAGTTGGAGCTTCAGTAGTAGTTGAGACTTCAGTAGTAGCTGTCTGGGTAGTTGCAGTTGGCAAAACAGTTGTAGTTGGTGTTTCAGTGGTAGTTGGAGCTTCAGGGGTGGTTGGAATTTCAGTAGTAGCTGAAGCTTCAGGAGTAGTTGGTGCTTCAGTGATAGTTGGTGCACTTGTAATTGGTGCTTCTGTAGTACTTGGTGTTTCAGTGATATTTGGAGCTTCAGTAGTAGTTAGCGCTTCAGTGGTAGTTGGTGCACGTGTATTTGGTGCTTCAGTAGTTGTTAATATTTCATTGGTAGTTGGAGCTTCAGTAGTAGTTGGAGCTTCAGTAGTAATTCTCTGTGTAGTTGTAGTTGGCAAAACAGTTGTAGTTGGTGTTTCAGTGGTAGTTGGAACTTCAGAAGTAGTTGGTGCTTTGGTGGTATTTAGTGAACTTGTAGTTGGGGCTTCAGTTGTACTTGGTGTTTCAGTTGTATTTGGAGCTTCAGTAGTAGTTAGTGCTTCAGGGGTAGTTCGTGCACTTGTAGTTGCTTCTTCAGTAGTAGTTGATCTTTCAGTGGTAGTTGGAGCTTCAGGGGTGGTTGGAATTTCAGTTGTAGCTGAAGGTTCAGGAGTAGTTGGTGCTTCAGTGATAGTTGGTGCACTTGTAATTGGTGCTTCTGTAGAACTTGGTGTTTCAGTGAAATTTGGAGCTTCAGTAGTAGTTAGTGCTTTAGTGGTAGTTGGTGCACTTGTAGTTAGTGCTTCAGTAGTAGTTGATGTTTCAGTGGTACTTGGAGCTTCAGAAGTAGTTGGTGCTTTGGTGGTAGTTGGTGAACTTTGTGCTTCAGTTGTACTTGGTGTTTCAGTTGTATTTGGAGTTTCAGTAGTGGTTAGTGCTTCAGTGGTAGTTGGTGCACTTGTAGTTGGTTCTTCAGTAGTAGTTAATATTTCAGTGGTAGTTGGAGCTTCAGTAGTAGTTGAGACTTCAGTAGTAGCTGTCTGGGTAGTTGCAGTTGGCAAAACAGTTGTAGTTGGTGTTTCAGTGGTAGTTGGAGCTTCAGGGGTGGTTGGAATTTCAGTAGTAGCTGAAGCTTCAGGAGTAGTTGGTGCTTCAGTGATAGTTGGTGCACTTGTAATTGGTGCTTCTGTAGTACTTGGTGTTTCAGTGATATTTGGAGCTTCAGTAGTAGTTAGCGCTTCAGTGGTAGTTGGTGCACGTGTATTTGGTGCTTCAGTAGTTGTTAATATTTCATTGGTAGTTGGAGCTTCAGTAGTAGTTGGAGCTTCAGTAGTAATTGTCTGTGTAGTTGTAGTTGGCAAAACAGTTGTAGTTGGTGTTTCAGTGGTAGTTGGAGCTTCAGAAGTAGTTGGTGCTTTGGTGGTATTTAGTGAACTTGTAGTTGGGGCTTCAGTTGTACTTGGTGTTTCAGTTGTATTTGGAGCTTCAGTAGTAGTTAGTGCTTCAGGGGTAGTTGATCTTTCAGTGGTAGTTGGAGCTTCAGTAGTATTTTGTGCTTTGGTGGTAGTTGGTGTACTGGTAGTTGATGCTTCAGTAGTATTTAGTGCTTCAGTGGTAGTTGGAGCTTCAGTAGTAATAGGTGCTTCAGACGTAGTTGGTGCCCTACTAGTTGCTGCTTCAGTAGTAGTTAGTGTTTCAGAGAAAGTTGGAGCTTTAGTAGTAGTCGCTGCTTCATTGGTAGTTGACACAATGGAAGTAGTTGAGGATTCAGTAGTATTTTTCTCTATAGTTGTAGTGGACAAAAAAGTTGTAGTTTGTGTTTCAGTAGTTGTTGGAGCTTCAGAAGTAGTTAGTACTTCAGTAGTAGTTGTCTCTATGGTTGCAGTTGGCAAAACAGTTGTGGTTGGTATTTTGGTGGTAATTGGAGCTTCAATAGTAGTTGATGCTTCTGTGGTACTTGATGCACTTGTAGTTGGTGCTTCAGAATTAGTTGATTCTTTAGTGCTACTTGGCACAATGGTAGCAGTTGAGGCTTCAGAAGTAATTGTCTCAATAGTTGTAGTTGGTAATAAAGTTGTAGTTAGTGTTTCAGTGGTTGTTGGAGATTCAGTAGTAGTTGGTGCTTCAGTGGTACTTGGTGCACTGGTAGTTGATGCTTCAGTAGTATTTGGTGCTTCAGTGTTAGTTAGAGCTTGAGTAATAGTTGTTGCTCCAGTGGTTGCTGATGAACGTGTAGATGGTGCTTCAGTAGTCATTGGTTTTTCAGTAGTAGTTGGAGCTTCAATGGTAGTTAGGGCTTCAGTGGTAGTTGATGCACTTGTAATTGGTGCTTCAGAAGTACTTGGTGTTTCAGTGGTATTTGGAGCATCAGTATTAGTTGGTGCTTCACTGGTAACTGATGTTTCAGTGGTAGTGGGAGCTTCAGAAGTAGTTGGTGCTTGGGTTGTAATTGGTGAACTTGTAGTTGGTGCTTCAGTTGTACTTGGTGTTTCAGTGGTATTTGGAGCTTCAGTAGTGGTTGTTGCTTCAGTGGTAGTTGATGTTTTAGTGGTAGTGGGATCTTCAAAAGTAGTTGGTGCTTTGGTGGTAGTTGGTGAACTTGTAGTTGGTGCTTCAGTTGTACTTGGTGTTTCAGTTGTATCTGGAGCTTCAGTAGTAGTTAGTGCTTCAGTGGTAGTTGGTGCACTTGTAGTTGGTTCTTCAGTAGTAGTTGATCTTTCAGTGGTATTTGAAGCTTGAGTAGTAGTTAGTGCTTTAATGGTAGTTGGTGCACTTGTAGTTAGTGCTTCAGTAGTAGTTGGTGCACTTGTAGTTAGTGCTTCAGTAGTAGTTGATGTTTCAGTGGTACTTGGAGCTTCAGAAGTAGTTGGTGCCTTGGTGGTAGTTGGTGAACTTTGTGCTTCAGTTGTACTTGGTGTTTCAGTTGTATTTGGAGTTTCAGTAGTAGTTAGTGCTTCAGTGGTAGTTGGTGCACTTGTAGTTGGTGCTTCAGTAGTAGTTGATCTTTCAGTGGTAGTTGGAACTTCAGAAGTAGTTCGTGCTTTGGTGGTAGTTGGTGAACTTGTAGTTGGTTCTTCAGTTGTATTTGGTGTTTCAGTTGTATTTGGATCTTCAGTAGTAGTTAGTGCTTCAGTGGTAGTTGGTGCACTTGTAGTTGGTGCTTCAGTAGTTGTTAATGTTTCATTGGTAGTTGGAGCTTCAGTGGTAGTTAGAGCTTCAGTAGTAGTTGAGACTTCAGAAGTAGTTGTCTCCATAGTTGTAGTTGGCAAAACAGTTGTAGTTGGTGTTTCAGTGGTAGTTGGAGCTTCAGGGGTGGTTGGAATTTCAGTGGTAGCTGAAGCTTCAGGAGTAGTTGGTGCTTCAGTGGTAGTTGGTGCACTTGTAATTGGTGCTTCAGTAGTACTTGGTGTTTCAGTGGTATTTGAAGCTTCAGTAGTGGCTGTTGCTTCAGTGGTAGTTGATGTTTTAGTGGTAGTGGGATCTTCAAAAGTAGTTGGTGCTTTAGTGGTAGTTGGTGAACTTGTAGTTGGTGCTTCAGTTGTACTTGGTGTTTCAGTTGTATTTGGAGCTTCAGTAGTCGTTAGTGCTTCAGTGGTAGTTGGTGTACTTGTAGTTGGTTCTTCAGTAGTAGTTAATGGTTCAGTGGTAGTTGGAGCTTCAGTAGTAGTTGAGACTTCAGTAGTAGTTGTCTCTGTAGTTGTAGTTGGCAAAACAGTAGTAGTTGGTGTTTCAGTGGTATTTGGAGCTTCAGTAGTAGTTAGTGCTTCAGTGGTAGTTGGTGCACTTGTAGTTAGTGCTTCAGTAGTAGTTGATCTTTCAATGGTATTTGGGGCTTCAGTAGTAGTTGATGTTTCAGTGGCAGTTGGAGCTTCAGTAGTAGTTAGTGCTTCAGTGGTAGTTGGTGCACTTGTAGTTAGTGCTTCAGTAGTAGTTGATCTTTCAGTGGTATTTGGAGCTTCAGTAGTAGTTAATGCTTTATTGGTAGTTGGTGCACTTGTAGTTAGTGCTTCAGTTGTACTTGGTATTTCAGTTGTATTTGGAGCATCAGTAGTAGTTAGTGCTTCAGTGGTAGTTTGTGCACTTGTAGTTGGTTCTTCAGTAGTTGTTAATGTCTCAGTGGTAGTTGGAGCTTCAGAAGTAGTTGAGACTTCAGTAGTAATTCTCTGTGTAGTTGTAGTTGGCAAAACAGTTGTAGTTGGTGTTTCAGTGGTAGTTGGAACTTCAGAAGTAGTTGGTGCTTTGGTGGTATTTAGTGAACTTGTAGTTGGGGCTTCAGTTGTACTTGGTGTTTCAGTTGTATTTGGAGCTTCAGTAGTAGTTAGTGCTTCAGGGGTAGTTGATCTTTCAGTGGTAGTTGGAGCTTCAGTAGTATTTTGTGCTTTGGTGGTAGTTGGTGTACTGGTAGTTGATGCTTCAGTAGTATTTAGTGCTTCAGTGGTAGTTGGAGCTTCAGTAGTAATAGGTGCTTCAGACGTAGTTGGTGCCCTACTAGTTGCTGCTTCAGTAGTAGTTAGTGTTTCAGAGAAAGTTGGAGCTTTAGTAGTAGTCGCTGCTTCATTGGTAGTTGACACAATGGAAGTAGTTGAGGATTCAGTAGTATTTTTCTCTATAGTTGTAGTGGACAAAAAAGTTGTAGTTTGTGTTTCAGTAGTTGTTGGAGCTTCAGAAGTAGTTAGTACTTCAGTAGTAGTTGTCTCTATGGTTGCAGTTGGCAAAACAGTTGTGGTTGGTATTTTGGTGGTAATTGGAGCTTCAATAGTAGTTGATGCTTCTGTGGTACTTGATGCACTTGTAGTTGGTGCTTCAGAATTAGTTGATTCTTTAGTGCTACTTGGCACAATGGTAGCAGTTGAGGCTTCAGAAGTAATTGTCTCAATAGTTGTAGTTGGTAATAAAGTTGTAGTTAGTGTTTCAGTGGTTGTTGGAGATTCAGTAGTAGTTGGTGCTTCAGTGGTACTTGGTGCACTGGTAGTTGATGCTTCAGTAGTATTTGGTGCTTCAGTGTTAGTTAGAGCTTGAGTAATAGTTGTTGCTCCAGTGGTTGCTGATGAACGTGTAGATGGTGCTTCAGTAGTCATTGGTTTTTCAGTAGTAGTTGGAGCTTCAATGGTAGTTAGGGCTTCAGTGGTAGTTGATGCACTTGTAATTGGTGCTTCAGAAGTACTTGGTGTTTCAGTGGTATTTGGAGCATCAGTATTAGTTGGTGCTTCACTGGTAACTGATGTTTCAGTGGTAGTGGGAGCTTCAGAAGTAGTTGGTGCTTGGGTTGTAATTGGTGAACTTGTAGTTGGTGCTTCAGTTGTACTTGGTGTTTCAGTGGTATTTGGAGCTTCAGTAGTGGTTGTTGCTTCAGTGGTAGTTGATGTTTTAGTGGTAGTGGGATCTTCAAAAGTAGTTGGTGCTTTGGTGGTAGTTGGTGAACTTGTAGTTGGTGCTTCAGTTGTACTTGGTGTTTCAGTTGTATCTGGAGCTTCAGTAGTAGTTAGTGCTTCAGTGGTAGTTGGTGCACTTGTAGTTGGTTCTTCAGTAGTAGTTGATCTTTCAGTGGTATTTGAAGCTTGAGTAGTAGTTAGTGCTTTAATGGTAGTTGGTGCACTTGTAGTTAGTGCTTCAGTAGTAGTTGGTGCACTTGTAGTTAGTGCTTCAGTAGTAGTTGATGTTTCAGTGGTACTTGGAGCTTCAGAAGTAGTTGGTGCCTTGGTGGTAGTTGGTGAACTTTGTGCTTCAGTTGTACTTGGTGTTTCAGTTGTATTTGGAGTTTCAGTAGTAGTTAGTGCTTCAGTGGTAGTTGGTGCACTTGTAGTTGGTGCTTCAGTAGTAGTTGATCTTTCAGTGGTAGTTGGAACTTCAGAAGTAGTTCGTGCTTTGGTGGTAGTTGGTGAACTTGTAGTTGGTTCTTCAGTTGTATTTGGTGTTTCAGTTGTATTTGGATCTTCAGTAGTAGTTAGTGCTTCAGTGGTAGTTGGTGCACTTGTAGTTGGTGCTTCAGTAGTTGTTAATGTTTCATTGGTAGTTGGAGCTTCAGTGGTAGTTAGAGCTTCAGTAGTAGTTGAGACTTCAGTAGTAGTTGTCTCCATAGTTGTAGTTGGCAAAACAGTTGTAGTTGGTGTTTCAGTGGTAGTTGGAGCTTCAGGGGTGGTTGGAATTTCAGTGGTAGCTGAAGCTTCAGGAGTAGTTGGTGCTTCAGTGGTAGTTGGTGCACTTGTAATTGGTGCTTCAGTAGTACTTGGTGTTTCAGTGGTATTTGAAGCTTCAGTAGTGGCTGTTGCTTCAGTGGTAGTTGATGTTTTAGTGGTAGTGGGATCTTCAAAAGTAGTTGGTGCTTTAGTGGTAGTTGGTGAACTTGTAGTTGGTGCTTCAGTTGTACTTGGTGTTTCAGTTGTATTTGGAGCTTCAGTAGTCGTTAGTGCTTCAGTGGTAGTTGGTGTACTTGTAGTTGGTTCTTCAGTAGTAGTTAATGGTTCAGTGGTAGTTGGAGCTTCAGTAGTAGTTGAGACTTCAGTAGTAGTTGTCTCTGTAGTTGTAGTTGGCAAAACAGTAGTAGTTGGTGTTTCAGTGGTATTTGGAGCTTCAGTAGTAGTTAGTGCTTCAGTGGTAGTTGGTGCACTTGTAGTTAGTGCTTCAGTAGTAGTTGATCTTTCAATGGTATTTGGGGCTTCAGTAGTAGTTGATGTTTCAGTGGCAGTTGGAGCTTCAGTAGTAGTTAGTGCTTCAGTGGTAGTTGGTGCACTTGTAGTTAGTGCTTCAGTAGTAGTTGATCTTTCAGTGGTATTTGGAGCTTCAGTAGTAGTTAATGCTTTATTGGTAGTTGGTGCACTTGTAGTTAGTGCTTCAGTTGTACTTGGTATTTCAGTTGTATTTGGAGCATCAGTAGTAGTTAGTGCTTCAGTGGTAGTTTGTGCACTTGTAGTTGGTTCTTCAGTAGTTGTTAATGTCTCAGTGGTAGTTGGAGCTTCAGAAGTAGTTGAGACTTCAGTAGTAATTCTCTGTGTAGTTGTAGTTGGCAAAACAGTTGTAGTTGGTGTTTCAGTGGTAGTTGGAACTTCAGAAGTAGTTGGTGCTTTGGTGGTATTTAGTGAACTTGTAGTTGGGGCTTCAGTTGTACTTGGTGTTTCAGTTGTATTTGGAGCTTCAGTAGTAGTTAGTGCTTCAGTGGTAGTTGGTGCACTTGTACTTGGTTCTTCAGTAGTTGTTAATGTCTCAGTGGTAGTTGGAGCTTCAGAAGTAGTTGGTGCTTTGGTGGTAGTTGGTGAACTTTGTGCTTCAGTTGTACTTGGTGTTTCAGTTGTATTTGGAGTTTCAGTAGTGGTTAGTGCTTCAGTGGTAGTTGGTGCACTTGTAGTTGGTTCTTCAGTAGTAGTTAATATTTCAGCGGTAGTTGGTGCACTTGTAGTTGGTTCTTCAGTAGTAGTTAATGTCTCAGTGGTAGTTGGAGCTTCAGAAGTAGTTGAGACTTCAGTAGTAATTGTCTGTGTAGTTGTAGTTGGCAAAACAGTTGAAGTTGGTGTTTCAGTGGTAGTTGGAGCTTCAGGGGTGGTTGGAATTTCAGTAGTAGCTGAAGCTTCAGGAGTAGTTGGTGCTTCAGTGATAGTTGGTGCACTTGTAATTGGTGCTTCTGTAGTACTTGGTGTTTCAGTGATGTTTGGAGCTTTAGTAGTACTTAGTGCTTCAGTGGTAGTTGGTGCACTTGTAGTTGCTTCTTCAGTAGTAGTTGATCTTTCAGTGGTATTTGGAGCTTCAGTAGTAGTTAATGCTTTATTGGTAGTTGGTGCACTTGTAGTTAGTGCTTCAGTTGTACTTGGTGTTTCAGTTGTATTTGGAGCATCAGTAGTAGTTAATGCTTCAGTGGTAGTTTGTGCACTTGTAGTTGGTTCTTCAGTAGTTGTTAATGTCTCAGTGGTAGTTGGAGCTTCAGAAGTAGTTGAGACTTCAGTAGTAATTCTCTGTGTAGTTGTAGTTGGCAAAACAGTTGTAGTTGGTGTTTCAGTGGTAGTTGAAACTTCAGAAGTAGTTGGTGCTTTGGTGGTATTTAGTGAACTTGTAGTTGGGGCTTCAGTTGTACTTGGTGTTTCAGTTGTATTTGGAGCTTCAGTAGTAGTTAGTGCTTCAGGGGTAGTTCGTGCACTTGTAGTTGCTTCTTCAGTAGTAGTTGATCTTTCAGTGGTAGTTGGAGCTTCAGGGGTGGTTGGAATTTCAGTTGTAGCTGAAGGTTCAGGAGTAGTTGGTGCTTCAGTGATAGTTGGTGCACTTGTAATTGGTGCTTCTGTAGAACTTGGTGTTTCAGTGAAATTTGGAGCTTCAGTAGTAGTTAGTGCTTTAGTGGTAGTTGGTGCACTTGTAGTTAGTGCTTCAGTAGTAGTTGATGTTTCAGTGGTACTTGGAGCTTCAGAAGTAGTTGGTGCTTTGGTGGTAGTTGGTGAACTTTGTGCTTCAGTTGTACTTGGTGTTTCAGTTGTATTTGGAGTTTCAGTAGTGGTTAGTGCTTCAGTGGTAGTTGGTGCACTTGTAGTTGGTTCTTCAGTAGTAGTTAATATTTCAGTGGTAGTTGGAGCTTCAGTAGTAGTTGAGACTTCAGTAGTAGCTGTCTGGGTAGTTGCAGTTGGCAAAACAGTTGTAGTTGGTGTTTCAGTGGTAGTTGGAGCTTCAGGGGTGGTTGGAATTTCAGTAGTAGCTGAAGCTTCAGGAGTAGTTGGTGCTTCAGTGATAGTTGGTGCACTTGTAATTGGTGCTTCTGTAGTACTTGGTGTTTCAGTGATATTTGGAGCTTCAGTAGTAGTTAGCGCTTCAGTGGTAGTTGGTGCACGTGTATTTGGTGCTTCAGTAGTTGTTAATATTTCATTGGTAGTTGGAGCTTCAGTAGTAGTTGGAGCTTCAGTAGTAATTCTCTGTGTAGTTGTAGTTGGCAAAACAGTTGTAGTTGGTGTTTCAGTGGTAGTTGGAACTTCAGAAGTAGTTGGTGCTTTGGTGGTATTTAGTGAACTTGTAGTTGGGGCTTCAGTTGTACTTGGTGTTTCAGTTGTATTTGGAGCTTCAGTAGTAGTTAGTGCTTCAGGGGTAGTTCGTGCACTTGTAGTTGCTTCTTCAGTAGTAGTTGATCTTTCAGTGGTAGTTGGAGCTTCAGGGGTGGTTGGAATTTCAGTTGTAGCTGAAGGTTCAGGAGTAGTTGGTGCTTCAGTGATAGTTGGTGCACTTGTAATTGGTGCTTCTGTAGAACTTGGTGTTTCAGTGAAATTTGGAGCTTCAGTAGTAGTTAGTGCTTTAGTGGTAGTTGGTGCACTTGTAGTTAGTGCTTCAGTAGTAGTTGATGTTTCAGTGGTACTTGGAGCTTCAGAAGTAGTTGGTGCTTTGGTGGTAGTTGGTGAACTTTGTGCTTCAGTTGTACTTGGTGTTTCAGTTGTATTTGGAGTTTCAGTAGTGGTTAGTGCTTCAGTGGTAGTTGGTGCACTTGTAGTTGGTTCTTCAGTAGTAGTTAATATTTCAGTGGTAGTTGGAGCTTCAGTAGTAGTTGAGACTTCAGTAGTAGCTGTCTGGGTAGTTGCAGTTGGCAAAACAGTTGTAGTTGGTGTTTCAGTGGTAGTTGGAGCTTCAGGGGTGGTTGGAATTTCAGTAGTAGCTGAAGCTTCAGGAGTAGTTGGTGCTTCAGTGATAGTTGGTGCACTTGTAATTGGTGCTTCTGTAGTACTTGGTGTTTCAGTGATATTTGGAGCTTCAGTAGTAGTTAGCGCTTCAGTGGTAGTTGGTGCACGTGTATTTGGTGCTTCAGTAGTTGTTAATATTTCATTGGTAGTTGGAGCTTCAGTAGTAGTTGGAGCTTCAGTAGTAATTGTCTGTGTAGTTGTAGTTGGCAAAACAGTTGTAGTTGGTGTTTCAGTGGTAGTTGGAGCTTCAGGGGTGGTTGGAATTTCAGTGGTAGCTGAAGCTTCAGGAGTAGTTGGTGCTTCAGTGGTAGTTGGTGCACTTGTAATTGGTGCTTCGGTAGTACTTTGTGTTTCAGTGGTATTTTGAGCTTCAGTAGTGGTTGTTGCTTCAGTAGTAATTGTCTGTGTAGTTGTAGTTGGCAAAACAGTTGTAGTTGGTGTTTCAGTGGTAGTTGGAGCTTCAGGGGTGGTTGGAATTTCAGTGGTAGCTGAAGCTTCAGGAGTAGTTGGTGCTTCAGTGGTAGTTGGTGCACTTGTAATTGGTGCTTCTGTAGTACTTCGTGTTTCAGTGGTATTTGAAGCTTCAGTAGTGGTTGTTGCTTCAGTGGTAGTTGATGTTTTAGTGGTATTCGGATCTTCAAAAGTAGTTGGTGCTTTGGTGGTAGTTGGTGAACTTGTAGTTGGTGCTTCAGTTTTACTTGGTGTTTCAGTTGTATTTGGAGCTTCAGGAGTAGTTAGTGCTTCAGTGGTAGTTGGTGCACTTGTAGTTGGTTCTTCAGTAGTAGTTAATGTTCCAGTGGTAGTTGGAGCTTCAGTAGTAGTTGAGACTTCAGTAGTAGTTGTCTCTGTAGTTGTAGTTGGCAAAACAGTAGTAGTTGGTGTTTCAGTGGTATTTGGAGCTTCAGTAGTAGTTAGTGCTTCAGTGGTAGTTTGTACATGTGTAGTTGGTGCTTCAGTAGTAGTTGATGTTTCAGTGATATTTGGAGCTTCAGTAGTAGTTAGTGCTTCAGTGGTAGTTGGTGCACTTGTAGTTAGTGCTTCAGTAGTAGTTGATGTTTCAGTGGTAGTTAGAGCTTCAGTGGTAGTTAGAGCTTCAGTAGTAGTTGAGACTTCAGTAGTAGTTGTCTGTGTAATTGTACTTGGCAAAGCAGTAGTAGTTGGTGTTTCAGTGGTAGTTGGAACTTCAGGGGTGGTTGGAATTTCAGTAGTAGCTAAAGCTTCAGGAGTAGTTGGTGCTTCAGTGATAGTTAGTGCAC
The DNA here is from genome assembly GCF_048569485.1 of Anomaloglossus baeobatrachus. NCBI lineage: Eukaryota > Metazoa > Chordata > Amphibia > Anura > Aromobatidae > Anomaloglossus > Anomaloglossus baeobatrachus. The sequence continues at coordinate 26,159,661 of NC_134361.1, forward strand.
TTGTAATTGGTGCTTCTGTAGTACTTGGTGTTTCAGTGATATTTAGAGCTTCAGTAGTAGTTAGTGCTTCAGTGGTAGTTGGTGCACTTGTAGTTGGTGCTTCAGTAGTAGTTGATCTTTCAGTAGTAGTTGGAGCTTCAGAAGTAGTTGGTGCTTTGGTGGTATTTAGTGAACTTGTAGTTGGGGCTTCAGTTGTACTTGGTGTTTCAGTTGTATTTGGAGCTTCAGTAGTAGTTAGTGCTTCAGTTGTAGTTGATGTTTCAGTGGTAATTGGAGCTTCAGTAGTGGTTGGTGCTTTGGTGGTAGCTGATGTACTGGTAGCTGATGCTTCAGTAGTATTTAGTGCTTCAGTGGTAGTAGGAGTTTGAGTAGTAATTGGTGCTTCAGAGGTAGTTGGTACCTTTGTAGTTGGTGCTTCAGTAGTGGTTAGTGTTTCAGTGGTAGTTAGAGCTTCAGTTGTAGTTAGTGCCTCAGTGGTAGTTGGTTTACTTGCAGTTGGTACTTCAGTAGTAGTCGCTGCTTCATTAGTAGTTGATACAATGGATGTAGTTGAGGCTTCGGTAGTAGTTGTCTCTATAGTTGTAGTGGGCAAAACAGTTGTAGTTGGGGTTTCATTGGTAGTTGAAGCTTCAGAAGTAGTTGGAAGTTCAGTGGTGGTTGGGGCTTCAGGAGTAGTTGATGCTTCAGTGGTAGTTGCTGCACTTGTAGTTGGTGCTGCAGAATTAGGTGAATTTTTAGTGCTACTCTGCACAGTGGTGGCAGTTGAGGCTTCAGAAGTAATTGTCTCTATATTTGTAGTTAGCAATACAGTTGTAGTTAGTGTTTCAGTAGTATTTGGTGCTTCAGTGGTACTTGATGCACTTGTAAGTGGTACTTCAGTTGTACTTGGTGTTTCACTGATATTTGGTGCTTCAGTGGTAGATATTAAACTTGTAGTTGGTACTTCAGTTAAAGCTTCAGTAGAAGTTGGCTCTACAGTAGAAATTGGAAAATGTAAATATTTAGCAGAATACTAGATTTCTGATTGCCCCTTGCAGATTTTATAAATGCTTGGAAGGAATAAAAAAAATTTGATACTTATCCAGCTCTCACCAGTCTTCTTTGGTCTTGTCACTGTGATGGTCTCATATGGCTCATCTTCAGCATCTTCTGCCACCTAAAATCTTTTATGTTTCTAGCGCAAACAAGGTTATATGACAGCATGTATGCATGCTGCAATGTGATAATGTCACAGCTTACTTAAATTGGAGATGCAAGTTGCTGGAAGACGCTGAAGATGGCCATTCATTGAAGACTGCACTGCAGCCCACAGGGAAGAAAGCAAAGCTGGGCTACGTGGCGAAAAGTGGTAATAGCCTATTTAGTCAGAACTAACCTGGCGGAGCATTAAATCCTTAAGTTAGTCCCCGTCTCAAGTACCATATTCATGCCCATTCAGAGTGATTGACACCTTATTAATATGCCAAATCATGGCTTCAGTGCAGGACATTGTGTGGTTGCACCAATGTATACAGAAGTTCAGGAAGCAAAACTCCTGGAATGGAGATGATTATGGCATCCAAGATTTGGAGTAGTCTAGGGGAATAGATCTCCTGCTGGATTAGTCTTGTCTAATTAGCTTATAATTAGCCAATAAACAAAATTGATATTAGCTCTCCGATGGTAGCACCAGCGTTTCAGTTTTACACATTCTACACTTGAACAAACCACAAGGATAAGGCTCAGTATGATGTTAGTGGCGGATTTGGGGTCGTAGAGAATCCGATAGGTTCCCTTGAAAGGGATTGTCTATTAGTGTGGGGTAAAAAAAAGTTTTCATTTGCACTCGGAGATTACAGCTAAATTTGACAAGTAGGAACTACACAGATTATCTAAAATCCTCCAGCAACTGGAAGTATCCGGCAGTGACCCAGGGGTTGCTGGGAAGCAGGGAGTGTGTATCTGCCTCTGCAAAAGGAAAGAAGTGTCTGTTTGTCTCCCTGCAAAGAAGCAGTGTTTAGCAAGTGTAGTGTATGTATACTGAGAAAAGAGTCACACTACAGAGATCTGTTATTTTAGGACAGAGACTGCCAGGAGTGGAGAACAGCTCAGGATAGTTCAAAAGCAAACTGTTGTGCAGCAGAAGGATAGAGAAGAGTGACCTGCACAGGATCTACCCTCCCCCTCACATCACTGGATAAGGTACAGTGTTCCACTTTGTGTACATCCAGATTGCAAGGAGAAATACTCTGTGTAAGCAGAGAAGATAATCTGTGAACATTCTGTAATGTATGTTATTCTGGAAGCCCTGTGTGAACAGTATTAAAGTCTTCATTCTATTGGAACAGTGTTATATACCTGTGTTTTTGCTGGAAACTGTTACATCATCTCATGTATGGAAGATGCTGGTTAAGTGTGCTCTGAATTAATCACTCAAATTTCCAAAGAACAAATGTTTACTTTACCCAGCCTCCCTCTAGAGAGTGACGGACATACAACATAAAGGCTGGGTACTGAGTGTCTCAGCAAGAGGACACTTTGTGGTCATTTTTTTGTCCAATCAGTAGGAATTGTCCAAGACAGACAACCCCTCTGAGATATATTGTCATTGTTGTTAATCTCCACTCTGTATTGCCATTGGTTCCAGAATAAAATTAACAATCTTGAAATTGCAAAAATTATTTCTAACATGTTTAGCCTGGAGTGCCCAATATTATTCTAATTTGTAAAATCGAAGCTTTACCTTCCCATACATGAGGCAAAGTTACCACCCCCTCCAAATTTAGGCATAGCTTTACAAGCTCATAGTAGCAGTAATAGCTTGTTACCACCTATATTCGGCTGAAATCCGCCCCTAACTAAGCTCCGTACTATATGCAACTTGGCTTTTAAACCATCACAAGAAGACATCTTGCCATGAACACATTTTCTAGATCTTCTTCAAGCTATGTATCCTTTAACATCACCATATGGATAATGCGGAGCACCATCCAGCCTGATGTAATGCCTCCGTTTTGCTAAATATTCCTTGGATAGATAATGGCTATATGTTATATGGTTATATGCAGCTTCCTAAGCTGGTGAAGAAGAGCTAAAATTGACACTTAGTGACACAAGTAATTGAGATAAAGAGTAGGTAATTTAAAGTGTTGATATTTTGTAGAGTTGATTTTATTGCTGGGGGACCTATTCCTGAGACCCCTACTGATTACTTAAAGGACAAAAAAGAATTATACATCTAATCCGAGGAGGGGAAGCCGAATGGTGGTCAGATTCATAGACTTTCCATCACGGATACACAGCTAATTGAGTTAAAGGTTAGGTAAACGTAAAAGTGTTGATACATTGTAAACATTGTTGAGTTGATTTAATTGGTGGCAGACCTATTCCTGAGACCCCTACTGATTACTCAATGGACCAAAAAAGAACAATAAAGAATTATACAACTAATCCGAGGAGGGAAAGCAGAATGGTGGTTGGACCCATAGACTTTCCATCACCAATACACAACTAATTGAGTTAAAGGGTAGATAAACCTAAAAGTGTTGATATTTGCTACACATTGTTGCGTTGATATTATTGGTGGCGGTCCTACTGAGACTCCTACTGATTACTCAAAGGACAAAAAAGAATAATACAACTAATCCGAGGAGGAAAAGCAGAATGGTGGTCAGACGGTTAGACTTTCTATCAACGATGCGCTGTGCCTCTCGACCAAATCCCAACCAATCAAAACCATTAAACTAGAATATGGTTCAACTTTTGTATACTGCAGTTTTGACAACAGTCCTTTGGAGAAACTCCTGTAACTTTGTGATATCACAATATATTTTCCTAAAAAAAATGTAATAAACATTAGAATCCGATATAACAAAAATAGCTTCTTAATGGTCCTTTGGTTCTAGTTGTATTAGAAAATTGGAATTACCTAACAATAGATAATAGAGTTGAGCAAAACAATATTGGCAGCCCTAGTCCGATGTCCAGTCCCGGTCCTTCTTGGCAGTCTTCACTTTGCAAAGAGGTGAAGACTACCCTCATCTGGCTGCCAAAGAAGACCAGACGGTCACCAAGCCAGGAAAACAACTATGATAACTTTAGCTCAGATTTGATGGATATAGCAAAGATAAGAAAATTGTGACATGGGTTTACAATATTTTACACTCACCATGAAGAAGAACCATAAGTAAGAGGAAAAGTGCCTTGGATCTACAAACAGTCTCCATGGTGTCTATCATTTAGTTCTGTGTCTTGAAGATGTAGATAAGCAATATGCCAAACTTTGGAAATAGGAAATACTTTATATAGTACTCGTGACATCACGATAGCCTTTGTCAACAATGACTGATGTCTCACATTACAAAAATGTCACACTTGGGCAACCCTTATCACGTTTTGTAAAGTAAAATGTATTCAAACGTCAAGGAAATTATCTAAGCGCTTCTGATTTACATACATTAATCCTCTACATGTGTGACTCATTAATCTGATAACAATGGAATCTACCAGGTCTTCCCTGATCTGAACTGTTCGGTAACCATGAGTTTCATTTTCTCAACTGGTGACTACATTATGTAAAGTTTACTTTTCAAATGAGACTTTTTAAAAGGATTGTCCACTTTGGATAATCCATGCTCCTACTGCCGTGACCAATTGTCATCAGTGTGGAAACTCAGCAATGCTGAATTTCCCTATATCACCACCTCAGTTGAAATAAAGCATTACACTGGTTGTGTATATACTCTTCCCAAGAGTGTGAGAGGGAGTCTTTATTAAAATAAAAAAAAAATTCCAGTGTCTGTGTGTTTTTTAACTGTACACTTACCGGATTAGTAATGGTGATCTCTGATAGACACCTCTACATTACTAACCCCTGAGCTTGATGCCAGCTGACATTACACAGCTGACATCAATCCCAAAAATATTAGCCCGATAGCCACTGCACCAGGGAAATCGGGAAGCGCAGGACAAAGCTCCAGGATTGAAAGGTGAGCCAGTAAAAAGAAGGAAAAGGCTGCACCCGTAAAATAGCATCCACACTTTATTGAAAATGGTGCATAAAAATCACGAAGGTATTGGGCCAGGTGCTGGAACCTTGCTAGATCCAGAATTGACACATGTAATGAATTTTCCACTTTTGGGGCTGCTATTTTTAGGCTGGGAAGGGCCAAATAACCATGGGCCTCCCCAGCCTGATAATACCGGCCCACAGCTGTCTGCTTTACCTTGACTGGTAATCAAAAATTGCCATGACATCACAACTTGTTTTTAATTATTTATTCCATATCCAAATTTGTTTGCAATTATCCCTTAGCCCTTACTATGACCATTTTACAGCACCAAAATTTGGGTCCCCATTGAATTATGTGGGGCAAGTGCAGGTATCAAACCAAATTTTTAACTAAAGTTTGGCCTAACCTGGTGAACCCGAACATCCATTGGTCTGCTCATCCCTAGTATGTAATTTTGGGGATATCTGTTTTACATATGACAGTCAGAAAGAACTCGGCACTGCGTGCTGAGTTTTTTCTGATTGTTGTATAAAGAGTGGGACTGAACCAGAGCACCACCATTTTTAAGGAGTGCCGTATTTCTCTACATATGAGTCAATGTGACTTTTGACACATTTATTTCCTCGATTATTAACCCCTTCACGACCGCGGGCAGTAAAATTACGTCCTATTTTAACGTGACTTAACGACCAGGGACGTAATTTTACTGCCTAAACTTCATTTGATTGCCGTGGCCATAGCAACGGCTTTCAAATGATGTCCCCTGCTGTTTCTTACAGCAGGGGACCTTTGCTTGACCCCAGGGGGGGCGGCATCGCCACCCCCTATCGACGATCGATGTGATTGGCTGTTCAAATCTGAACCGCCAACCACATCGATCGCACTAATTTCGGCAAAAATAATGCCCGAATTAGTGCGATCCTGTGAGATCCAGCTATGAGATGCCGCAGCTGCTGCAGCATATCATAGATGGACCTCAAACATGCCGCCCCCAGCCCCTGCAGCACTGATTGGAGCGATCGTGCTATGACGCGCAATCGCTCCAATCAGTGTGCAGTGGGGCGGTCTGATCTGCCGGTGGCCGCCCTCCCCAGGCCTGTGCTGGCCTGTGAGCCCTCCCCCAGCATGTCTGCAGCATGGAGTGGCTGGTACTTTTGGTACCACGCCACCGCTGCTGCTGCCGCCGCCTCTGATGTCACCGCCGCTGCAGCTCTAATGGTAACTAATCCGCTCCCTGCGCGCTCCCGTGAAGGCCCCTGCGCGCTCCCGTGAAGGCCCCTGCCCGTGCCCCCCCCCCCCGATCTGCCCCCCTACGCCCCGGTCTGCCCCCCGGCATCCCGATCTGCTACCACCGCTGCTGCTGAGGTCACCGCTGCTGCTGCAAAGTGAGTACTGTGCTCACTTTGCAGCCCGTGCGCGCTCCCGTGGTGCCCCTGCGCGCTGCCGTGATAGCCCCTGCCGTGCCCCCCCCCGCGATCTGCTCCCCCCAACCACCACCCCCCCCCCCCCGACATCCCGATCCGCTCCCCCGGCGATCTGACTGCCTCCCCCATTATCTCTATTCTGCTTCTGCAGCTCCCTCTCCGGTCTCCCCCTCTGCTCTCCCCCTCTGCTGTCCCCCCCTCTGCTCTCAACCCCCCCTCTGCTCTCCCCCCCCCCCCCACCTCTCCCCCTCTGCTCTCCCCCCCCACTCTCCCCCTCTGCTCTCCCCCGACGTCCTCTTACCTGTCTTCACCGGCCTGATCACATCTGCGTCCATCGCTGGGTCCTGCCTGCTGCTCCTGTAAAGCTGTCCATCTCTCTGCCATCTGTTCCTCTGCAGCTCTTCTGGTCAGTGATCCTCCTGCTAGTCCTCTGGGTACTGTGAGTATAACTTTTTTTTTTTTCCCGTATCCCCTGTCCATTTTTACACCTCATCCGTCCGTGCGTCTCGCCGAGCGCTGATCAGGGATGCAGATAACGGATCGGCATCCCTGCTCAATTTTTGGCGTGACTTTTTTCCGTATCCCCGACGCTTTTTGTATCCCATCCGTCCGTGCGTCCCGCCAAGCGCTGATCAGGGATGCACATAACGGATCGGCATCCATGGTCAATTTTTGGCGTGACTTTTTTCCGTATTCACGACGCTTTTTGTATCGCATCCGTCCGTGCGTCCCGCCGAGCGCTGATCAGGGATGCACATAACGGATCTGCATCCGTGGTCAGTTTTTGGCGTGACTTTTTTCCGTATTCACGACGCTTTTTGTATCGCATCCGTCCGTGCGTCCCGCCGAGCGCTGATCAGGGATGCAGATAACGGATCTGCATCCATGGTCAGTTTTTGGCGTGACTTTTTTCCGTATTCACGACGCTTTTTGTATCGCATCTGTCCGTGCATCCCGCCGAGCGCTGATTAGGGATGCAGATAACGGATCGGCATCCCTGCTCAATTTTTGTCGTGACATTTTTCCGTATTTGCGACGCTTTTTGTATCGCATTTGTCCGTGCATCCCGCCAAGCGCTGATCAGGGATGCACATAACGTGTCTGCATCCATGGTCAATTTTTGGCGTGACTTTTTTTTTTACGTATCCCCGACGCTTTTTTTTATCGCATCCGACCGTGCGTCCTGCAGCGGCCGATCAGTGCACTGCGTCTGTGCGTTTGAAAAGTCAAATTGCGCTCCTTCTCTTCTGAGCCCCGCCATGCGCTCAAACAATTACTTTCCACCACATGTGAGGTATCTGCGTACTCAGGAGAAATTGCACAATACATTTTATGGTGCATTTTTTCCTGATAGCCTTGTGAAAAAAAAAGCTACCTAGTTGAAGCAACCGTTTTGTGGTAAAAATAATTTTTTTTTCTTTTCACGGCTCAACGCTATAAACTTCTGTGAAGCCCCCAGGTGTTCAAAGTGCTCACCAAACATCTAGAAAAATTATTTGAGGGCTCTAGTTTCCAAAATGGTGTCACTTGTGGGGGAGCTCCACTGTTTAGGCACCATAGGGGGTCTCCAAACGTGACATGGCGTCCGCTAATGATTCCAACCAATTTTGCTGTCAAATGGCGCTCCTTCTCTTCTGAGCCCCGCCATGCGCCCAAACAATTACTTTCCACCACATATGAGGTATCTGCGTACTCAGGAGAAAATGCACAATACATTTTATGGTGCATTTTTTCCTGATAGCCTTGTGAAAAAAAAAGCTACCTAGTTGAAGCAACCGTTTTGTGGTAAAAAAAATTTTTTTTCTTTTCACGGCTCGACGCTATAAACTTCTGTGAAGCCCCCAGGTGTTCAAAGTGCTCACCAAACATCTAGAAAAATTATTTGAGGGCTCTAGTTTCCAAAATGGGGTCACTTGTGGGGGAGCTCCATTGTTTAGGCACCTCAGGGGGTCTTCAAACCCGACATGGCGTCCGCTAACAGGTGCAGCTAATTTTGCACTCAAAAATTCAAATGGCGCTCCTTGCCTTCCGATCACTGCTGTGTGTCCAAACATTTGATTTCCACCACATATGAGGTATCTGCGTACTCAGGAGAAAATGCACAATACATTTTATGGTGCATTTTTTCCTGATAGCCTTGTGAAAAAAAAAGCTACCTAGTTGAAGCAACCGTTTTGTGGTAAAAAAAAATTTTTTCTTTTCACGGCTCGACGCTATAAACTTCTGTGAAGCCCCCAGGTGTTCAAAGTACTCACCAAACATCTAGAAAAATTATTTGAGGGCTCTAGTTTCCAAAATGGGGTCACTTGTGGGGGAGCTCCATTGTTTAGGCACCTCAGGGGGTCTTCAAACCCGACATGGCGTCCGCTAACAGGTGCAGCTAATTTTGCACTCAAAAATTCAAATGGCGCTCCTTGCCTTCCGAGCACTGCTGTGTGTCCAAACATTTGATTTCCACCACATAACAGGTATCTGCGTACTCAGGAGAAAATGCACAATACATTTTATGGTGCATTTTTTCCTGTTACCCTTGTGAAAAAAAAGCTACCTAGTTGAAGCAACCGTTTTGTGGTAAAAAAATTTTTTTTTTCTTTTCACGGCTCAACGCTATAAACTTTTGTGAAGCCCCCAGGGGTTCAAAGTGCTCACCAAACATCTAGAAAAATTATTTGAGGGCTCTAGTTTCCAAAATGGGGTCACTTGTGGGGGAGCTCCATTGGTTAGGCACCTCAGGGGGTCTTCAAACCCGACATGGCGTCCGCTAATGAGTGCAGCTAATTTTACGTTCAAAAATTCAAATGGCGCTCCTTCCCTTCCGAGCTCTGCCGTGCGCCCAAACAATTGATTTTTACCACATATGGGGTATCAGCGTACTCAGGAGAACATGCACAATAAATTGTATTGTGTACTTTCTCTTTTCTCCCTTGTAAAAATGAAAATTTTATGGCTAAAGTAACATTTTTGTGTTAAAAAGTAAAATTTTCATTTTTTCCTTACACATTGCTTTGGTTCCTGTGAAGCACCTAAAGGGTTAATAAACTTATTGGATGTGGTTTTGAGCAGTGTGAGGGGTGTAGTTTTTAGAATGGGGTCACTTTTGGGTATTTTCTGTCACCTAGGCCTCTCAAAGTCACCTCAAATGTAATGTGGTCCCTAAAAAAAATTATTTTGTAAATTTTGTTGGAAAAATGAGAATTTGCTGATGACCTTTGACCCCTTCTAACTTCCTAACGGAAAAAAAATTTGTTTCGAAAATTGCGCTGATGTAAAGTAGACAAGTGGGAAATGTTATTTAGTAACTATTTTGTGTGACATATCTCTCAGATTTATGGGCATAAATTTTCAAAGTTTGAAAATTGCGAAATTTTCAAAATTTTCGCCAAATTTCCTAAATTTTCACAAATAAACGCAAAACATATCGGCCTAAATTTACCACTGACATGAAGTACAATATGTCACGAAAAAACAATCTCAGAATCGCCAGGATCCGTTGAAGCGTCCCAGAGTTATAACCTGTCAAAGTCACACTGGTCAGAATTGCAAAAAATGGCCCGGTCATTAGGGTGTTTTAGTGGCCGGGGGTGAAGGGGTTAATTAAATCTTTTAATAGCTATAGAAATAAGGAAATAAATGGAACAGAAAAGTAGAACCAGTCATCCCATAGCTCTACCTTGTCCACAGTGATGTTAAGAAAAACCTGATGGAATAAGCAGAATTGATTTCTTTCCTTTACATGATGACATCTTTTCTTTTTTAATGAAGTCTTTCACCTTGGAAAATGCTGTAGCTTGGTGCGAAACAGGTCTGTTTCTAAGACTAAGGCGGGCTTTGCACGTTGCGACATCGCAAGCCGATGCTGCGATGTCGCACGCAATTGTCCCCGCCCCCGTCGCACGTACGATATCGTGTGATAGCTGGCGTAGCGAACATTATCGCTACGCCAGCTTCACACGCACTCACCTGCCCTGCGACCGTCGCTCTGGCCGGCGACCCGCCTCCTTCCTAAGGGGGTGGGTCGTGCGGCGTCATAGCGACGTCACATGGCAGGCGGCCAATAGCGGCGGAGGGGCGGAGATGAGCAGGATGTAAACATCCCGCCCATCTCCTTCATCCGCATATCCTACGGAAGCCGCAGTGACGCCGGTAGGAGATGTTCCTCGCTCCTGCGGCTTCACACACAGCGATGTGTGCTGCCGCAGGAACGAGGAACAACATTGGACTGTCGCGTCAGCGTAATTATGGATTACGCCGACGCTGCACCGATGATATGATTACGACGATTTTGCGCTCGTTAATCGTATCATCTAGGCTTTACACAGTACGATGTCGCATGCGATGCCGGATGTGCGTCACTTTCAATTTGACCCCACCGACATCGCACCTGCGATGTCGTAGTGTGCAAAGCCGCCCTAAGTCTAATCAATAAATATGTGAGGTTTCTGCTGTATCTCTAGAAGTCATGTGCAAGTAATAGTCTCCGTAACTGTGGAGATCCATATTGAATCCGAGTATCATGACTGTGGGCCTTTGGCAGTGCATCTATTTTTGGCAACTGGTGAAAGCTCAATATTCTGCAAAGCAAGGGAGACCAGAAACAGTGACTCAAACCTTCAAATTTTCTAGTTACCAAAATTGTATCTCTCTAAAGCCTGCTTTACATGTTACGATTTAGCATAAGATATCGCATATGCGATCGCAACCACCCCCATCGTGTGTGCGACACGTTCAATTTGTTGAACGTGTCGCACATACGAGTAACCCCCGTCACACGTACTTACCTGTCCATACGACCTCGATGTGGGCGGCGAACGTCCACTTCCATGAGTGGGAGGGCCGTTCGGCGTCACATCGACGTCACGCGGCAGCCGGCCAATAGAAGCGGAGGGGCGGAGATGAGCGGGACGTAAACATCCCGCCCACCTCCTTCCTTCCGCATTGCCGGCCGGGAGCCGCTGGACGCAGGTAAGATCTGTTCATCATTCCCGGGGTGTCACACACAGCGATGTGTGCTAACCCGGGTACGATGAACAACCTGTCGTTCAATTTTTCAGAATTGAACGACGTGTGTGCGATGAACGTTTTACCGTTCAATCGCAATCGCACGTAGCTGTTACATGTTACAATGTACCTTACAATGCCAGATGTGCGTCACTTACGACGTGACCCCGCCGACACATCATAAGATATATTGTAGCGTGTAAAGCGGCCTTTAGTTTACCCTGAAGCTGCTTCACATGTGTACCTTATGTATAGAACGTCCAAGATTTGTGCCTCTTCCCTAGTAAAGTTCACCTGCATCAAGATTGAGTCAGCGTTAAGACCGCTTTACAAGCTGCGATCTCACTAGTGAGATCGCTAGCAAGCGTACCCGCCCCCATTGTTTGTGCATTACGGGCAAATCGCTGCCCATGGCGCACAAAATCGAGTGGACCTGTCACACTACTTACCTGCCTAGCGATGTCACTGTGACCGGCGAACCGCCTCCTTTCTAAGGGGGTGTTTCGTTCAGCGTCACAGCAACGTCACTAAGCGGGCACCCAATCGAAGCAGAGGGGCGAAGATGAGCTGGACGGACATCCCGCCCACCTCCTTCTGTCCTCATTGCCGGCGGCCGCAGGTAAGGAGATGTTCCTCGTTCCTGCGGTGTCACACATAGCGATGTGTGCTGCCGCAGGAACAACGAACAACATCGTACCTGCAGCAGCAACGATAATTGAGAATAGGGGAGCATGTCAACGATTAGCAAATTTGCACGTGTTTGCGATGATTTTCGATCGCACGTAGGTGCATGGCCGGCATTAGGCATGTGCGACTTGTACGGTCGCACAGGACACCGACGGCCATGCTTTGGGGGGGGGGGACCCAGAGAGGTAACAAGTCATTACTTACTTAACTTTATGTAGCGCCTGGCCAGCCGGACCCACCACCTTCACCGAGCCCCAGTCGCAGCTGCAGCAGAGGGGTGCAGTGTTGCTTCAGCCACTACTGCAGTCTGCACATGACTAAGGTACATGCAAAGTCCTTCTAGGGCATCGCATGCAAATTAGCCATGTGGAGGGGGAGTCAATGTGAATGGAGCATAGTAGGGAGGTAACACGGCATCCCGCAGCCCAATGTGATGAGGTCATCACTCTGCACCTCATCACAGTGCTGCAGGCAATGCGGAGCTGGTGAGCGTGCGGCATTTGGCAGGGAGAGATAGGCGCTCTGTGAGCTGAAGATTGCCGTGGGGGGCTGCTGACTACAGCCGCGAGTGGTGAGGGGGCCGCTGACTACAGGCGCGGGGGGCGGAGGAGGGGCCGCTGACTACAGCCACGGTGGGCGGGGGAGGGGCCGCTGACTACAGCCACGGGTGGTGGGGGGGGCGCTGACTACAGCCGTGGGGGGGCCGCTGACTCCAGCCGCGGGGGGTGGGGGGGGGGGGCGCTGACTACACCATATGGTCAAGCTGCTTCCACAACAGCTCTATAGGGTTGAGGTCTGGTGACTGGGCGGCCCCTCCATTACAGATAGATACCAGCTGCCGGCTTCTTCCCTAAATAGTTCATGCATAATTTGGAGGTGTGCTTTGTATATTTATTTTGGAGAGTCGGATCCCAACAGGTTTGAAACAAAGAAAAGATTTGATAATGTGCTATCGGTGAAACCGTGGCATGGACTATACTGTTTACCTGTGGAGATTCTCATACATTTCTTATTATTAAGAATTTTTTTTCTTTTTTTTTCCTCTCCTTTTTCTTTTGTATTGGTAAAATCATGTAAGTTCCGAGTATATTTGTCCATATTTATAAAAACAACCCAAAATTTAACTATACATATATTTTTCGCAAAAAAGTAACTAGGGATTTTTGAAACTGTTTGCTTTTAGCCTCTGATATTAGAAGGATGTACTCCCATTTTGAATTGATCATGTGATCTGTGGATTTAAGTAGATGAGCTTTTGTGGCTTTCAGAATACAGACCATAATGAAGGCGTAGCATAGTCTGGGACACCCTGTTAGTTTCTCTACCAGCCATTCAAATATAGTGTTTTTTTAATAAAATTAACAAATATCATTTAGAATTTTTTAAAGGAATTTTTTTTTTGTCCACTTGCATTCGGTTTACATTTTGAAGCTGCTTCACTCTTTGCTGCTGGAAGGGTATCCACCCGGCTCCGTGCGGCTTCACAGGACATAGACGCTACATGAGGGATCTCCACTACCGGTAAGCTGGCCTTTTTTCTTTTTCATGTAAATATTATTCCAATGTGGTGAATTCCTATTGGCTGCAATGAGCGATGAGGTCATTATCAGGTCTCAGTGACGCTGCCGGTGACATCACAGAACTTAGAATATTAGGTTTCCCCAGTGTTCCATCTCAGACATTGGCCTGGTGAAGAATTTCTGTGAAGACGTTTTCAGGAGCTTCTAATAATTACAACATGGAGAATACTAATATATATTCTTGTGATGAAGAAGCCTTCAACATGGAGAGTTCACGTCTACTAGCAGAGAATGCGCAGCTGCGCAAGATGATGGGGCTAATGCAGGAGAACGTGGAGCTTCGCTGTGTTTTGAAAGACCATGAAAGAAAAGCTCAAATTATAACACCTCCAGGACAACACAAGAAAGACCACAATGGTAAGACTGGGATAACACAAAGGGATTTCCACCAAATCCGACTTTTTAATGGGTTGATGTTGACGTTTCCTAAAGCGATTGGTAGAATCTGGATACAGAATGTCTAGAGATACAGATTACTATTTTTTGTATTCTAGGCATGAAAAATAAGAAAAATACAGAAATATTGCAACATCAATGTGAGATATATTTATTACTTTTGTATTCTCTTGATTCCTGATATTTCATATATTACTCCACTTTTAAGATCCAGTTTTTCAAAAAAATTGCATTTGGCCATGACCGTTATTGTAATGGTGAAAAATTGTTTAGGTAGAACCTGAAGTGTTTAGGTAGATCTGATCATTCAGGGTTTATCATGGATTAACTATTTTTAATCCATGATACATTTTTTTTAGATTTATAGATCTAGTTTTGGGGCAGGAGAACCTGTCGGGCGCCCTCTGGCTCCAAGCCCCGGCTATGACTGATACCTGTTTATCTCATCCCTGGTGTATGGTTATTATCAAGGGAGCTTTATCATTTATGTTTATTACAGACAACTCATTTTAATATTATTCATTTGTTCTAGACCTCAAAGAAGAAGCAAAAATGGTCAATTCAGGCACACAAATAGGTGACAATTCTTAAATCTATATTCTCAGTATATGTCATTTTAAGGATTTCACTAAACCGTAATTTTATTATTGAACTTTTATAGACCCTGAAAAAGTGAAGAAATGTCAGCGCATTGTCGGAGAGATTGACCAGGGCAATTTACTATAAACTATAAGAGTGCATGCTAGTCCGGTTGTATATTAACTACTAGTGGAGACAAATAGTATCACCATAATATATGTGCCTGTTTTGGAAGCCGTACACCCAGTATGGTATGTGGATTGGAGGCTTGCAGGATCTAGATATCTGATCTAATATATAACATATGTTACCAAGGCCCCCCCCTTTTTTGATCAGGCATGGTTTATATTATTGAATTATGAGAGAGTGATCTCCGCTGCCTGCTTGATAAAACCTCTTTTTAGGTGAATCCTAGCATATAGACATGCTATAATTTATGAGATCATCCACCTCCTTTGAGATTTGGTACAGTATCACTGACTAAAATCTTAATATCCAGCATATAATATAGAGGCTTTCATTAATTAATTTTTTGACATCAATATCGGGTAAAATCTGATATATAGTGATCCCGGCTGGTTATCTGTTCAAATTATTTGTATACAAATTAATGGTATATATACTGTTTATATGCTGGATACTTTTGAGTACCATAATTCCCAATTGATTAATATGGACACTATATGTATGACTGGTGGATATATACTATAAGGGGAAACATTTTGCGGTCACAACTTTATAGTTCCGCTGTGTGAATCAAATGTATATTCTATGATATATATGATACATAAATTGTGCCCATTGTAACACTTATATCATCACTTGCAAAATAAAAAATTATTTTTGTATAAAATTTATTGGGCTTCGATCGTTTGTTCTTTCTTCTTTTTCACATTTATGTTTATTACAGACAACTAATTTTAATATTATTCATTTGTTCTAGACCTCAAAGAAGAAGCAAAAATGGTCAATTCAGGCACACAAATAGGTGACAATTCTTAAATCTATATTCTCAGTATATGTCATTTTAAGGATTTCACTAAACCGTAATTTTATTATTGAACTTTTATAGACCCTGAAAAAGTGAAGAAATGTCAGCGCATTGTCGGAGAGATCGCCTTTCAACTGGACCGCCGGATTCTGTGTGCCATCTTCCTGGAGCAACAACGGCTGTATGGATACCGAGTACCCTACATAAAGGAGAAGATTATAGAGGTGAGAAAGCTAAAATTACATCATAAATTATATAAAAAAAGAAGATTTTTTTTGTTACGTAAAGTAAAGTGGTCACTGTGTGAGTTCTTCAAATAAAATGGCACCGCGGAGCGATCTACATAAAGCACTGACTTCTCCAGAACCTGATGAGAAAAAAATGAGTTTTCACTGTGAATTATAAAAGCTTAGCCGGGCAGTTAGAAATGTGTCTGTCAATAAATTTGCCAATTTTATCCATAGACAAGCCGTATTGTGATTACCCCAATATATTAAAGGTATATTTCATGATTACAGGTGACCACAAGTCCAACAACCGGAAAAGTCGATGAGAAATTAAGATCTGAGCTCTACCAGCGCTACAATCACATCATGGACGAGCTGAGGAAATTGGGCTACAACCCAGCAGTGCACCCACACTTTACAGAGTACATGGTCAACACCTATGGGATAACAAAGGATAGAAATGCAAGAACCAAAGATCTTTCCTCCTATAATGACCCACAATACCTAAACAAGATGATAACTGAGTGCATGTCAAGTGACATAGTGAAGGACATCATAATAATCCTCAACTGTCTGGTATATTTCGCCAGAGAAGATGGAAAATCTCTACTCATCTCACCATCGAGTAGCCATTCATCTGTATAACTAAATCACAATTAAATGCTTCCATCTGAAAAAAGTGTCTAATTTAATGTTATAAAAAAAAGGAAAATATTCCTCATAATTTGTGACCCACTAGGACATGGAAATCTTATTTAGATTGCTGCCATTTTGTTCTTAAACTGCTGTTTTGAATTAAAATTGCTGCTTTGTCCACAGTATCATCTGTTAGGGCCAGGTGGACGGGCAGACCCAGGAGGTGGATTAACTGGGCCGAACACCTTACTGAAGGCAAGGGGTCCGGTAGCCGGAGCACAATAGGTAGCAGGACAGTCCGTTCAATAGAGTGGAATGCAGAAGTCCCTGGGACCACGGAGTCACTGATGGTAGTCCGGGTGACGGAGCTCAGGTTCGGAGGCCGAGATGTTGTCAGGCAGAGTCCGGAACCGAT
The DNA here is from genome assembly GCF_048569485.1 of Anomaloglossus baeobatrachus. NCBI lineage: Eukaryota > Metazoa > Chordata > Amphibia > Anura > Aromobatidae > Anomaloglossus > Anomaloglossus baeobatrachus. The sequence goes on from NC_134361.1 coordinate 26,176,585, forward strand.
GGAGCGAGGGGACGGGTCACCACAGGGATCACAGATGGTACGGACTGACGGGATGGCAGATGGTCAGCGTTCGGGAATCGGCAAGGCCGGATGGCGAGGCAGGAGCAGCTCTAGAAGAGAGACAGGTAAGTATATCACAGAGACAAGGAGACCTGACTCCTAGCTTAGGAAACACGAAGAACAGGCCCCGCCCACTTGGACATTAAACCCCTTTATACCCTGTACCTGTGTGATCAATTTCCTGTCAGTGGACGCTGGCCCTTTAAGAGAGGGTCAATGACCGCGCGCCCTAATGCGCATGCGCGAGGCCCGGGTGCCAGAAGCCAGGGCAGGGAGTGGTGAGCAGGAAGCAGGAGAGCCGGGCTGGGGCTGAGTAGCCGACGGGCGCCGGGAGCGGGGACCGGGCCGCCTGGGGACCGCAGGTGATGGAGGCTGGAGACCGTGGAGCGGGGAACGCCTGACAGAGGAGCCGGGGAGCGAAGCAGGGAAGCCGGGGAGCGTGGCAGGTGAGCCGGGGAGCAGAGCAGGGGACCCGGAGAGCGTGAAATCACCTAGTGATTATATCTGGTATTGCAGTTTAGCCTCATTTACTTGAATTTGGGTAAGCTGCAATACCTGACAATGACCATGCTGGTGGTTTGCCGACCGTTAAGATGGTCTTCTGCTGAGAGTTTGGTGTAGAATTTGCAGTTGACCTGATGGTCTCAATGTAAGACAGGAGATAACTGGCTTAGAGATAACAGGGGCACTTGGGAGCTTCAACCTTAAAGGGAACCTGTCACCTAGAATATGCGTTCTGACCTATCAGCAGACACATGTGTGCCCTAATTACACCTCCCTACCCATCCCTGTGTTATAAAATTGTATAATATGAAAGTAATAAAAAACGTTTTATTACCTTCATATTTCCTATGTAAATTAGAGAGTTTATGGTCACAGGGGCGGCGCCTTGCCCTATGCGTCTGCATACTTTCCATGGTTGTGATACCATGGAGTCACATGAGCGACGTCCCCGTCGCTCATTCTATCCTGCACACGTTTACACTTATTATTGCGTCAGGCTTCTCTTCCGGGTTCTCCTTGTCAGTTTCAGATGCGTACTGCGCATGCACAGTGCGCGTCTGAAGCCGGCGCGTGAACACCCGGAAAAAGAAGCCCGCCACAATGCGCGCAGGACAGAATGAGCAACGAGTGACGTCACTCATGTGACTCCATGGTATCACGCCCACAGGGGCGTGATACCACGGAAAGTATGCAGACCTCAATAGGGCAAGGTGCGCCCCTGTGACCATAAACTCTCTAATTTACATAGGAAATATGAAGGTAATAAAACGTTTTTTATTACTTTCATATTATACAATTTTACAACACAAGGGTGGGTAGGGAGGTGTAATTAGGGCACACATGCGTCTGCTGATAGGTCAGAACGCATATTCTAGGTGACAGGTTCCCTTTAAAAGCCCTCTTATACCTCCATAGTAGAAGATGCACAGAAGCTGTTAAAGCTCTTGGATACAGTCCTCCTCTTATCTGTTTAGTGGAGTATGACTCGCGGTCATTCTATGGATCATTGCTCACCAGGCAGTTCCATCCTACGTTGCTTCTTTCAGTTCACCAATGGTCATTCCCATGTTGCTCTTGATGGTGCCCGATCTAGCGAGTTCTTGGTCATCCTCTTCTTCTGCTACTGACTGGATCCGAGCATGACTTTCTCCAATGACTAAAAAAGTAGAAAAACCCGAGCACTCAATAAGGAAGGAGAGAGGTGTTTGGATGCAAGTGTTTTTTATTTACAATCGACAAACTGCAGAAAGTGAACCCTGACACATAGCAACAACCAACGTTTCGGCTTTTAGACCTTTCTCAAGGTAGTTGCTCATAACAGAGATGCTAAGAAATACGGGTCAAAAGGACAGCCGTCAGGGTAGAGAGAACATGCAGGGCATCACATTCAGCAGTATCAAGGTGGTGGTGGTGTGGTGACCACAGACAGAGGCGAGGAGGAAGAGGAGAGGACGCCTGCTTGGAGACCATGGAGTGCTGGAGCAGCGGTGGCAGTGGTGTCTGCACTGCCACCATTGATCCAACACTCCATGGTCTCCAAGTAGGCGTCCTCTCCTCCTCTCCTCTTCCTCTTCGCCTCTGTCTGTGGTCACCACACCACCACCACCTTGACACCGCATACTGCTGAATGTGATGCCCTGCATGTTCTCTCTACCCTGACGGCTGTCCTTGTGACCCGTATTTCTTAGCATCTCTGTTATGAGCAGCCACCTTGAGTGTTCATGTCTCACTTCCATATATTGATATTGATATTAAGAAGGAAATGGCATTGACCAATCTGCATTTGGTAGCGAGAGTTAAGTCTGTGATATTCCAGACATCGTTCATGCCCACAATCACATTCCATCCAAATGCTTTGTGTCATTTACTTCAGGCGAACCTGGAGCCAAGATATATGGCACAAAATACATTTCTCAAAATCCTTCCTGTTTTCTGCCACCAGTGTCATGTTGTCTGCATATAATAATAATAATAATAATAATTTTATTCATTTATATAGCGCTATTAATTCCACAGCACTTTACATACAGTTAGGTCCAGAAATCTTTGGACAGTGACACAATTTTGGCGAGTTGGGCTCTGCATGCCACCACATTGGATTTGAAATGAAACCTCTACAACAGAATTCAAGTGCAGATTGTAACGTTTAATTTGAAGGTTTGAACAAAAATATCTGATAGAAATTGTAGGAATTGTCACATTTCTTTACAAACACTCCACATTTTAGGAGGTCAAAAGTAATTGGACAAATAAACCAAACCCAAACAAAATATTTTTATTTTCAATATTTTGTTGCGAATCCTTTGGAGGCAATCACTGCCTTAAGTCTGGAACCCATGGACATCACCAAACGCTGGGTTTCCTCCTTCTTAATGCTTTGCCAGGCCTTTACAGCCGCAGCCTTCAGGTCTTGCTTGTTTGTGGGTCTTTCCGTCTTAAGTCTGGATTTGAGCAAGTGAAATGCATGCTCAATTGGGTTAAGATCTGGTGATTGACTTGGCCATTGCAGAATGTTCCACTTTTTTGCACTCATGAACTCCTGGGTAGCTTTGGCTGTATGCTTGGGGTCATTGTCCATCTGTACTATGAAGCGCCGTCCGATCAACTTTGCGGCATTTGGCTGAATCTGGGCTGAAAGTATATCCCGGTACTCTTCAGAATTCATCCGGCTACTCTTGTCTGCTGTTATGTCATCAATAAACACAAGTGACCCAGTGCCATTGAAAGCCATGCATGCCCATGCCATCACGTTGCCTCCACCATGTTTTACAGAGGATGTGGTGTGCCTTGGATCATGTGCCGTTCCTTTTCTTCTCCAAACTTTTTTCTTCCCATCATTCTGGTACAGGTTGATCTTTGTCTCATCTGTCCATAGAATACTTTTCCAGAACTGAGCTGGCTTCATGAGGTGTTTTTCAGCAAATGTAACTCTGGCCTGTCTATTTTTGGAATTGATGAATGGTTTGCATCTAGATGTGAACCCTTTGTATTTACTTTCATGGAGTCTTCTCTTTACAGTTGACTTAGAGACAGATACACCTACTTCACTGAGAGTGTTCTGGACTTCAGTTGATGTTGTGAACGGGTTCTTCTTCACCAAAGAAAGTATGCGGCGATCATCCACCACTGTTGTCATCCGTGGACGCCCAGGCCTTTTTGAGTTCCTAAGCTCACCAGTCAATTCCTTTTTTCTCAGAATGTACCCGACTGTTGATTTTGCTACTCCAAGCATGTCTGCTATCTCTCTGATGGATTTTTCTTTTTTTTCAGCCTCAGGATGTTCTGCTTCACCTCAATTAAGAGTTCCTTAGACCGCATGTTGTCTGGTCTCAGCAACAGCTTCCAAATGCAAGACCACACACCTGTAATGAACCCCAGACCTTTTAACTACTTCATTGATTACAGGTTAATGAGGGAGACGCCTTCAGAGTTAATTGCAGCCCTTAGAGTCCCTTGTCCAATTACTTTTGGTCCCTTGAAAAAGAGGAGGCTATGCATTACAGAGCTATGATTCCTAAACCCTTTCTCCAATTTGGATGTGAAAACTCTCATATTGCAGCTGGGAGTGTGCACTTTCAGCCCATATTATATATAGAATTGTATTTCTGAACATGTTTTTGTAAACAGCTAAAATAACAAAACTTGTGTCACTGTCCAAATATTTCTGGACCTAACTGTACATTGGCACCGCTGTCACCATTGGGGTTCACAATCTAGAGTCCCTATCTGTATGTCTTTGGAGTGTGGGAGGAGACCGGAGAACCCGGAGGAATCCCACACAAACACGGGGAGAACATACAAACTCCTTGTAGATGGTGTCCTTAGTGGGATTTGAACCCAGGACCCCAGGGCCACTAACCACTGAGCCATAGTGCTCATAGAGTGTTGATGGTTCTACCATCTGGTCTATACACCGACTTTTCGCTCTTCCAAGCCTGTATTCCTTATGACATTTTCTACATACAGTATCTCCCAAAAATAAATACATCCCTCCCATTTTTGTAAATGTTTGATTATATCTTTTCATGGGACAACACTGAAGATCTGCCCCTGTGATACAATGTACAGTGTCAGTGTGCAGCTGGTATAACCATGTAAATTAGGTGCCCTCTAAATAACCCAACATAGTCATTAATCTCTAAACCCTTGGCATCAAAAGTGAGTACACGCCTTAAGGCCGCTTTACACGCTGCGACATCGCTCAAGCGATCTCGTTGGGGTCACGGAATTTGTGATGCACATCCAGTCACTTTAACGATGCCATTACGTGTGACACCTATGAGCGATTTTGAATCGTGGCAAAACCGATCAAAATCGCTCATCGGTGACATGGGGGTCCATTCTCGAATATCGTTGCTGCTCGGTGTACGATGTAGTTCCTCGTTCCTGCGGCAGCACACATCGCTACTTGTGACACCGCAGGAACGAGGAACCTCACCTTACCTGCGGCCGCCCGCAATGAGGAAGGAAGGAGGTGGGCGGGATGTTACATCCCGTTCATCTCCGCCTCTCTGCTTCTATTGGGCGGCGGTTCAGTGATGCTGCTGTGACGCTGAACGAACCGCCCCCTTAGAAAGGAGGCGGTTCGCCGGTCACAACGACATCGCAGGGCAGGTAAGTAGTGTGACGGGTCCGCGCGATGTTGTGCGCCATGGGCAGCGACTTGCCCATGTCGCACAACTGATGGAGGCGGGTACGCATGCTAGCGATATCGGTCACTATATTGCAGCGTGTAAAGCAGCCTTAAGTGAAAATGGCCAAATTGTGCCCAAATTTCAAGCATTGCCTTAACTGTCTTGGGCATGGAGTTCGCTAGAGCTTCACAGGAGCCACTGGGGGGATCCTCTTCCATCCTCCAGATTGATATCATGTTGCTGGTGGATGTGAGAGACCTTGCACTACTTCACCTTCCATTTCAGGAGGCTCAACAGATGCTCAGTAGGGTTTAGGTCTATCACCTTTACCCTCAGTTTCTTTAGCAAGGCACTGGTCATCTTGAAGGTGTGTTTGGGGTCATTACCATGTTGGAATTCTGTCCTGCAGCCCAGTTTTTGAAGAGAGGGGATCATGCTTTGCCTCAGTATGTCATAGTAAATGTTTGCAGTCATGGTTTTCTCAATGAATTGTAGCTCCCCACAGCTGTCAACAATGATGTAGCCGCGAACCATGATGCTCCCTCCACCATGCCTGACTGTAGGCAGACCACACTTGTCTTTGTCCTCCTCACCTGGTTGCCACCACACATACTGGACACCACCTGAACTAAGTAAGTTTATCTTGGTCTCATCAGACCACCACAGGATATGGGTTCCAGTGATCCATGTCCTTAGTCTGCTTTTCTTCAGCAAGCTGTTTGTGGGCTTTCTTGTGCATCATCTTTAGAAGAGGCTTCTTACTGAAATGACAACCATGCAGACCATTTGATGCAGTGTGTGGTGTATGGTCTAAGCACTGACAGGCGGACACCCCCTCACCCTTGTAACCTCTGCAGCAATGCTGGGAGCACTTATACATCTATTTTGAAAAGATGACCTCGGAATATGACGCTGAGCACGTGCACTTCAACTCTTTGTTCGGTGAGGAACCTGTCTTGTTAAACCGCGGTATGGTCTTGGCCACTGTGCTGCAGCTCAGTTTCAGGGTGTTGGAAATCTTTTTATCGCCTAGACCATGTTTATGTTGTAGAGCAACAATTTTTTTTTTTCAGATCATCAAAGAATTCTTTGCAATGAGCAGCCATATTAAACTTCCAGTGACCGATAAGAGAGTGTGTGAGCGACAACACAAAATTTAATATACCGGCTCCCATTCACAGCTGAGACCTTGTAACACTAATGAGTCACATGACACCTAGGAAGGAAAATATCTAATTGGGCACAATTTGCCCATTTTCACTTGGTGAATGTATTTACTTTTGTTGCCAGAAGTTTAAACATTAATGGCTGTTGAGTGATTTAAAGGGGACACCAAATTTACACGGTTATGCAAGCTGTACACTGACTACATGGTCTTATCTTCATTGTTGTCCCACGAAAAGATATAATAAAATATTTGCAAAAATGTGAGGGGTGTATTACCTTTTGTGACAATGTATATATAGTGAAGGATGCTGTAAACAAAATTCAGATTTGTCAGGTGCCTTTATCAATTTTGAACCAGTTTGTGTTTCCATATGCATTGGGATACAGGATACAGGAATTTTCACTGTAGGCACCAGAGAATCGTGTCAGTGCACAGTGTAAACGTTGTGCAAATTCAGAATTTTGCAGTCTCATAGAATGACTGCAGACTTTTAACACAAACTTGAACAACCACTTTAAATGGTCCTAACATTTAAAAAAAAAAAAAAATTCGTAACCCTTAATTAGTCAGATGGTGGAACACGTTATTAACATAGCCTTGTATCAAGAAAAACTTACAAATTACAGATTGTTACATGTGTACAGGATCAGAACAAATATAAGCGCAGGAATACAGAACCCTCATCAGTACAGAAATACATCACCAGAAGTACAGAAAAACATGACAAGTATCAACATTAGTACATGAATAAATTACCAGAATCACCATCAGTACATTAATATAACATCAGAACCACCATGCAGTGCAGTGCATGAACACAAAAATAAAACAATAAACATATTAATATAGCATCCAATTCAACATCAGTACATAAGTACATCACCAGTACATACTGTATACACAGCATATGAACCATTATCAGTACATAAATATATTCAGTTGAGAAAAAAAGTATTTAGTCAGCCACCAATTGTGCAAGTTCTCCCACTTAAAAAGATGAGAGGCCTGTAATTGACATCATAGGTAGACCACAACTATGAGAGACAAAATGAGAAAACAATAGTGTGAGTCACTGTGATTCACACTATTATCAAATTTCAGCGTATAGTGTGCGGGGGGGGACGCGGTTTAGATCTGCGATGCTGATTAAATGCCGATCGCCATTTATTTATTTATTTATTTTCCCTAAGCGCGCGTGCAGTGGGGCAGGCCGGGATGTTAGCCAGTCCCAGACACACAAACAGCTAAGTGGACTTTTTGCCAGACAAGCAAGGGCATGTGTCATAGGTAGAGTTGAGCGCGGTTCGTGGTTCTCCAGTTCGCGGTTCGAGTGATTTTGGGGGGTGTTCTAGATCGAACTAGAACTCGAGCTTTTTGCTAAAAGTTTGTTAGTGTGAGTTACGTTCGAGAACGGTTCTATCAGCAAAAAGCCAAGCTAATTACTAGCTGGCTTTCCGCTGTAATAGTGTAAGTCACTCTGTGACTCACACTATTATGAAATTTAAGCGTATAGTGTGCGGGGACTGCGTGTTCAGATCACTGCTGCTGTGATAATGGCGATCGCCTTTTTTTTTTTCTTTTTTTTTTCTTCCTTCCCTAAGTGCGTCTGTAGTGGGGCGGGCCGGGATGTCAGCCAATCCCAGACACACACACAGCTAAGTGGACTTTTGCCAGACAAGCAAGGGCATGTGTGATAGGCTGTCCATGTCACATGCCCTTGCATTATAAAAACGGCCAATTTACGGTCTGGATGACATTAACTGCCTTATGCGTCTGGGTGACAGTCACCGCTGACGCAGCTCCTGCCGCCAATACTGCTGTGTACGCTCTACACACAGCGCTATACAGAATAGGGATAGAAGTTTATTTCAGCCCTTGTAAGGGCTAATTACAGCAGGCTCAGAGCCATAGGTGACAGTCAGGTCCGTGGAAACAGTTTTTAACAGCTACAGATAAGAGCGTCTGTGTAGCTAAGTTTAGGGACTTCCTTGCTGCATTTCACCATTAGGAGGGATAGAAAGTGAGGCTTCCTTTCCTCTACCCACAACCTGGCCACTGTACCCTCCTGCCCTTTTTAGCAAAGCCATATTTTAATTGCAGAGTGCTGCCAGTTAGTGCCATCCAAAGAGTGGCTGCTGTCCTCCATTATTGTGGCACTTGTGCCAAGCAAGTCCCACCACCTCTGCATTCTCCCCTCCTGCACATTATTGTAAAGCCATTTTAATTGAAAAGAGTGCTGCCAGTTAGTGGCATCCAAAAAGTGGCTGTTGGACTTCATTAGTGTCCCACTGGTGCCAAGCTATTTCCAGCACCTCTGCATTGCACCCTCAAACTCATTTTTACTAAGGTATTAGAATAGCAAACTGTGCTGCCTGTTTAAGAGCCATAGTTGCATTGCCAGACTGTCAGACTGCGAGCCACAGCAGCATAGCAATCCAACAGTCCAGTGGCTTAGAGGCACGGAAACCTTAAAGGAGACTTTAAGGAAGCTTTTAAGGTTACATAGTTACTTAGATTGAAAAAAAGACCTAGGTCCATCTAGTTCAACCTTCCTCCACCAGTTCTACATTTGGTCACTAAGTCACTTATAACCAACAATGTTGTGTGTACTGAGGAAATCCTCCAGCCCTTGTTTAAAAGCTGTTATAGTATCTGCCATTACTACCTCTTGTGGTAGTGTATTCCACAGTCTGACTGCTCTAACTGTAAAGAACCCTTTCCTATTTAGCTGTCGGAATCGCTTTTCTTCCACTCGCAGTGAGTGCCCCCTGGTCCTTAGTATTGTCTTCGGAAGGAATAAGTCATGTGCCAGTCCTTTATATTGACCACACATGTATTTATACATATAAATGAGATCTCCTCTGAGACGTCTTTTTTCTAAGCTAAACATATCTAACTTTTTCAATCTGTCAGGTTTTTCAACCTGGGAAGCCTTCCATTCCTTGTAGTAGTCTAGTTGCCCGCCTTTGAACTGACTCTAACTTCTGAATGTCTAACTCTAACTCCTGAAGTTCACAGCTGCTGAGACATCTCTAGTAAGAGTTCACAGTCTCCAGATGTCCCAGTAGCTGGCAACTCCAGGAACCTTAAAGGCTTCTTTAAGGTTTTAGAGCCTCATAGCTACTGGACTGTTGGACTGCTCTACCGCCATGACACACAGTCCAACAGTCTGGCACCGAGTTCACCTGAGGCCACTTATGGTGGTTCTCACGGTACTATCTGTGTGAGTCACCAGCTAGCTGTGACTGCAGGTGAACTCAGTGTCGGACTGTGCTGCTGCTGTTATGCGCAGTCCAACAGTCCAGCACTGAGTTAAACTGAGATCACAGCTGATGGCTCACATAGAGGGTACTGTGTAAACCCCCAGAAATGACTTCAGGTGAACTCAGTGCTGGACTGTCTAACTGTGCTGCCGCCATAACACGCAATTAGACAGTCCTGCACTGAATTCACCAGAGGTGACTTCTGTCAGCTCCCATGCTCCTCTTAGTGTTTCCCAGAGGCCATGGTGAGCGGTCATGTGTTGTAATGTTACCGCTTACCAATGCCACTGGATGTAGCAGAGCCGGGATCATCGTGGAACGTCGGACCTGCAAGAGTGTTTTGGAGGTTTATAAATTGGTGAAAGAGGGTGTGTTTTTAATTATTCAAAATAAAGGATTTTTGTGTGTTTGTTTTTTTCTTTCTTTTTACATACAGGGATGGTAATGGGGGGGAGGGTTTCATAGACTCTCCATTATTATCTCAGGGCTTGATAACAGCTGTAATTTTTTACAATTTTTTACTGACATCAACCCGATATATTACCCCGATTACCACCACACCAGGGCAATCGGGACGAGCTGGGTAAAGCACCACAATTGGCACATCTAATGGATGCAGCATCAGAAACATTATTACATGAACACAGCACCAGTACATGATAAGGCAGCAGAATCAACATCAGTATATGAATAAAGTACAAGACCTATCATCAGTAAAGACCAGAACCAACAACAATAGATGAATTCAGCATCAGAACCACCATCAGTACATGAATACAGCACCAGAGCCATCAGTACATGAATGCAGCGTCAGAACCAACATCAGTACATGAACACAATATTACTGCTGCAGCTTTTGGTAAAGAACAGAGAAGTAGTGGAACAGTAAATTAATTCAGAACCAGCACCATCATCATTACATAACTTCTTCATAAGAATCACAAACAGTACAGGAAAACAGAAATAGAAACAATTATAGCTACATAATTAAAGTATCAACATCAATACATGAAAATAACATCAGACCATCATTAGATGAATAAAGTGCTAGAACTATCAGCACATTAATACAAAACTAGAACCAATCAGGACGTGAACCATCAGTACATGAATACAGTGCCAGATCAACATTACATGGACACAGCACCAGAGCAATGACTGCCACATGTATACAGCACCAGAACCAATATATGATGATTAGGCCTAATTCAGAGTGGAGAAACTAGTCCAAGGTAGATACAATTTAACATTTAATGATAGGTGTTAAAAAGCTCCAGATAACATTTTTGGTAAGTAGCGCAAGTAGAATAAAAGCAACAGATCTATTGATTTTGAATAGAAGCCTTACTCATGATCTGATTTCTGGAGAAAACAGCCTCCTTACATGGCATATCCTGTTTGATTGGCATTTTAATTTAGGGCTGTCAATTAAAATCAAGTATATCTACTAACGTGATATAAAAACAAAAATGTAGCAATCGCTACACATACATATAGGAAGGGGAAAGAAGAAGATTTATGTGGCAAAATATATTACTATTGAAAGATTAACTCTTGTGTAGTAGTTAACCCATTAATTGCTCATGTTTCTAAAGTAAATATGTACTTGGATTCTGTATTCAAAAGTTTTTGTCTGTGGTCACCTTCTCTTATGGGTTGATAGACTTTCTCTATTCCCTTTAAGTTAAACCCTTTTAGGTCACCTTTGTGAATTTGGACAAAATGTATCAAATACAGTGGATATAGAAACAGCTGTAGGGTTAAATTGCAATAAATACCAAAATCCCATAACAGGAGGTGACCACAGACAGAAACTTTTGAATAGAGAATCCAAGTGTATATTACTCTAGTGACATGACCACTTAATTAGTTAAATATTTCATAAGATTTAATCTTTTGCTATATTAATATATTCTGCTACATAAATCTTTTTTCTTTCCATTTCTTTTCTTCTTATATGTATGCGTAGTCAACTCTTTATTATTTTGTTTTAATTACACATTCGTAACTATATTGGTGTTTGACAACCCTAAATGGAAATCGCTGTCATACAGGACATGTCATAAATGCAAGCTTTTTTTATTCATAAATCAGGTCATGAGTAAGGCTACTTTCACACATCGGGTATTTGCTCTGCGGCACAATACAGCGCTCTGCAGAAAAACCGCAACCGTTTTTTTTTGCCGCCGGTTGCGTTTTTTTTTGCATAGGCTTACATTAGTGCCGTATTGTGCCGCATGGGCTTGCGGTCGGTCCGTTTTTTGCCGCATGCGGCAGATTTAGCCGATGCCGCGGCCGGATGAAACGTTGCCTGCAACATTTTTTGCTCCGGCAAAAAAAACGCATCGCGCCGCATCCGGCCGCTGCGGCGCATTTTTCAATGCATGCCTATGGATGCCGGATGCGGCGCGATGCGGAAAAAACGCATCCGGACGCCGCATGCGGTTTCTTCCACTGCGCATGCTCAGTAGCATGCCGCAACCGGAAAAAAACAAACGGGCCGCATGTAAAAACTTATGCAAAGGATGCGGTGTTTTCGCCGCATCCGTTGCATAGCTTGCACAGCCGGATTGAGCCGCAGAGCTCAAACCGGATGTGTGAAAGTAGCCTAAGGCTCAGGGCCGGACTGGGACTAAAATTCAGCCCTGGCATTTGGGGGTGCACAGGCCCATGTTTCGCGTGTTGAATGTGTAATATCTTTGTGCACTTGTAGATTGTGTAACACGACCATATAACATGTAGTCACGGCTGTGTCCAGTATTACAGCTCAGGCCTATTTATTGCTCTTAGCAGCAGGACCTGGTGAAGCCGCTATTTTCCCTACAGAGCTGGGTCTCGCAGATAATGAATCGGATGCTGCTCTCCATATAATTCTGCAGTCCAGTGGCGTAACTAGAGTTTGAAGGGCCCCGGTGCAAAGTTTGGACCTGGGCCCCCCCTCTACGTACACCGACACTCGGGGTATGGGATAGTGTTGCTGACACTTGGCTCTTTCCCTCAGTACCCTGCTTTCCCATGCTCTGCTATACATCTTTCCCTCAGCACCCAGCTTTCTCATGCTCTGCTATACATTTTTCCCTCAGCACCCAGCTTTCCCATGCTCTACTATACATCTTTCCCTCAGAACCCAGCTTTCCCATGCTCTGCTATACATCTTTCCCTCAGCACCCAGCTTTCCCATGCTCTACTATACATCATTCCCTCAGCACCCAGCTTTCCCATGCTCTGCTATACATCTTTACCTCAGCACCCAGCTTCCCCATGCTCTGCTATACATCATTCCCTCAGCACCCAGCTTTCCCATGCTCTGCTATACATCTTTCCCTCAGCACCCAGCTTCCCCATGCTCTGCTATACATCATTCCCTCAGCACCCAGCTTTCCCATGCTCTGCTATACATCTTTACCTCAGCACCCAGCTTCCCCATGCTCTGCTATACATCATTCCCTCAGCACCCAGCTTTCCCATGCTCTGCTATACATCATTCCCTCAGCACCCAGCTTTCCCATGCTCTACTATACATCATTCCCTCAGCACCCAGCTTTCCCATGCTCTGCTATACATCTTTACCTCAGCACCCAGCTTCCCCATGCTCTGCTATACATCATTCCCTCAGCACCCAGCTTCCCCATGCTCTGCTATACATCATTCCCTCAGCACACAGCTTTCCCATGCTCTGCTATACATCTTTACCTCAGCACCCAGCTTTCCCATGCTCTACTATACATCTTTCCCTCAGCACCCAGCTTTCCCATGCTCTGCTATACATCTTTCCCTCAGCACCCAGCTTTCCCATGATATAAGAGCATGAGAAAGCTGGATGCTGAGGTGCTGAGGGAAAGAGCTTCTTTTCTTCAGCACAAAACCTTCCCATGCCATGCTTTATCTTTGTCCCCTTCATATATAGTTCTCCAAACCCTATATTGACCCCCACATACCCTTCCATATAGTATAAAGGGTCCCACATAAACCTTCATATATTAGAATGCACCTCTCATAGTCCTCCATGTATTATAATACACTTCACATAGTCCTCCATATAATACACATCCCACAGTCCTCGATTTAAGATAATACACATCCCATAGTCCTCCATACAGTTTAATGCACACTCCATAATCCTCCATATAGTATAATGCACACCCCATAATCCTCCATATAGTATAATGCACCCCCATAGTCCTCCATATAGTATAATACACCCCCATAGTCCTCCATATAGTCTAATGCACACCCCATAATCCTCCATACAGTTTAATGCACACTCCATAATCCTCCATATAGTATAATGCACACTCCATAATCCTCCGTATAGTATAATGCACACCCCATAATCCTCCGTATAGTATAATGCACACTCCATAATCCTCCATATAGTATAATGCACACTCCATAATCCTCCATATAGTATAATGCACACCCCATAATCCTCCGTATAGTATAATGCACACTCCATAATCCTCCATATAGTATAATGCACACTCCATAATCCTCCATATAGTATAATGCACACTCCATATTCCTCCATATAGTATAATGCACACTCCATATTCCTCCATATAGTATAATGCACACCCTATAATCCTCCATATAGTATAATGCACACCCTATAATCCTCCATATAGTATAATGCACACCCTATAATCCTCCATATAGTATAATGCACACCCCTATAATCCTCCGTATAGTATAATGCACACTCCATAATCCTCCATATAGTATAATGCACACCCCATAATCCTCCATATAGTATAATGCACACACCATAATCCTCCATATAGTATAATGCACACCACATAATCCTCCATATAGTATAATGCACACTCCATTATCCTCCATATAAATGCACACCCCATAATCCTCCATATAGTATAATGCACCCCCATAGACTTCTGGCCACCGTTTACTCATTGATTAAAAAAAATAAAAACATGTCCTCACCAGAGGCGTAGCTTGGGTTTCAGCTCAGAGCTTGTGTAGACACCCGTATTTTTGGCCCAAGTGTGATCTGACAAAACATCGGATCGCACTCGGACCAATGTTATCAATGAGGCCGTGGTTATGTTCAATTTTGTTCTTGGATCGAGTGGTCTGGGAAAACAAATTGCAGCGTGCATGCGCAAAGTGATACAGTTACGTGTAGCGGCAGGGCCGTAGTTGGGGTTCATGCTGCCCCTACCAGTAAGTCAGTCTAAAGCCTCATGCCGATGTGGCTAGAAGTATGCAAATCGCACGCTTATGGTCACATGACGGCCGCTCTCACCGCCGGCACTGGAAAAACCTGACCGCTCGCTGTGCGCATGCAATGAGGATTTACATGTCTGCAGTCACAGGCCGTTAAACTGCCAATCAGCTTCATATAATCAAATGGTCAATGATCATTTAAACAGGGAATCTGACAGCAGGTATTTTCCCTCTAATCTGAGAGCAGCATAACATAGGGGCAGAGATCCTGATTCCAGCAATGTGTCATTACTGGGCTGCTTAGTGTAGTTTTGATAAAATCACTGATTAATCAGCAGCAGATTATAATTACAGGACTACTTGGCCTGATGCCAGGTAGTCCAGCATATTCATGAGCTTTTATCTGCAGCAGAGAAAACATTGATTTTATCAAAATGACAGAAAACAGTTCAGTAAGTGACACATCGCTGGAATCAGGGTCTCTGCCTCTACATTATCCTGCTCTCACATGGGGGAGCAAATCCTGGTGACAGATTCCCTTTAAAGGACGCGATTGTCCAGTATAAATGGTCTCTTAGATCCAGGTACCTTATTGGTGACTTCTTCTCAGATTGTAATGGTCTCATCCCATTCTTCTTTATCTGGTCCAGACGCCATGATGACCTTGGACATCCACAGCTCGTCTCAGCACACTTCCATCTTCTCTGGTTTTCCACAACTTATCATAACATGATGCCCTAAAAAATTAGTGTCATTATTACACCTAAATAAAAAATATCCATACATACTGTGCACTAAATAACCCGTATACTGTGCACTAAATAACCCGTATACTGTGCACTAAATAACCCGTATACTGTGCACTAAATAACCCGTATACTGTGCACTAAATAACCCGTATACTGTGCACTAAATAACCCGTATACTGTGCACTAAATAACCCGTATACTGTGCACTAAATAACCCGTATACTGTGCACTAAATAACCCGTATACTGTGCACTAAATAACCCGTATACTGTGCACTAAATAACCCGTATACTGTGCACTAAATAACCTGTATACTGTGCAGTAAATAACCCGTATACTGTGCACTAAATAACCCGTATACTGTGCACTAAATAACCCGTATACTGTGCACTAAATAACCCGTATACTGTGCACTAAATAACCCGTATACTGTGCACTAAATAACCCGTATACTGTGCACTAAATAACCTGTATACTGTGCACTAAATAACCCGTATACTGTGCACTAAATAACCCGTATACTGTGCACTAAATAACCCGTATACTGTGCACTAAATAACCCGTATACTGTGCACTAAATAACCCGTATACTGTGCACTAAATAACCCGTATACTGTGCACTAAATAACCCGTATACTGTGCACTAAATAACCCGTATACTGTGCACCAAATAACCCGTATACTGTGCACTAAATAACCCGTATACTGTGCACTAAATAACCCGTATACTGTGCACTAAATAACCCGTATACTGTGCACTAAATAACCCGTATACTGTGCACTAAATAACCCGTATACTGTGCACTAAATAACCCGTATACTGTGCACTAAATAACCCGTATACTGTGCACTAAATAACCCGTATACTGTGCACTAAATAACCCGTATACTGTGCACTAAATAACCCGTATACTGTGCACTAAATAACCCGTATACTGTGCACTAAATAACCCGTATACTGTGCACTAAATAACCCGTATACTGTGCACTAAATAACCCGTATACTGTGCACCTGAAAAAAATAATTCCCCCACTATGCTCCCTGACAAAAAAGTGACCCCCGCATTGTCCCCCTTATGATACATGGCCTCCACACTGCCCACTCATATACTATGACCACTGCACCATTCCTCCACCATGAATTATGCCCCCCACATTGTCTTTCCTTATGAATAATATTCGTAAAACCATCCCATCTCATTAACCCCTTCACCCCCGGGCGATTTTCCATTTTTGTTTTTTGCGCCCTTCTTTGAAGAGCCGTAACTTTTTTATTTTTCCGTCAATCTTGCCACATAAGGGCTTATTTTTTGCGGGACGTGTTGTTCTTTTAAATGAAACCATAAATTTTATCATATAGTGTGCTGGAAAATGGCAAACAAATTCCAAGTGCGGAAGAATTTTAAAAGAAAGTGTGATTGCAAGATTGTTTTTAGGATATTTTATTCACCGTGTTCACTATATGGTAAAACTGTTGTGTGGGTGTCGCTGTGATGCCTCAGTTCGGTGCGAGTTTGTTGACACTAAACATGTATAGGTTTACTGTTATCTAAGGGGTTAAAAAAATCAGACGTTTGTCCAAAAAAAGTTGCACATTTTTTGCGCCATTTTCCAAAAATCGTAGCGCTCTCATTTTTCGGGATCTGGGGCTCAGTGATGACTTAATTTTTGCGTCTTGAGCTGATGTTTTTAATGATACCATTGTTGGGCAGATGCTATATTTTTATCATCAATGAAATAGGCTGGCAGCACGCACCGATAAAACATTGCTTTCATTCATGCTTCATTCATGCATACAAAAGGCAGGCAAAAGGGGGGAGGGAGCACGCTGGGCAACGGCACCGTTTCACACCACTAGGGGTGCTTCCACAGGTCCATCACACACACACACTACACCCCCATATGTCACACATCCTGCTCCCCATACAGCCTGCACCCCCATATCACACACACACACTACACCCCCATATCACACACACTACACCCCCATATGTCACACATCCTGCTCCCCATACAGCCTGCACCCCCCATATCACACACACTACACCCCCATGTCACACATCCTGCTCCCCATACAGCCTGCACCCCCCATATCACACACACTACACCCCCATGTCACACATCCTGCTCCCCATACAGCCTGCACCCCCCATATCACACACACTACACCCCCATGTCACACATCCTGCTCCCCATACAGCCTGCACCCCCCATATCACACACACTACACCCCCATGTCACACATCCTGCTCCCCATACAGCCTGCACCCCCCATATCACACACACTACACCCCCATGTCACACATCCTGCTCCCCATACAGTCTGCACCCCCATATCACACACACTACACCCCCATGTCACACATCCTGCTCCCCATACAGCCTGCACCCCCATATCACACACACTACACCCCCATGTCACACATCCTGCTCCCCATACAGCCTGCACCCCCATATCACACACACACACTACACCCCCATATCACACACACTACACCCCCATATGTCACACATCCTGCTCCCCATACAGCCTGCACCCCCCATATCACACACACTACACCCCCATGTCACACATCCTGCTCCCCATACAGCCTGCACCCCCCATATCACACACACTACACCCCCATGTCACACATCCTGCTCCCCATACAGCCTGCACCCCCATATCACACACACTACACCCCCATGTCACACATCCTGCTCCTCATACAGCCTGCACCCCCATATCACACACACTACACCCCCATGTCACACATCCTGCTCCCCATACAGCCTGCACCCCCCATAACACACACTACACCCACATATCTCACACACCCTGCTCCTCATACAGCCTGCACCCCCATATCACACACACTACACCCCCATGTCACACATCCTGCTCCCCATACAGCCTGCACCCCCATATCACACACACTACACCCCCATGTCACACATCCTGCTCCCCATACAGCCTGCACCCCCATATCACACACACTACACCCCCATGTCACACATCCTGCTCCCCATACAGCCTGCACCCCCATATCACACACACTACACCCCCATGTCACACATCCTGCTCCCCATACAGCCTGCACCCCCATATCACACACACTACACCCCCATATCCCACACACCCTGCTCCTCATACAGCCTGCACCCCCATATCACACACACTACACCCCCATATCCCACACACCCTGCTCCACATACCTCACCCTGCATGTAATCCAATTTACCCCTCTCAAAAACTCTGCACCCCTTCACATGCTTCTGTCACAGTCTGTAGGCCTCATATGCCCCTCACCCTGCACCCCCTCCCCCTCATGTCCCCTCTTTTCTCATTACCAGTCATGTGTCCCAATCTCTTTCAGGAATCGATATCATTATCTTCTGTTTCTTTCTGCCCGGCCTCCTGTGTCTCCTCCCGCACAGTCACATGGGCACATGACATCATCGCAGGTCCTGGAAGGATGGCTTCCGTCTGCTAGAGCACTTCTGCTCTGCCGCACGTCAGAAACGCCTGGTGGCCTCTCCAGGTCAGGGGGCCCCTCTGTCCCCTGATGACACCGGGCGGCCCCCCCTGACTCACAGGCCGCCCCCCCCCTGACTCACAGGCCGCCCCCCCTGACTCACAGGCCGCCCCCCCCCCTGACTCACAGGCCGCCCCCCCCCCCCTGACTCACAGGCCGCCCCCCCTGACTCACAGGCCGCCCCCCCCCCTGACTCACAGGCCGCCCCCCCCGACTCACAGGCCGCCCCCCCCTGACTCACAGGCCGCCCCCCCCGACTCACAGGCCGCCCCCCCTGACTCACAGGCCGCCCCCCCCCCCCTGACTCACAGGCCGCCCCCCCCCCCTGACTCACAGGCCGTCCCCCTCCTGACTCACAGGCCGCCCCCCCCTGACTCACAGGCCGACCCCCCCTGACTCAAAGGCCGCCCCCCCTGACTCACAGGCCGCCCCCCCTGACTCACAGGCCGCCCCCCCTGACTCACAGGCCGCCCCCCCTGACTCACAGGCCGCCCCCCCCCCTGACTCACAGGCCGCCCCCCCTGACTCACAGGCCGCCCCCCCCCTGACTCACAGGCGGCCCCCCCCCCCTGACTCACAGGCCGTCCCCCCCCTGACTCACAGGCCGCCCCCCCCTGACTCACAGGCCGACCCCCCCTGACTCAAAGGCCGCCCCCCCTGACTCACAGGCCGCCCCCCCTGACTCACAGGCCGCCCCCCCTGACTCACAGGCCGCCCCCCCTGACTCACAGGCCGCCCCCCCCTGACTCACAGGCCGCCCCCCCTGACTCACAGGCCGCCCCCCCCGACTCACAGGCCCCCCCCCTGACTCACAGGCCGCCCCCCCCCTGACTCACAGGCCGCCCCCCCGACTCACAGGCCGCCCCCCCCGACTCACAGGCCCCCCCCTGACTCACAGGCCGGCCCCTGGCGGTCGCGTAGTAAAATATCCCCCCTCACACACACACTGCCCCTCTGGATAAAGTACTCCCTATTATGTGCCCTAATCCCCTCCTCACCCATCCACAGTGATTAAACCTTTCATCTTCGGCTCCTCCATGGAGCGCGCTGCCTGACGTGTCTCTGCGGCGACAGCAGCAGGGTGATGATGTCATCACGCAGCTGCACGTCGAAGCCCCGGTCCCGGCAGGGTTGCGTCTAGTTCAGAGTTGATTTTTTGTGGTCCTCAAAAAATCAACTCTGATCTAGCTGCTTCAGTAGTGAGCCGGATATATCGGAGTTGATTTTTGGAGGCCTCATTTTTTCCACTCTGATTTAGCCGGCTCCAGTGCGGGAGAGGCGGGGGGCGGCCCCCCCACCCCTCCACCGGCCAGCCCACCGGGAGAAGTCCCGCCCCTCCCGCCTGTCAGTCCGGGCCTGCTAAGGCTTCAAGGAGAAATGCGTAGGTCCACTAGAAATAGATATATTGCAACCAACCTGGATCTTTTTCTTCTGAAAGGCATTAGATTAGCTTATCGCTTCTTTATGAGGACTGTAGAGGGAGGTGCCCCACAATGTGTGTATATAGATATATTTGCATGCAGATTATATATATATATATTATATATGCAGTGTGTCCACCCATATCCTGTTCACCTCCATTAACTTGAGAACGGCGGTTCTCGTATTGAATTGATGATTCCCTACAATTTTTAATTCACTTTTTTTCTCTATCTCGTTCCGTTTTCGAGATAAAAATGCTAACTCCGTTGTTTTCCACCAGGTGGCGCTATAGGTGGTTTCATTGCATAGCGCATGGCTACTTTACTATACCTAGACACCACTTCTATGCCTATAGCTGCCGCCATTCTCAAGTTAATGGCGGTGGACAGGATATAGGTGGACACACTGTGTATTATACACTACAGTTCAAAAGTTTGGGGTCACCCAGACAATTTTGTCTTTTCCATGAAAAATCATACTTTTATTTATCAAATGAGTTGTATAATGAATAGAAAATATAGTCCAGACATTGATGACGTTAGAAATAATGATTTTTTTTTTTCTTGAAATAATTTCCTCTTCACACCTTGCTTTCGGCACAGAATGCTCCTTTGCAGCAATCCCAGCTTTGTGACCTTTGGCATTCTAGCTGTTAATTTGCGGAGGTAATTGGGAGATATTTCCCCCCATGCTTCCCCCCCCCACAAGTTGGATTGGCTTGATGGGCCCTTTTTTTTGCACCAATACGGTCATGCTGCTTCCACAACAGCTCTATAGGGTTGAGGTCTGGTGACTGGGCGGCCACTCCATTACAGATAGAATAAAAGCTGCCGACTTCTTCCCTAAATAGTTCATGCATAATTTGGAGGTGTGCTTTGGATATTTTCTTTGGAGAGTCGGATCCCAACAGGTTTGAAACAAAGAAAAGATTTGATAATGTGCTATCGGTGAAACCGTGGCATGGACTATACTGTTTACCTGTGGAGATTCTCATACATTTATTATTCTTAAGAATTTTTTTTCTTTTTTTTTCCTCTCCTTTTTCTTTTGTATTGGTAAACTCATGTAAGTTACGAGTATATTTGTCCATATTTATAAAAACAACCCAAAATTCAACTATACATATATTTATCGCAAAAAAGGAACTAGGGATTTTTATAACTGTTTGCTTTTAGCCTCTGATATTAGAAGGATGTAGTCCCATTTTGAATTGATCATGTGATCTGAGGATTTACGTAGATGAGCTTTTGTGGCTTTCAGAATACAGACCATAATGAAGGCGTAGCATAGTCTGGGACACCCTGTTAGTTTCTCTACCAGCCATTCAAATATAGTGTTTTTTTAATAAAATTAACAAATAACATTTAGAATTTTTTAAAGGAATTTTTTTTTTGTCCACTTGCATTCGGTTTACATTTTGAAACTGCTTCACTGTTTGCTGCTGGAAGGGTATCCACCCGGCTCAGTGCGGCTTCACAGGACATAGACGCTACATGAGGGATCTCCACTACCGGTAAGCTGGCCTTTTTTCTTTTTCATGTAAATATTATTCCAATGTGGTGAATTCCTATTGGCTGCAATGAGCGATGAGGTCATTATCAGGTCTCAGTGACGCTGCCGGTGACATCACAGAACTTAGAATATTAGGTTTCCCCAGTGTTCCATCTCAGACATTGGCCTGGTGAAGAATTTCTGTGAAGACGTTTTCAGGAGCTTCTATTAATTACAACATGGAGAATACTAAGAGATATTCTTGTGATGAAGAAGCCTTCAACATGGAGAGTTCACGTCTACTAGCAGAGAATGCGCAGCTGCGCAAGATGATGGGGCTAATGCAGGAGAACGTGGAGCTTCGCTGTGTTTTGAAAGACCATGAAAGAAAAGCTCAAATTATAACACCTCCAGGACAACACAAGAAAGACCACAATGGTAAGACTGGGATAACACAAAGGGATTTCCACCGAATCCGAATTTTTAATGGGTTGATGTTGCCGTTTTCTAAAGCGATTGGTAGAATCTGGATACAGAATGTCTAGAGATACAGATTACTATTTTTTGTATTCTAGGCATGAAAAATAAGAAAAATACAGAAATATTGGAACATCAATGTGAGATATATTTATTACTTTTGTATTCTCTTGATTCCTGATATTTCATATATTACTCCACTTTTAAGATCCAGTTTTTCAAAAAAATTGCATTTGGCCAGGACCATTATTGTAATGGTGAAAAATTGTTTAGGTAGAACCTGAAGTGTTTAGGTAGATCTGATCATTCAGGGTTTATCATGGATTAACTATAACGAGGATGCCTACCTACCATGTAACACTTATGATTTATAGATCTAGTTTTGGGGCAGGAGAACCTCTCGGGCCCCTCTGGCTCCAAGCCCCGGCTATGACTGATACCTGTTTATCTCATCCCTGGTGTATGGTTATTATCAAGGGAGCTTTATCATTTATGTTTATTACAGACAACTCATTTTAATATTATTCATTTGTTCTAGACCTCAAAGAAGAAGCAAAAATGGTCAATTCAGGCACACAAATAGGTGACAATTCTTAAATCTATATTCTCAATATATGTCATTTTAAGGATTTCACTAAACCGTAATTTTATTATTGAACTTTTATAGAACCTGAAAAAGTGAAGAAATGTCAGCGCATTGTCGGAGAGATCGCCTTTCAACTGGACCGCCGGATTCTGTGTGTCATCTTCCTGGAGCAACAACGGCTGTATGGATACCGAGTACCCTACATAAAGGAGAAGATTATAGAGGTGAGAAAGCTAAAATTACATCATAAATTATATAAAAAAAGAAGATTTTTTTTGTTACGTAAAGTAAAGTGGTCACTGTGTGAGTTCTTCAAATAAAATGGCACCGCGGAGCGATCTACATAAAGCACTGACTTCTCCAGAACCTGATGAGAAAAAAATGAGTTTTCACTGTGAATTATAAAAGCTTAGCCGGGCAGTTAGAAATGTGTCTGTCAATAAATTTGCCAATTTTATCCATAGACAAGCCGTATTGTGATTACCCCAATATATTAAAGGTATATTTCATGATTACAGGTGACCACAAGTCCAACAACCGGAAAAGTCGATGAGAAATTAAGATCTGAGCTCTACCAGCGCTACAATCACATCATGGACGAGCTGAGGAAATTGGGCTACAACCCAGCAGTGCACCCACACTTTACAGAGTACATGGTCAACACCTATGGGATAGCAAAGGATAGAAATGCAAGAACCAAAGATCTTTCCTCCTATAATGACCCACAATACCTAAACAAGATGATAACTGAGTGCATGTCAAGTGACATAGTGAAGGACATCATAATAATCCTCAACTGTCTGGTATATTTCGCCAGAGAAGATGGAAAATCTCTACTCATCTCACCATCGAGTAGCCATTCATCTGTATAACTAAATCACAATTAAATGCTTCCATCTGAAAAAAGTGTCTAATTTAATGTTATAAAAAAAAGGAAAATATTCCTCATAATTTGTGACCCACTAGGACATGGAAATCTTATTTAGATTGCTGCCATTTTGTTCTTAAACTGCTGTTTTGAATTAAAATTGCTGCTTTGTCCACAGTATCATCTGTTAGGGCCAGGTGGACGGGCAGACCCAGGAGGTGGATTAACTGGGCCGAACACCTTACTGAAGGCAAGGGGTCCGGTAGCCGGAGCACAATAGGTAGCAGGACAGTCCGTTCAATAGAGTGGAATGCAGAAGTCCCTGGGACCACGGAGTCACTGATGGTAGTCCGGGTGACGGAGCTCAGGTTCGGAGGCCGAGATGTTGTCAGGCAGAGTCCGGAACCGATGGAGCGAGGGGACGGGTCACCACAGGGATCACAGATGGTACGGACTGACGGGATGGCAGATGGTCAGCGTTCGGGAATCGGCAAGGCCGGATGGCGAGGCAGGAGCAGCTCTAGAAGAGAGACAGGTAAGTATATCACAGAGACAAGGAGACCTGACTCCTAGCTTAGGAAACACGAAGAACAGGCCCCGCCCACTTGGACATTAAACCCCTTTATACCCTGTACCTGTGTGATCAATTTCCTGTCAGTGGACGCTGGCCCTTTAAGAGAGGGTCAATGACCGCGCGCCCTAATGCGCATGCGCGAGGCCCGGGTGCCAGAAGCCAGGGCAGGGAGTGGTGAGCAGGAAGCAGGAGAGCCGGGCTGGGGCTGAGTAGCCGACGGGCGCCGGGAGCGGGGACCGGGCCGCCTGGGGACCGCAGGTGATGGAGGCTGGAGACCGTGGAGCGGGGAACGCCTGACAGAGGAGCCGGGGAGCGAAGCAGGGAAGCCGGGGAGCGTGGCAGGTGAGCCGGGGAGCAGAGCAGGGGACCCGGAGAGCGTGAAATCACCTAGTGATTATATCTGGTATTGCAGTTTAGCCTCATTTACTTGAATTTGGGTAAGCTGCAATACCTGACAATGACCATGCTGGTGGTTTGCCGACCGTTAAGATGGTCTTCTGCTGAGAGTTTGGTGTAGAATTTGCAGTTGACCTGATGGTCTCAATGTAAGACAGGAGATAACTGGCTTAGAGATAACAGGGGCACTTGGGAGCTTCAACCTTAAAGGGAACCTGTCACCTAGAATATGCGTTCTGACCTATCAGCAGACACATGTGTGCCCTAATTACACCTCCCTACCCATCCCTGTGTTATAAAATTGTATAATATGAAAGTAATAAAAAACGTTTTATTACCTTCATATTTCCTATGTAAATTAGAGAGTTTATGGTCACAGGGGCGGCGCCTTGCCCTATGGGCGTCTGCATACTTTCCATGGTTGTGATACCATGGAGTCACATGAGCGACGTCCCCGTCGCTCATTCTATCCTGCACACGTTTACACTTATTATTGCGTCAGGCTTCTCTTCCGGGTTCTCCTTGTCAGTTTCAGATGCGTACTGCGCATGCACAGTGCGCGTCTGAAGCCGGCGCGTGAACACCCGGAAAAAGAAGCCCGCCACAATGCGCGCAGGACAGAATGAGCAACGAGTGACGTCACTCATGTGACTCCATGGTATCACGCCCACAGGGGCGTGATACCACGGAAAGTATGCAGACCTCAATAGGGCAAGGTGCGCCCCTGTGACCATAAACTCTCTAATTTACATAGGAAATATGAAGGTAATAAAACGTTTTTTATTACTTTCATATTATACAATTTTACAACACAAGGGTGGGTAGGGAGGTGTAATTAGGGCACACATGCGTCTGCTGATAGGTCAGAACGCATATTCTAGGTGACAGGTTCCCTTTAAAAGCCCTCTTATACCTCCATAGTAGAAGATGCACAGAAGCTGTTAAAGCTCTTGGATACAGTCCTCCTCTTATATGTTTAGTGGAGTATGACTCGCGGTCATTCTATGGATCATTGCTCACCAGGCAGTTCCATCCTACGTTGCTTCTTTCAGTTCACCAATGGTCATTCCCATGTTGCTCTTGATGGTGCCCGATCTAGCGAGTTCTTGGTCATCCTCTTCTTCTTCTGCTACTGACTGGATCCGAGCATGACTTTCTCCAATGACTAAAAAAGTAGAAAAACCCGAGCACTCAATAAGGAAGGAGAGAGGTGTTTGGATGCAAGTGTTTTTTATTTACAATCGACAAACTGCAGAAAGTGAACCCTGACACATAGCAACAACCAACGTTTCGGCTTTTAGACCTTTCTCAAGGTAGTTGCTCATAACAGAGATGCTAAGAAATACGGGTCAAAAGGACAGCCGTCAGGGTAGAGAGAACATGCAGGGCATCACATTCAGCAGTATCAAGGTGGTGGTGGTGTGGTGACCACAGACAGAGGCGAGGAGGAAGAGGAGAGGACGCCTGCTTGGAGACCATGGAGTGCTGGAGCAGCGGTGGCAGTGGTGTCTGCACTGCCACCATTGATCCAACACTCCATGGTCTCCAAGTAGGCGTCCTCTCCTCCTCTCCTCTTCCTCTTCGCCTCTGTCTGTGGTCACCACACCACCACCACCTTGACACCGCATACTGCTGAATGTGATGCCCTGCATGTTCTCTCTACCCTGACGGCTGTCCTTGTGACCCGTATTTCTTAGCATCTCTGTTATGAGCAGCCACCTTGAGTGTTCATGTCTCACTTCCATATATTGATATTGATATTAAGAAGGAAATGGCATTGACCAATCTGCATTTGGTAGCGAGAGTTAAGTCTGTGATATTCCAGACATCGTTCATGCCCACAATCACATTCCATCCAAATGCTTTGTGTCATTTACTTCAGGCGAACCTGGAGCCAAGAAATATGGCACAAAATACATTTCTCAAAATCCTTCCTGTTTTTTGCCACCAGTGTCATGTTGTCTGCATATAATAATAATAATAATAATAATTTTATTCATTTATATAGCGCTATTAATTCCACAGCACTTTACATACAGTTAGGTCCAGAAATCTTTGGACAGTGACACAATTTTGGCGAGTTGGGCTCTGCATGCCACCACATTGGATGTGAAATGAAACCTCTACAACAGAATTCAAGTGCAGATTGTAACGTTTAATTTGAAGGTTTGAACAAAAATATCTGATAGAAATTGTAGGAATTGTCACATTTCTTTACAAACACTCCACATTTTAGGAGGTCAAAAGTAATTGGACAAATAAACCAAACCCAAACAAAATATTTTTATTTTCAATATTTTGTTGCGAATCCTTTGGAGGCAATCACTGCCTTAAGTCTGGAACCCATGGACATCACCAAACGCTGGGTTTCCTCCTTCTTAATGCTTTGCCAGGCCTTTACAGCCGCAGCCTTCAGGTCTTGCTTGTTTGTGGGTCTTTCCGTCTTAAGTCTGGATTTGAGCAAGTGAAATGCATGCTCAATTGGGTTAAGATCTGGTGATTGACTTGGCCATTGCAGAATGTTCCACTTTTTTGCACTCATGAACTCCTGGGTAGCTTTGGCTGTATGCTTGGGGTCATTGTCCATCTGTACTATGAAGCGCCGTCCGATCAACTTTGCGGCATTTGGCTGAATCTGGGCTGAAAGTATATCCCGGTACTCTTCAGAATTCATCCGGCTACTCTTGTCTGCTGTTATGTCATCAATAAACACAAGTGACCCAGTGCCATTGAAAGCCATGCATGCCCATGCCATCACGTTGCCTCCACCATGTTTTACAGAGGATGTGGTGTGCCTTGGATCATGTGCCGTTCCTTTTCTTCTCCAAACTTTTTTCTTCCCATCATTCTGGTACAGGTTGATCTTTGTCTCATCTGTCCATAGAATACTTTTCCAGAACTGAGCTGGCTTCATGAGGTGTTTTTCAGCAAATGTAACTCTGGCCTGTCTATTTTTGGAATTGATGAATGGTTTGCATCTAGATGTGAACCCTTTGTATTTACTTTCATGGAGTCTTCTCTTTACAGTTGACTTAGAGACAGATACACCTACTTCACTGAGAGTGTTCTGGACTTCAGTTGATGTTGTGAACGGGTTCTTCTTCACCAAAGAAAGTATGCGGCGATCATCCACCACTGTTGTCATCCGTGGACGCCCAGGCCTTTTTGAGTTCCTAAGCTCACCAGTCAATTCCTTTTTTCTCAGAATGTACCCGACTGTTGATTTTGCTACTCCAAGCATGTCTGCTATCTCTCTGATGGATTTTTCTTTTTTTTCAGCCTCAGGATGTTCTGCTTCACCTCAATTAAGAGTTCCTTAGACCGCATGTTGTCTGGTCTCAGCAACAGCTTCCAAATGCAAGACCACACACCTGTAATGAACCCCAGACCTTTTAACTACTTCATTGATTACAGGTTAATGAGGGAGACGCCTTCAGAGTTAATTGCAGCCCTTAGAGTCCCTTGTCCAATTACTTTTGGTCCCTTGAAAAAGAGGAGGCTATGCATTACAGAGCTATGATTCCTAAACCCTTTCTCCAATTTGGATGTGAAAACTCTCATATTGCAGCTGGGAGTGTGCACTTTCAGCCCATATTATATATAGAATTGTATTTCTGAACATGTTTTTGTAAACAGCTAAAATAACAAAACTTGTGTCACTGTCCAAATATTTCTGGACCTAACTGTACATTGGCACCGCTGTCACCATTGGGGTTCACAATCTAGAGTCCCTATCTGTATGTCTTTGGAGTGTGGGAGGAGACCGGAGAACCCGGAGGAATCCCACACAAACACGGGGAGAACATACAAACTCCTTGTAGATGGTGTCCTTAGTGGGATTTGAACCCAGGACCCCAGGGCCACTAACCACTGAGCCATAGTGCTCATAGAGTGTTGATGGTTCTACCATCTGGTCTATACACCGACTTTTCGCTCTTCCAAGCCTGTATTCCTTATGACATTTTCTACATACAGTATCTCCCAAAAATAAATACATCCCTCCCATTTTTGTAAATGTTTGATTATATCTTTTCATGGGACAACACTGAAGATCTGCCCCTGTGATACAATGTACAGTGTCAGTGTGCAGCTGGTATAACCATGTAAATTAGGTGCCCTCTAAATAACCCAACATAGTCATTAATCTCTAAACCCTTGGCATCAAAAGTGAGTACACGCCTTAAGGCCGCTTTACACGCTGCGACATCGCTCAAGCGATCTCGTTGGGGTCACGGAATTTGTGACGCACATCCAGTCACTTTAACGATGCCATTACGTGTGACACCTATGAGCGATTTTGAATCGTGGCAAAACCGATCAAAATCGCTCATCGGTGACATGGGGGTCCATTCTCGAATATCGTTGCTGCTCGGTGTACGATGTAGTTCCTCGTTCCTGCGGCAGCACACATCGCTACTTGTGACACCGCAGGAACGAGGAACCTCACCTTACCTGCGGCCGCCCGCAATGAGGAAGGAAGGAGGTGGGCGGGATGTTACATCCCGTTCATCTCCGCCTCTCTGCTTCTATTGGGCGGCGGTTCAGTGATGCTGCTGTGACGCTGAACGAACCGCCCCCTTAGAAAGGAGGCGGTTCGCCGGTCACAACGACATCGCAGGGCAGGTAAGTAGTGTGACGGGTCCGCGCGATGTTGTGCGCCATGGGCAGCGACTTGCCCATGTCGCACAACTGATGGAGGCGGGTACGCATGCTAGCGATATCGGTCACTATATTGCAGCGTGTAAAGCAGCCTTAAGTGAAAATGGCCAAATTGTGCCCAAATTTCAAGCATTGCCTTAACTGTCTTGGGCATGGAGTTCGCTAGAGCTTCACAGGAGCCACTGGCGGGATCCTCTTCCATCCTCCAGAATGATATCATGTTGCTGGTGGATGTGAGAGACCTTGCACTACTTCACCTTCCATTTCAGGAGGCTCAACAGATGCTCAGTAGGGTTTAGGTCTAGCACCTTTACCCTCAGTTTCTTTAGCAAGGCACTGATCATCTTGAAGGTGTGTTTGGGGTCATTACCATGTTGGAATTCTGTCCTGCAGCCCAGTTTTTGAAGAGAGGGGATCATGCTTTGCCTCCGTATGTCATAGTAAATGTTTGCAGTCATGGTTTTCTCAATGAATTGTAGCTCCCCACAGCTGTCAACAATGATGTAGCCGCGAACCATGATGCTCCCTCCACCATGCCTGACTGTTGGCAGACCACACTTGTCTTTGTCCTCCTCACCTGGTTGCCACCACACATACTGGACACCACCTGAACTAAGTAAGTTTATCTTGGTCTCATCAGACCACAGGACATGGGTTCCAGTGATCCATGTCCTTAGTCTGCTTTTCTTCAGCAAGCTGTTTCTGGGCTTTCTTGTGCATCATCTTTAGAAGAGGCTTCTTACTGAAATGACAACCATGCAGACCATTTGATGCAGTGTGTGGTGTATGGTCTAAGCACTGACAGGGGGACACCCCCTCACCCTTGTAACCTCTGCAGCAATGCTGGGAGCACTTATACATCTATTTTGAAAAGATGACCTCGGAATATGACGCTGAGCACGTGCACTTCAACTCTTTGTTCTGTGAGGAACCTGTCTTGTTAAACCACGGTATGGTCTTGGCCACTGTGCTGCAGCTCAGTTTCAGGGTGTTGGCAATCTTTTTATCGCCTAGACCATGTTTATGTTGTAGAGCAACAATTTTTTATTTTTCAGATCATCAAAGAATTCTTTGCCATGAGCAGCCATATTAAACTTCCAGTAACCAATAAGAGAATGTGTGAGCGACAACACAAAATTTAATATACCGGCTCCCATTCACAGCTGAGACCTTGTAACACTAATGAGTCACATGACACCTAGGAAGGAAAATATCTAATTGGGCACAATTTGGCCATTTTCACTTGGTGAATGTATTTACTTTTGTTGCCAGCAGTTTAAACATTAATGGCTGTTGAGTGATTTAAAGGGGACACCAAATTTACACGGTTATACAAGCTGTACACTGACTACATGGTCATATCTTCATTGTTGTCCCACGAAAAGATATAATAAAATATTTGCAAAAATGTGAGGGGTGTATTCACTTTTGTGACAATGTATATATAGTGAAGGATGCTGTTTTGTGTTTCCATATGCATTGGGATACAGGATACAGGAATTTTCACTGTAGGCACCAGAGAATCGTGTCAGTGCACAGTGTAAACGTTGTGCGAATTCAGAATTTTGCAGTCTCATAGATTGACTGCAGACTTTTATCACAAACTTGAACAACCACTTTAAATGGTCCTAACATTTAAAAAAAAAATAATTCGTAACCCTTAACTTGTCAGATGGTGGAACACGTTATTAACATAGCCATGTATCAAGAAAAACTTACAAATTACATATTGTTACATGTGTACAGGATCAGAACAAATATAAGCCCAGGAATACATCGTTAGAACCCTCATCAGTACAGAAATACATCACCAGAAGTACAGAAAAACATCATGACAAGTATCAACATTAGTATATAAGGATAAGGCTGCACATCAAACTTAGATAATGGTATAATGCCTCAAGCATATGGAAAAATATTTCGGCCATGTTTTTTCCATCTCCTATATAGGAAAGTCCTTAGTTACCCCTCTCCACCCACAGCAGTTTTTAATTGCAATGAGATGACACACAGTTAGGGTCACAGAGCTAGGGACCCCAATATAGAGATATACCTTGACGAGGTCTTGGGGCTCAGTTACATTGATCAATGCTATTGCTAAATATCTCCTTTTTCCTAATATTCATGGCAGGTATGCATTTCATTATTCACATGTTCAAATTAGCAAGTAGCATTTTTCATTGTATATTCCAATATTTTTCCATATGCTTGAGGCATTATACCATTATCTAAGTTTGATGTGCAGCCTTATCCTTATATAGTATGTATTTTTTGGCTTGCACTCATAATATATAATATATATATATATTAGTGCTCACTTCAGTTATCCTATTCAAGTATCAACATTAGTACATGAATAAATTACCAGAATCACCATCAGTACATTAATAAAACATCAGAACCACCATGCAGTGCAGTGCATGAACACAAAAATAAAACAATAAACATATTAATATAGCATCTAATTCAACATCAGTACATAAGCACATCACCATTACATACTGTATACACAGCATATGAACCATTATCAGTACATAAATATATTCAGTTGAGAAAAAAAGTATTTAGTCAGCCACCAATTGTGCAAGTTATCCCACTTAAAAAGATGAGAGGCCTGTAATTGACATCATAGGTAGACCACAACTATGAGAGACAAAATGAGAAAACAAATCAAGAAAATCACCTAGCCTGATTTGGCAAGATTGTTTTTGCAAATTATGGTAGAAAATAAGTATTTAGTCATCTAAAAAATATGCAAGATTTCTGGCTCTCACAGACCTAAGAGGCTTTTCTGTCCTCCACTCATTAGCTGTAGTAATGGGACCTGTTTAAACTGGTTATCAGTATAAAAGACTAGAGATGAGCGATGTTCGAGGTTCGCCAATTTCATGTTCGAGTGATTTTGGGGGGTGCTCGAGATCGAACTCGAATGCAAGCTTTTT
This sequence comes from Anomaloglossus baeobatrachus, assembly GCF_048569485.1. Classification (NCBI taxonomy): domain Eukaryota; kingdom Metazoa; phylum Chordata; class Amphibia; order Anura; family Aromobatidae; genus Anomaloglossus; species Anomaloglossus baeobatrachus. The sequence continues at coordinate 26,209,077 of NC_134361.1, forward strand.
GCTAAAAGCTCGATAGCTTGAGTTACGTTCGAGAACGGCTCGATCAGCAAAAAGCCTAGCTAGTTACTAGCTGGCTTTTCACTGTAATAGTGTGAGTCACTGTGATTCACACTATTATCAAATTTCAGCGTATAGTGTGCGGGGGGGGGGGACGCAGTTTAGATCCGTGATGCTGATAGATTGCCGATCGACATTTATTTATTTTTTTTTCCCCTAAGCGCGCGTGCAGTGGGGCGAGCCGGGATGTTGGCGAATCCCAGACACACACACAGCTAAGTGGACTTTTTGCCAGACAAGCAAGGGCATGTGTCATAGGTAGAGTTGAGCGTGGTTCGTGGTTCTCCAGTTCGCGGTTCGAGTGATTTTGGGGGGTGTTCTAGATCGAACTAGAACTCGAGCTTTTTTGCTAAAAGTTTGTTAGCTCGAGTTACGTTCGAGAACGGTTCTATCAGCAAAAAGCCAAGCTAATTACTAGCTGGCTTTCCGCTGTAATAGTGTAAGTCACTCTGACTCACACTATTATGAAATTTCAGCGTATAGTGTGCGGGGACTGCGCGTTCAGATCACTGCTGCTGTGATAATGGCGATCGCCTTTTTTTTTTCTTTTTTTTTCTTCCTTCCCTAAGTGCGTCTGTAGTGGGGCGGGCCGGGATGTCAGCCAATCCCAGACACACACACAGCTAAGTGGACTTTTGCCAGACAAGCAAGGGCATGTGTCATAGGCTGTCCATGTCACATGCCCTTGCATTATAAAAACGGCCAATTTTCCGTCTGGATGACATTAACTGCCTTATGCGTCTGGGTGTCAGTCACCGCTGGCATAGCTCCTGCCGCCAATACTGCAGTGTACGCTCTACACACAGCGCTATACAGAATAGGGATTGAAGTTTATTTCAGCCCTTGTAAGGGCTAATTACAGCAGGCTCAGAGCCATAGGTGACAGTCAGGTCCGTGGAAACAGTTTTTAACAGCTACAAATAAGAGCGTCTGTGTAGCTAAGCTCAGGGACTTCCTTGCTGCATTTCACCATTAGGAGGGATAGAAAGTGAGGCTTCCTTTCCTCTACCCATAACCTGGCCACTGTACCCTCCTGCCCTTTTTAGCAAAGCCATATTTTAATTGCAGAGTGCTGCCAGTTAGTGCCATCCAAAGAGTGGCTGCTGTCCTCCATTATTGTGGCACTTGTGCCAAGCAAGTCCCACCACCTCTGCATTCTCCCCTCCTGCACATTTTTGCAAAGCCATTTTAATTGAAAAGAGTGCTGCCAGTTAGTGGCATCCAAAAAGTGGCTGTTGGACTTCATTTGTGTCCGACTGGTGCCAAGCTATTTCCAGCACCTCTGCATTGCACCCTCAAACTCATTTTTACTAAGGTATTAGAATAGCAAACTGTGCTGCCTGTTTAAGAGCCATAGTTGCATTGCATTGCCAGACTGTCAGACTGCGAGCCACAGCAGCATAGCAATCCAACAGTCCAGTGGCTTAGAGGCACGGAAACCTTAAAGGAGACTTTAAGGAAGCTTTTAAGGTTACATAGTTACTTAGGTTGAAAAAAAGACCTAGGTCCATCTAGTTCAACCTTCCTCCACCAGTTCTACATTTGGTCACTAAGTCACTTATAACCAACAATGTTGTGTGTAGTGAGGAAATCATCCAGCCCTGATATAAAAGCTGTTATAGTATCTGCCATTACTACCTCTTGTGGTAGAGCATTCCACAGTCTGACTGCTCTAACTGTAAAGAACCCTTTCCTATTTAGCTGCTGGAATCGCTTTTCTTCCACTCGCAGTGAGTGCCCCCTGGTCCTCAGTATTGTCTTCGGAAGAAATAAGTCATGTGCCAGTCCTTTATATTGACCACACATGTATTTATACATATAAATGAGATCTCCTCTGAGACGTCTTTTTTCTAAGCTAAACATATCTAACTTTTTCAACCTGGGAGGCCTTTCATTCCTTGTAGTAGTCTAGTTGCCCGCCTTTGAACTGACTCTAACTTCTGAATGTCTAACTCTAACTCCTGAAGTTCACAGCTGCTGAGACATCTGGAGGCTGTGAACTCTAGTAAGACGTCACAGTCTCCAGATGTCCCAGTAGCTGGCAACTCCAGGAACCTTAAAGGCTTCTTTAAGGTTTTAGAGCCTCATAGCTACTGGACTGTTGGACTGCTCTACTGCCATGACACACAGTCCAACAGTCTGGCACCGAGTTCACCTGAGGCCACTTATGGTGGTTCTCATGGTACTATCTGTGTGAGTCACCAGCTAGCTGTGACTGCAGGTGAACTCAGTGTCGGACTGTGCTGCTGCTGTTATGCGCAGTCCAACAGTCCAGCACTGAGTTAAACTGAGATCACAGCTGATGGCTCACATAGAGGGTACTGTGTGAACCACCAGAAATGACTTCAGGTGAACTCAGTGCTGGACTGTCTAACTGTGCTGCCGCCATAACACGCAATCAGACAGTCCTGCACTGAATTCACCAGAGGTGACTTCTGTCAGCTCCCATGCTCCTCTTAGTGTTTCCCAGAGGCCATGGTGAGCGGTCATGTGTTGTAATGTTACCGCTTACCAATGCCACTGGATGTAGCAGAGCCGGGATCATCGTGGAACGTCGGACCTGCAAGAGTGTTTTGGAGGTTTATAAATTGGTGAAAGAGGGTGTGTTTTTAATTATTCAAAATAAAGGATTTTTGTGTGTTTGTTTTTTTCTTTCTTTTTACATACAGGGATGGTAATGGGGGGGGAGGGTTTCATAGACTCTCCATTATTATCTCAGGGCTTGATAACAGCTGTAATTTTTTACAATTTTTTACTGACATCAACCCGATATATTACCCCGATTACCACCACACCAGGGCAATCGGGACGAGCTGGGTAAAGCACCACAATTGGCACATCTAATGGATGCAGCATCAGAAACATTATTACATGAACACAGCACCAGTACATGATAAGGCAGCAGAATCAACATCAGTATATGAATAAAGTACAAGACCTATCATCAGTAAAGACCAGAACCAACAACAATAGATGAATTCAGCATCAGAACCACCATCAGTACATGAATACAGCACCAGAGCCATCAGTACATGAATGCAGCGTCAGAACCAACATCAGTACATGAACACAATATTACTGCTGCAGCTTTTGGTAAAGAACAGAGAAGTAGTGGAACAGTAAATTAATTCAGAACCAGCACCATCATCATTACATAACTTCTTCATAAGAATCACAAACAGTACAGGAAAACAGAAATAGAAACAATTATAGCTACATAATTAAAGTATCAACATCAATACATGAAAATAACATCAGACCATCATTAGATGAATAAAGTGCTAGAACTATCAGCACATTAATACAAAACTAGAACCAATCAGGACGTGAACCATCAGTACATGAATACAGTGCCAGATCAACATTACATGGAGACAGCACCAGAGCAATGACTGCCACATGTATACAGCACCAGAACCAATATATGATGATTAGGCCTAATTCAGAGTGGAGAAACTAGTCCAAGGTAGATACAATTTAACATTTAATGATAGGTGTTAAAAAGTTCCAGATAACATTTTTGGTAAGTAGCGCAAGTAGAATAAAAGCAACAGATCTATTGATTTTGAATAGAAGCCTTACTCATGATCTGATTTCTGAAGAAAACAGCCTCCTTACATGGCATATCCTGTTTGATTGGCATTTTAATTTAGGGCTGTCAATTAAAATCAAGTATATCTACTAACGTGATATAAAAACAAAAATGTAGCAATCGCTACACATACATATAGGAAGGGGAAAGAAGAAGATTTATGTAGCAAAATATATTACTATTGAAAGATTAACTCTTGTGTAGTAGTTAACCCATTAATTGCTCATGTTTCTAAAGTAAATATGTACTTGGATTCTCTATTCAAAAGTTTATGTCTGTGGTCACCTTCTCTTATGGGTTGATAGACTTTCTCTATTCCCTTTAAGTTAAACCCTTTTAGGTCACCTTTGTGAATTTGGACAAAATGTATCAAATACAGTGGATATAGGAACAGCTGTAGGGTTAAATGGCAATAAATACCAAAATCCCATAACAGGAGGTGACCACAGACAGAAACTTTTGAATAGAGAATCCAAGTGTATATTACTCTAGTGACATGACCACTTAATTAGTTAAATATTTCATAAGATTTAATCTTTTGCTATATTAATATATTCTGCTACATAAATCTTTTTTCTTTCCATTTCTTTACTTCTTATATGTATGCGTAGTCAACTCTTTATTATTTTGTTTTAATTACACATTCGTAACTATATTGGTGTTTGACAACCCTAAATGGAAATCGCTGTCATACAGGACATGTCATAAATGCAAGCTTTTTTTATTCATAAATCAGGTCATGAGTAAGGCTACTTTCACACATCAGGTGTTTTACATCAGGCACAATCCGGAAAAAAACGGGTAAAACGGATCCGGTACCGCATCCGTTTTATCCCCATAGATTTGCATTGTTACCGGATTGTGCCTGATGGCTTTGCGTTGCATCCGTTTCTTTACGGATGCGGCAAAATTAATTAAAGCGGCGGCCGGAGGCAACGTATCTGGTAACATTTTTTTGTCCGGCAAAAAAAAAGCATGTTTTACAATTGAAGCCTATGGACGCTGGATCCGGCGCAATGCGGCAAAAAAACGGATGCGGCTGCCAGATCCATTTTTGTAAACTGAGCATGCTCCGATGTTTTGAAAAAACGCATCCAGCAAAAAAAAAAAAAAAAACGGATGCAAAACGGATCCGTTTTTTTACGCATCCGGCATAACGGTTTCGTTAAAAACCGGATCCGGTGGATACGGTTTTTGCATTTTTTGCCGGATACGTTGGATCAGGAAAAAAAGGATTGTGCCTGAATGTAGAAAACTGATGTGTGAAAGTAGCCTAAGGCTACTTTCACACATCGGGTATTTGCTCTGCGGCACAATACGGCGTTCTGCAGAAAAACCGCAACCGTTTTTTTTGCCGCCGGTTGCGTTTTTTTTTGCATAGGCTTACATTAGTGCCGTATTGTGCCGCATGGGCTTGCGGTCGGTCCGGTTTTTGCCGCATGCGGCAGATTTAGCCGATGCCGCGGCCGGATGAAACGTTGCCTGCAACGTTTTTTGCTCCGGCAAAAAAAAACGCATCGCGCCGCATCCGGCCGCTGCGGCGCATTTTTCAATGCATGCCTATGGATGCCGGATGCGGCGCGATGCGGAAAAAACGCATCCGGACGCCGCATGCGGTTTCTTCCACTACGCATGCTCAGTAGCATGCCGCAACCGGAAAAAAACAAACGGGCCGCATGTAAAAACTTATGCAAAGGATGCGGTGTTTTCGCCGCATCCGTTGCATAGCTTGCACAGCCGGATTGAGCCGCAGAGCTCAAACCGGATGTGTGAAAGTAGCCTAAGGCTCAGGGCCGGACTGGGACTAAAATTCAGCCCTGGCATTTGGGGGTGCACAGGCCCACGTTTCGCGTGTTGAATGTGTAATATCTTTGTGCACTTGTAGATTGTGTAACACGACCATATAACATGTAGTCACGGCTGTGTCCAGTATTACAGCTCAGGCCTATTTATTGCTCTTAGCAGCAGGACCTGTTGAAGCCGCTATTTTCCCTACAGAGCTGGGTCTCGCAGATAATGAATCGGATGCTGCTCTCC